>NW_025335627.1:13238527-13557233 GCF_004798865.1 Varanus komodoensis
ATATCTAGAGAGAGAGAGAGAGAGAGAGAGAGAGAGAGAGAGAGAGAGAGAGAGAGAGAGAGATGTAAATAAATGGTTTATTTAAATGCATGTCAGAAAGAAGAGAAACAGCTGTTTGCACCTACATTCACTGGTGGACAGGTAGAGATCTACTGTAAGTGGTATAAGTCTCCAGCAGTAATTCAGCAATGGACCGATCCATCAGTTAAAATGGTGGAATATCCTTTCTTGGATGATTGGAAATAAAATGTATACTGCCCCAAAGCAGGGTATCCAGCTAGTGGACTTAGGGGGTAATTTCTTTCATTCATTCATTCATTCATTTAAGGCATTTTGACCCCATTCTTTATTGAGGTCTCAGGATGGCAATACAGCAATAAAAAGCAGCATCAAATAAACAAATCCCAATAAAACCAGTATTAAAACTAAATCAGTTATTTAAATGCCAGGAAAATAAAAAGGTTTTGGCCTGGTGCCGAAATGAATACAGTCGCTGGGAGGCATGTTCCAAAGCCAGGGCACCACCACAGGAAAGGCCCTTCTGGTAGCCACTCCTCTGATCTTCTTCAGAGAGTGTTCCCAAAGAAGAACCTCTGACCCAGACCTTAGGGGACGGGCAGGTGCATAAGGAAGGAGACGTTCCTTCAGATACCCAGGTCTTAGACCATTGAGGGCTTTATAAGTCATCAACACCTTAAATTGGGCCCGGACTTCAACAGGAAGCCAGTGCAGGTGGACTGGTCTTATATGTGCATATCTACTGGTCCCCATTAGCAGCCTGGCTGCTCTGTTCTGGACCAATTGAAGTAGCTGGACCATCTTCAAGGGCAACCCCACGTAGAGTGCATTACAATAGTGCCGTGGGAGGCTGGCAGAGTTATTGGAGTCTGCTTTGTGTTTTGGCATAAGGCAGTCCTGTGCCATGATTTCTAGTTCAAGAAGGCTGAGGGAACAGCCAAGGCCTGCTGTTAGCACAAATGCCGGCAAGTTGGGAGGGTGCTGCTGCAGCCTGGGGCTCTGCCATGAGTGGACTTAAGGCACTGGCCTTCTCGGGTTGCCGTCACATGTCACTGGCAGGTTTGGGCTTCCTCCAGGGTGGGCACTAGCCCGCCTGACAAAATACGATACATACAATAGAGGATACCAGAACATCTCTTCTTTCCACCAGACCATGCGTACACTGTTTGAAAATTCACGGCTGCTTCCGTGGGTGGTGTGGACATGCATCGTCCTATCCAACATCCAGGTAAGCCAAGCTATGTTCCCAATATGGTTCTTTTTTAAAATGCAAGCATATCCCAATTAGTGCTCACTTTTTAAAAATCTTCCTTTCTCTCCTGATGTTAGTGTAAAACAGAAATGTTCCATGATTTAAATCCTGATGAAATCATTGTACACAAGTTTTTTTAATGCATCACTTGAAAAGATTGATGTTTTCTATTGTATTTTTCAGTGCCAATTAATTACTTAATTCATTAGCAGTGTAACACAAGAATAGGCTTTGAAAATCCTGCGCTTTGTGTAGATGCCTTTTATTATGGCTAATTAAACACTGTGGAAGGACCTGATTATACCTCTGAGCATTTCCTAATCTTGGGAAAAAATAAAGCACCCAAGCTCTCATAGACTGCAAAGTGCACAACAGAAGCAGAACATGACAACTCAGTTGTTATTTACCAAACAAAAGCCATAGTGGGCATCCTTCAGAAACACAGTGTGGGTGATGCAGACCCAGTGCAGCCCCCCTCCCCCTTTGCCATGAAGGGCCAAATACAGGAGGGCTAATTATTTTGGCTGTTATGCACATCATAAATAAAGTGGCACATTCAAGTAGAGAAAATGAACAAAGGTGCCCATGAGTAAACACAGTCTTGGGACAAACTGATGTAATGCTCCTACAGTTAGGAACAGATTTCCAGATGGCCCCTGTACGTATGGCTAAAGCTACAGTAATAGCCAAAAACAGCAAAAGAGCTGAACCCTTTCCAAATGAAATTAGCGCTGACCTTGCAGCAGGAACATTTGCCAATGCCAGAAGCTGCTAGATTGCTTGCTTCTTTAATCTCTACTCTTTACCTTTCAACAACTATTCTGATCAGAACTGGATACCATTTCAAATGCCTGCTGAAAATGTGTGGCGGATCAGGCAGACCCCCCAGATTATGCATTTCAGGCTAACAGATGTTGAATACAGCACACCTGTATCTTTTCAAGTGGCCTATTTAAGGATGAACCAAAAGGAAGGAAGGAAGGAAGGAAGGTCTGTGTAGAGATGGGCAATCGCAAGTTTGTTCAGGTTCTTATTTTTCAGGCCATGAATTCACTCAGTGCATTACGGCATCAGTCCATGAATTCATCAAAAAGTTTGACATGAAATGTCATACTTATTTCTTATACTTTACTCATTTTTGTACCCTCATTTGCTGGCTATTTCCTCCTGATAGAATATGTGTCTTTTTGCATGCTTGCTCCCAACAGTTGTATATCTGTGAACTGTTTTCTTGAGCATAACCTTTTGTATGCAGGTTGAGTTGCAGTTCCAAAAACTCTGAAAAGGGCAGATCTTGGTGCACAAGTGCATTCCAGTCCATGTACAGGTTCAGTGGCTGCAAACTGAGTAAGCTGGTATAAAACTGTGGACAGAACACAGGCAAAAATCCCTTGTATTGCAGAGTATTGATTCCCACCCAAGGATGTAAAGAGGAGAATGGAACACCTATGCAAATCCATAAAGGTGGCAAATTCATTTCCCCTTTTCACTGTTATGAAAATAAGGAGTTCGGTCCAGGCTTAACCCAGCAAAGAGCAGACCAGCTGACATTGATGGGATTTAAGTTAGTCATGACTAACTTTGCCCTTGACATCAATTATTCTGTTCTAAGCTGGACTGGGTTGGATCCAGCCCAATGGCTCAGAGCGCACCATTGGTACACTGCTGCACAGCAGGTACAAGTGGCCAAATATTTACACTGAAGGACACTTTTCCTATCTGTTTGTCACAAGAGGAAAAGCAATGGGATAGGAGTGCAATCTAACAACAATACTGCTAATGGGTGTTGGTTTGCCTGCTATAGAACTGTTCCCCGACTGGGGCCCTGCCAGGATGTCCTTCTAGAGCCATGGACATATGGTGCTTCCAGAGAAGATCATACATGTCACTAAGATTTTGGAAGCAGCACTGGATCTCTTCGGAAGTCGCTTCAGAAGCTGACTTCTTTGGGGCATGGCTGTTCATAAAATAAAGATCCTCTTAAGATACCCTGCTGGAGCCAGGCAACATTGAAATACAAGAAGTATCTTCCTGCTCCTTTCATTAGAAAATTGAACGTTGTTTGTTACAGTTTTAGGGCTTAACTAAGAGAATTGCTTGAATGGAACTAAGTTCTTGGAGGAGAATTCTGTGGCATTTCAATTTATTCTGATCCCCATTTTGTGAATATATGTTTTTCCTGACATAAGCACAATGTTTTCAGAATTCCATTTTTCTTCTGCGCATCTATCACTGGCTAGGAATCAATATAGTCAGATAGTAAATCAAGGCACAGTGTTACAGCAGGGTGCAGGCTTCTTTTGGAAGACGCACTGGCATTCTGTTTGGGTAAAGGCCAGAGCTGAGCCACGGGGCGCAGAAGCATCCCACCTCGAGCCTTGCATCTCCAGGTATGGCTACGAGCAACCCTGGAGGGTTGCAGTCAATCAGGGCAGACAATACTGGGCAGGGCGACTTCTATTGAACTTGGGATTCTTTCTATAACTGGCTGGAGAAATGGGACTTGGCGTAAATTTAGAGATGTTTTCAAATTATTATAAATTGATTTGAATTTGAATTTAGAATGTTTAAAAATATGTATTAGGGGGTTGACCCAGTAAATCCGATGTATATGATGTTTGATGTTTTTAGTGTTAGTTTAAAATTTTAATAAAAAATAAATAAATAAATACTGGGCAGGGTGGACCATTCATCTGGCTCAGCATACAGCAGCCCCCTATGTTTTAGCAAGCCCACTGAAATCTGTGGGGTTTAATTCCAGGCAGGAATTAAACAGCAGTGAAGGTTTTTAAGGTATGGGGGACAGATTCCCCCGACACTAGTCATGGGCTGGGTGGCACGAGGGGGCAGGCCCCCAGCGCTCGCAACACGAAGGCCCAGGCCTCTACTGGAGAGCCTGCTTTGCTCTTGGAGCCGTTTCCTGGCTGCCTGGGGGGCATCAGCTGCAGAGGAGCTTCCATGTGGGGGGCAGACTCAGCAGGAACTGCAGAGCCATGTGGCGAAGGCCAAGGCAAAGGAGGAGCAAATGGGGCTTGGCTGGCGCCTCGGGTGCGGCCAGGGGCACTCTGGCCCCCTTCCGAGGAGGCGGGGCTCCCTGGAGAGGGCGGGGCCTCACTGAGGCTCCATGGGCTGGGAGGGCCACAGTGGCCTCCATGGCACAGCAGGAGTCCCATGAGGAACCGCGCGCTGGAACAGGGCTGTTGGGAAGCCAAGCTGTGGAGGCCAGCATTCGCAGCTCATTCGGGCCAGCGCAGAACAGGGAAGCCTCGGGTGACGAGCTGGGCTCCCACAGGCCCCCAAGAACTGGCCTGGCACTTTTTGCCCCCCGAGCCTGCTCCGACTGCTGCCTTCCCCTCCTGTGTGCCAGCCTTCCCTCCCTCTTGCACAGTTCCTTTCTCTGAGGACCGCGCAAGTGCCCTTCCGAAGAGCAGGACGCTGGCACTGGCGCAGCATCTGGCCCCTCGTGTCATGAAACAACAACTTGGTGTAGCTTCTGCAGCTGCTGCATGTGCTGCCTTGCCCCGAGGAAAGAGCTGACGTGCTGGACTGGTTGTGACAGGCGGTTGTGCTGCTCCTTGCAGCTCCTCCTTCAGTCCACTGCCTGAGTCCCAGCCCTTGCCCTGGCTCATGGAAGCACGATGCCAGAGAAGGCTAGCAAGTTGATGCCTTGCCCAGCTGTGCCTGGACTCTGGACCAGTTGCTCCTGGGAACAGTGCCTGGGCCCCGGACCTGATCCAGCAGGGGTTCATGCTCACCACTCTGGGACTGCCAACAAATGTGGCTCACGAGGAAGGACACACAAACAAGAACAATCTGGGGCCAACCTATCAGCCAGAACTGCAGCTGGTCAGGTGCAGCGGTCGGTCCCTCCAGTAGCAAGCCCAGGTGGCTCAGTGCCTGCTGGTCTGGAAGCAGAACAAGCCCACCCAAGTATGGTTTCTTTGGGAAGTCCCTGAGAAGACTTCAAAGACTTCTTCATAAATGGCAATTATATGTACACATGACAACCTTACAGAATGCTGATGGCAGCAGAGGGTACTTGGGAACAGAGGGAGCTTCCCCCTCAGACCAGCCCCCAAAGCAGAAATTAGACATACCGTGTTAGTACAGTTGTGACTATGGTTAAGCATGGCTGTGACTCGCAATGTCAGGATGACTGTTGACAAAGCACACAGGCTGTTGTTGCCTGAAGAGGAACATGGAAAATGGCAGCACGGATTGTCCTACGTGAGCCCCGGCCACTGAATCATTGGCAGTGAGTGACCTGGACCAAGGCCCGGTGCACACAGCGGCCTTCCCCACAGCAGCCACTCTGCCCTCCCAAAAATGACACGGAGCCTTCTCAGGGTAAGAGGCAATGCCCCCACCCCCGCCGCCATTTTCCATTATGTAAAATATGTGCCCTATGGATGCACCGTCCCCTTGTGGCAATACCAGCATTGATGGTGGGGCTTGTGCTGTCCTTGGGGCTTTTTTTCTGTTTCTTTGGTTTGAAATTCTCCCGGCAAGTGCCATCAGTTTCTTTCTCACCTTAGCCAAGAAACATGGCTTTGAACTCCAGAGACAGCAGAGAACCACCATGGACACATGGCTTTCTGCTGTCATCCCGGAACTGTGATTCATTTGTGCTTCTCTGTATGATTGCTGCTTGCTTGCTGGGGACGCATCCTGGGATTGCCACTGCAGCCCGCTTTAATTAAAAAGAGCTGGTGGGGGCAGGGATCAAAGCTCCTGGCAAAGTTAGCGCTCCCTGGATGGTGGGCTTTGGCTAGTGGCTAGGCTGATTCCAGTTCTTAATGCATACCGGGTTATCAAAATGCCAGCTACGTATGACACGAAGCAAGATTTGTACTAAAGTAACACGATGTGTGTTACAAGAGAGCAGTCAGGCAGCAGAACAAATCTCTCACATAGCTACGTTAATTTTTTAAAGACAGGCATGTTAAGTGCAAAGGCATGTTTAATGTCTTGTCTAGTTTGACTCTGAGTTGCAAGATTTGCCATTCTTCAGGTGTCTGCTCTACCTCCGAGATCTTCTGGAAATCAACTCACAATCTCAGACATGTCTACTCAGAAGCAAGCTCAATTGAGTTAAATGAAACTTGCTTCCAGGCAAGTGTGCTTTGGACTGCAAGCAGATTTTCTAAACTGTAGGTGGCATGGATGAATCTAGACTTGCATGCATGATATTCTTGTTACAAATGTATATGCAAGAGCATCAAAGCATCAGGAGGTGTATGACCTGAGAGGTCACAGTTTGGAGAAGCTCAGTTTTGAACTGCAGATATCAAACACTATGCCAATTACTTTTTCCATTTTTAAACAGATGAACAAGCAAACACCTTCAGTGCAGTATAGGAGAGGCATGGCAGAACCCATCCGTGCAGCAGACGGTGGGCCACGAAAAGCGAGGAAGCCGCATCTCAAGCGGGCTGTGAGAGCAGGGGCATGATGAGGGAGTCCCCCTTTTCCTGTTGCGGGTGCGCACTTGGAGGGCAGCAGCCAACAAGCAGTGGCTCAGCTGCTCTGGCACAGCATCCAGGAACCTAAGTCATGTTTCAGGAGCCCCACCAGGTGAACGACCGTCTTTCTGCCTCAGCTCCTCAGCACCAAATGCTCGCTGCTGGCCTGTCTTTCTGGACACACATATATAAAATATTATATATATAAAGATATGGACTGTAAGGATCACAGTATGTGAAGCACTAAACCCTCATGCCATGCAGAAAATATAGCTGCAGGTGTAATGGTGGTAAGGCAGGAGCGTAACATTTTCTCTGCACTGTTACAAGCAACCCCAAATCCATGGCATGTTCAGATGCACAGCTGAGCTAGTGCGCCGCGTGGCTTGGCAGCTGGAGAATTCTCCATCTATTAGGTCTGAAAGACCCTCTATATGAAAGCTTTTCTGAAATACGGGATTTCTCCCATCATTTTGCAAGGCACATGGCAACATGCCTCCCATGGCTCACCTTTGTGTGCAAACCATTCCAATTAAGGCATGCTATTCAGTTCAGTTCCTTTTTTCCCCCACTAGGATTCACAGCTGTACATTTTTGTATGGTAGTCTAATCTTGGCACCATTTGTGGGAATCATAGTTTTGAGCATCCCAGAAAACCAGCTATGAAGTGAAAAGAAAGGCAGTTTTAGTACTGAGTAGAATCATTTTTCTGGGCCACAAATATTTGGCGGGAGTTCTCATATCAAACAAGAGCGGCATTCCCGATGCACCACTGGGAATATGGGACACCTAGTCCCAGCATGAAATTGCAAGAGGAAATAACAATGAAGAAATGAAGAATAATTCTGCCAGGAGACAAAAGATATGGACAAAACAGAAGTAAAATGATTCACATAAGTGTCTCAAGCCTCAATGGAATTTGATATAATTGGGGAGAGGGGCAAAGAAATGAAATTTGAGGGCTGTTGCTAACACAGCCTCTCCTTTCTTGTCCCACAGCATGCTGGGTTGGTGCCGTGTCGCCACTGCCTGGGCTTCATGTGTTTGATGCTGGATGTTGTATAGTGAAAAAGAAGATTTGACTAGATCAGTACAGAGGACAGATACATGTGGAACAGCACAGGGTTCAATGTCTTATGCTGTATCTTCCTCCTACCACTGCCTCATTTTCAGTCTGGATGACAGATGAGAGGAATATCATGCAGTGTATCCTAATCAAGGAATCGGTGAGTATTTTGCTCCACCACATTTTGCATCATTCGCATGAACTCACATAAGCTGCACTTCCCAAATGGGCCTGAATGCAGTTTGTGACTGGAAATCTGTGCATTTCTGAACTTCTGATTCATTCCTCAAAATAAAACACAAATATGTGTTTCATACTAGAAAACAGCACAAAGAAAAGTGTATTTATTTCTAAAACATGCACAAGCCTACTTTAGTTAATGCATGCCCAAACTATGGCGAGGAGGTGATGAGGCAGTGGGGCGACAGGGCAGGCATGGTGGCCACACAGCAAAACCGAGAGGTCAGGCATGGGGGGGGGGCAGGAGGGAAGGCAGAAGGTGCCTCCAGCCACAGCGACTGCAGGGGAAGCTGTGCATGGTGCTCCTGCCCAGCAGCTGCTGCATCCTGGAGTGAGCGAGCACCCGAGGCCACTCCTGTCCCCGCTGTGCCTCCTGCCCACTACCCATTCCCATCCTGCCCCCAGCAGTCCAGGGGATTCCCTGCAAGCCACGCCCCTCCCACAGCTGCCCCTGGAGCGCCCTGGGCAGAGGCCCAGAGGGGCATCCTTGGGAGAGTGCCCAGCAGGGTGCGCTCCCTCCGGCCTGGCACCAGTGCCTGCCCGGCTGCCCTCCGTGCAGGAAGGCAGGCCAGCAGCACGCGTGAGCCTGGCTCTTGGGGGGCGCATTGGGCGCACGTGCCGCAGGGGAGTGGGGAGGGCCAGAGTGTGCTGGCAGCGGGGGTGCTGCTCCTGCAGAGCAACCGTGCTGTTCCAGTGAGCGGACTGGGGCTGCGTGGAGTGGCAGGAAAGCGGGGGGACTGAGGACATGCCCAGGGGAGCAGGCAGGCTGGCAGGGGAGAGGCCAGCAGGGCAGGCAGGAGCAGTGCACGCTGGGGTCGATTTCCAGCCATGGGGGCTGGTGGGATATGTGCCGCCTGCTGGAGGCATGATGGGGAGATGTGGTAACTGTTCATGCGTAGGTTCCCTGCACACATGTGGACACTGGATGTAGCATGAGATACCATGGCATGGAGCAACTATTTGTGCTCTGTTACTCAGCCAGTGTGTGCAACCTGCAATTTGAACTGCAGCTACATTATGGAAAGGACCACTAGAACAACCCAACCTGAGTAGTCTTGACCATTTTATATGACCTTTAAAGTGTATATTTGGCTTTAAAATTCAGATCTCTCCTCCCTTGTGGGTTAGGATATTCCATGAGATACCATGGCTTGGTAAAGCTGCAAGAAGTATCCTAAGTTGAGTAGAAGTGAACCAGGCCATGGAGCTACACTCTAAGAGTATCTTCCTGCTCAGACAACTCTAAGCGAAGTTGCTTTTCACATCGTTTAATTTCATGGGAAAAACTTGTAGGTAACTATGCAGGCTATCTGTCCTAATGGTTACAGCCCTGCAAAGCCTTCACAGTCACCTTGGCCCTCGGCTGGGTCATTCTGAGAGGCTCTGCCACCTTCAGAAGTCAGCATCTGATTTTTTTGTTTACAAAGTTACACTGATGTGTTCAAGTCCTTTACTCCAGGTCTCCAGTCAAATCTCAAGTCTTTACTTTCAAGCCCAAGTCAAGTGTCAAGTCATTGCAATACATCTTCAGTCAAGTTTCAAGTCTCTTCTCAGGTCTCAGGAACTTGGGAGCGAGTTACTGGGCCCAAGACCCCAGCATTGCAAAGTGATGTCATAGATGTCCTGTTGCAGGTGATTCAAGCTAGGACTTTCAAAGAGGGGTTTCGCAGTTCCAAGAAAAATCCTTTATCAAAACTTTCCAGTAGAGTAAAATTCAGAAAAGAGTCTGCTCTGGTAAAAGTTGCTGTTTATTGATGCTGGAGTGCTAAAATTCTAGCCTAACTCAACAGGTAGTCCTTTATTTTTAAATCACATTCTCCAATAATTAGTGTTCTACATTTCCTGTAATGCATTTCCTTTTTGCCTTGACATTGCTTGAAAGGTAACCAAAAATTATCTCCTAAGCCTTTTGCCTGCAGCTTTATCGCAGCACAGGAGTCTTATGCAAATTAACTGCAGTGCCTTGAATAAAGAAAACTAAATTCTTTCATTAATATTTGGCATTTGCTGCCCTGGTCTGTAACCCAGGAGGACATCAGCAATTATGGAGCAGTACGGAAATCTCCTTCTGGGCCACAGTGGCAGCAGGCGCTCCATTCCTCACTTTCCTGGGCACTAAACTGCATCCCACCGAGCTCACTCAGACAAGCCATCTTCACTCGTGTGAGAAGGCTAATTGACTTCAGAGGGGCTCTTCATGTGAGCAAGAGCTACTCGTGCAGCTGCTGTACCCAAGGAAGTCAGGCACCGAGGATGCTCAGGACACCACCTTCCAGGCTGCTGTGAGAACACGTCTGCACAAAAGCATTGATTGCAAAGAGAGCACGAGCTCCTCCTGAGAGAAAGCGGGCGGCATGCAGCCTCGCTTCCCAACTAGAAGCAGTCAGCAGGACAGCTTCCTCTCCATTCTTGGGGCTTTGGTGTGTGGTTTGTTTGTTTGTTTGTTTCATTTGAGTGCTTCAAAGTAGAGAAAGGGGTTTGTTTTAGATAATTAGTGAGAACGCCTGAGGTGGGAGAAGGAGTGTCGAAAGGGGAAGGGCCTGGCTGCAGTGCATCACCAGCGGCTCACTCTGAGGCGAGGTGGCGGTAATGAAAGGCTCCAGCTCCAGCAGCTGTGCCTTATGGAGAGGACTCCTCAAAGGCACGGAGCCCGCTCTGAACCCGAGTGCGGCAACCCCGGCCAGGAGGTGTTGTGTGCATGAGGGCCCCCGCCTGGGGGCTCTCCAGCAGGTCAGTGGTGCAGCAAAGCCCTGCTTTACCCCATTTGCCTGCAGCTGGCACTGGGGGGCCGTCCCCCAGGCATTGGCAGCTGCTCTTGTTCATGGAAGCGTGTGCCACTTCCATTGCTACAGGCTAACAGTTTGCCCTCTGTGAACCGACCCACTTGAAACGGTTTGTGGCTTAGCGATGGGGTGGGTGGAAGGGCAGGACTGGGTTGATGCGGGGGAGGCCAGGAGGAAAGAGAGGAGAGGCCCACGCGTGTGCACGTCCCACCTAGGTGAAATTGGCCCATTCCTGCTTCTCTGTAGCTAATGGCATAACTGGAAGGATCTCCGCCCAGCTCACGGTGCTCCTCAGTGTCAGGTTGTTTTTGGGGTTATGCTGAAGTTCGCTTGTTTACTTATCTACTATTGCAGTTATATCCTGCCTTTTCCTTTCTTGTATGAAACTCAAGGCAGTTTACATAGCCCTCCTCCTCTCCATCTTATTTGAACAACAAACCTGTGAGGTTGGCTAGACTGAGTCAGTAACTAGACTAAAGCCATGCAGTGAGCCAAGTGGGACTCAAACCCAGATCTTCTGTGTTCCAGCCCTGGAAGCAGGCCGGCTACTGTGGCACACGGGTTAATGTTTAATAGAAGATCCTGTCCTAGTTCTAAGTATCCTAAAGAATCCAGCATACAGTGCAGTGTGTGAACTGCCTAGAGAGTAAATCAGGACAACTAATCCAGACAAATAGCCTGAACTATTCTTATAAAACAGCCCACCATGTACCTTCACTTTCACTGCAGTGGAGCACAAGCCAATGATTTCCAGTAAGGCATGGCCACCAGACACTGACTCAGGCAGATGGGGAGGGAGCAGCTGGTGCAGGTTGGGATCAAAGAGCAGTAACTGAGGGCAAATAAGTGGTGTGGGGAAAGCCTGAAGTATTATAGCTGCCAGAATTAAAAAGCACTGCTGGAAATAGGAAATCGCACAATTGCAAAGAGTGATTTTTCTCTAGCCATGGCCATCCGGAAAACCCTCCCAAGCTTTGTTCCCTAATGGCTGTGATCAGCCACAGTAATTTAGGAGTACTCAGGTTCACTTAGCATGCCACACATTAGCAACATGAAAGCGCTACTACAAATCTCTCCTTTGCTTGCAAACAATGTAGGAAGAGTGAGTACAGACAGTCTGTGGAAACACGGAGGAGAAATGTGACAGCACTCGTGCAAGATTACATGTTGTGGACAGGCTGGGGAACAAGGTATGGCGAAGCAGCAAGCTGTGCGGATTTGGGGGAATAGCGGAACTGCAGAACTAACTGTATTTCTTCAGCTTGAATCTGGGTGAGACATCACGCTGTTGTCTCTGGGGTGTGCCTGAGGTTCTCTTAGCCTTTCAGCAGGAAGGATCATTGAAAATTGTTGGTGCCTCTGGCAAATTTGTTCTTCAAAGCTCCGGGGGTCACTTCTGTCAGGCCCCACACTTTCTGTGTCAGAAAATCAGCTGTGTTAAAACTAGGCAATGGGATGGATAGCAGCCCTGGGAAATTGCCAACAGTGTTGGCCATAGTGGGACTCCTCCATCTGAAGTGCTGTTAACCTTGCCCATGGTTTCAAATCCCTGCTTTAAAGCAACTTTCCTGTTGCTGTGTTGAAGTACGCAGAGCACGTGAGCTGACTGCACAGTTCAAACAGTTGCACCCATAATGAAGAGGGTGCGTTCTTAGCAGGTAAGGTACAGCCTGAGAACCTGGCTTCCTGAGCCATCCCAGGCAAAAAGGCCTGTGCCTACGTATGTTACACGCCCAGGCACAGCAGCTGGTTTGTAGATGGCTAGGCCTTTGGAGGCTCCTGCAGCAGCCTGCTCTGCTAGGCATGTGCCAGGACCTTTGATTGTGCCTGACAAGGTCACACAGTATAGATGGAGGGTGGAAGTGCGCTCTGCCCCACCCCTCGTGGTCACTTCCAAGAGCACCCACCTGTTCGAAGTCCACTGCTCATCTTTCAGTAGCACTCCCAGCATGCTCCCAAATTAATGTGGGGGTTTAAAGTGTCTGCGTAGAAGAAGGAGGGACAGATAGTTGACACCTGTCCCTCTTTCTGGTTTTACCCCCAGCCGAAAGGTTCAAGGTAGTCTTGTCAACTGCCCCCCAGGCCTGACGGTGCTGCTGCTTAACACCAGGTCGGTCCACAACAAATCACACCTCATCCATGACCTGATTGTGGATGAGGGGGCCAACCTGACTTGCATAACAGAGACCTGGGTGGGAGGGGGGGATGTCTCCCTCTCTCAAATGTGCCCGTCCGGGTATCTGGTTCAGCACTGTCTACGTCTGGAGAGGAGGGGAAGGGGGGTTGCTTTGGTTTACCGAGCTTCCATCTCCCTCACGGGGCTTCTAGTCCCCTCGAGACTGGGTCTAGAGTGCCTCTATTTGGCATTGGGCGACTGAGTCAGACTGGGGATTCTGTTGGTGTATCGTGCACCCTTCTGCCCAACAGACTCCCTGCCTGAGCTGACGGAGATCATCTCGGACCTGGTGTTGAAGACTCCCAGGATGCTGGTCCTGGGGGACTTCAATCTCCATGCCGAGACTGTTCTGTCCAGGGCGGCTCAGGACTTCATGGCCTCCATGGCAGCCATGGGGCTGTCTCAACATGTAATAGGCCCGACCCATGAACGTGGACTCACTCTGGACCTGGTCTTCTTGATGGGGCAGGAAGAGGGTGATCTGAGGGTGAGGAATTTGTGCCTGATACCCCTGTCATGGTCAGATCACTTCCTTGTGAAGTGTGAGCTTGAGAGCGGCCTTTCCCTCTGTAGGGTGCGGACCCGATTGTGTTGGTCCGCCCCTGGAGCTGGGTGGATCCGGACAGATTCCTGAAGGCCCTGGGGGAATTTCCAGTTGACAAGGCTGGTGCTCCTATCAAAGCGCTGGTCGAACTATGGAATGGGGAAATGAGCAGGGCTATTGACACGATCGCTCCTAAGCATCCTCTCCCACTGGGCAGAGCCCACTCTTCCCCTTGGTATACACCTGAATTACAGGCGATGAAGTGGTTTGGGAGACGTCTTGAGGAAATCACGGGATGAATCTGACCGAACACACTTAAGAGCCCATTATTGGGCCTATGCTGTGGCAGTGAGGGCGGCGAAAAAGACATTCTTTTCCACTTCCATTGCCTCCTCACAATGCCGTCTGGCAGAGCTTTTTTGGATGGTACAAGGGCTGGTTCATCCTGGCCCCAAGAAAGACCCTGTACTGCCCTCGACGGGCCGCTGTGATGACTTTGTCAAGCATTTTAAGGAGAAAATCGATCAGATTTGTCAAGAGCTGGACTCCACTAGTAATTCAAAGCCTTCAGGGGAGGAACCAATGTAGCTGTCTGGTCCTAATTTATTGGATGAGTTTCAGTTATTGCGGCCTGATGACGTGGACAAGGTGCTTGGACAAGTACGTCCCACCACCTGCCTATTGGACCCTTGCCCATCTTGGCTACTTAACACCAAGCACGAGATAGGGACCTAGATCCTGGAGGTTGTCAGTGCCTCTCTGAGGGATGGCCGGGTACCTGCCCCTTTAAAGGAGGCAGTAGTCCAAGCAGTCCTAAAGAAGGCATCCCTGGATACAGAGATGGCCACCAATTAGAGACAGGTGGCCAACATCCCGTTTTTGGGCAAGGTGTTGGAGTGGGTGGTGGTGGGACAACTCCAAGCACTCTTGGATGAAACTGATTATCTGGACCCATTTCAGTCCGGCTTCAGACCCGGGTATGGTACTGAATCTGCCTTGGTCACCCTGTATGATGACCTGTGCAGGGAGAGAGACGGAGGAGTGCATCCCTGTTGGTCCTCCTGGACCTCCCAGTGGCTTTCGATACCATCGACCATGGTATCCTTCTGGATAGGCTGGCGACTGGGAGTAGGAGGCACTGCTTGGCAGTGGTTCTGCTTCTACCTCAATGGCCAATTCCAGAAGGTGGTGCTGGGGGACTTTGGCTCTGCGCCATGGCAGCTATGCCATGGAGTACCACAGGGGTCCATTTTGTCCCCCTTGCTATTTAACATCTACATGAAACCGCTGGGAGAGGTCATCAGGAGGTGTGGGCTGCGGAATCATCAGTATGCTGATGATACCCAGCTCTACCTCTCATTTTCAGCCAATCCAGGTGAGCCAGTGGCTGTACTGAACTGGTGCCTGGCTGAGGTGATGGGCTGGATGAGGGCCAATAAACTGAAGCTCAATCCAGACAAGATGGAGGTCTTGTTGGTAGGCGGCTTGGGCTTCGGGGAAGGGGACCTTGACCTTGTCCTGAATGGGGTTGCACTCCCTCTGAAGGACAAGGTCCGCAGCTTGGGAGTGCTCCTTGATCCAGAGTTTTCTCTGGAAGCTCAAGTAACAGTGGTGGCGAGGAGCGCTTTCTTTCAGCTTCGGCTGATTCATCAGCTGCATCCCTACCTGGAGAATGACTGCCTGGCGACTGTGATACACGCATTGGTAACTTCCCAACTAGACTTCTGCAATGCGCTCTACATGGGGCTGCCCTTGAAGACGGTCCGGATACTTTAATTGGTGCAAACAGAGCTGCCAGGTTGCTGATGGGGACTGGGCGTTGTGCTCACATAGCTCCAGTCCTCCATCAGCTTCACTGGCTCCCCACTGAAGTCCGGGCCCAATTCAAGGTGTTGGTTATCACCTATAAAGCCCTTAACGGCTTGGGTCCTGGTTACCTAAAGGAGCGCTTACGTCCATACGTGCCCTCCCACCCCTTGAGATCGGCAGCTGAGGCCCTTCTCCGGGAACCCTCCATGAAGGATATTAGGAGGGTGAGCACCCGGACGAGGGCTTTCTCTGCGGTGGCGTCCAACCTATGGAACGCGCTCCCCAGAAAGGTCCACCTGGCGCCATCGTTATTTGCTTTTCGGTGCCAGGCTAAGACCTTTTTATTTAAACGTCATTTTAATTGTTGATTTTATTTATTGATTTTAACAACTTTGGCCAGGATGTCTCCAACTGTATTTTATTGTACTAGTGATATTTATTTATTTGTAAGCTGCCCTGAGGCTTAGGGGAATGGGGCGGCATATAAGCCTGCTAAATAAATAAATGAATGAATAAATAAAATTCCATGCATGCCTTTCTAAGGATGCTCAGTCACTACATCCTTACATGGAAAGTGCATAATGAAAGGCCTGCACAAGGAGATTAATGGAAGATGGCAGAGCCTGCTAAAAATCATTCCTCATGGCTATGTGTGTAAAATGGGACTTAAAACTTGATTATTTATTTAGTTAAAACTTTTGTGGACTGTTCCATTGCCAAAGTCTTGGGATGGTTTAACAATAAAATGTAAGAAAAGAAAAAATTAATTAAAACACAGCATCCTAAAATTTAGCAATATTAAAAACCCCACTTGAAACAGTGGGAAAATTAAAAAAAAATCGGCCTGGTGCTGAAAAGAATAAAATATGGGGCCAGGCAAACTTCTCTGGGGAGCGAATTCCACAATTGGGGTGCCACCGCAGAGAAGGCCCTTCTCCGGGTAGTCACTCTCCTCACCTCCGTAAGGGAGGGCACCCAGTGAAGGGCATCTGCCCCAAATCTTAAGGAGCAGATGGGCACATATGGAAGGAGATGCTCCTTCAGGTAACCAGTCACTAAGCCATTTAGGGCTGTATAGGTCATCACCAGCACCTTAAATTGGGCCTGGACTTCAATTGGCCACCAGGGTAAACTGTAGAGGACTGGCGTCATATGTGAATACCTGCCGGTCCCCGTTAACATCCTGGCAGCTCTATTCTGAACCAACTGAACTATCTGAACCGTCTTCGATGGCAGCCCCACATAAAGTGTGTTACAGTTACCAAATGCGGAAGTTACCAGGGCATGGGTCACCGCTGCCAGGCACTGCCCATCCAGACGGGCACAGTTGATGGATCAGCTGAAGCTGAAGGAAAGGAAACCACGTAGTTGATAAATACATAGGATCGGAACTCACTTTTCCCAGATTAAATCTATGGCCTGGTTTGCATGTTGCAGCAACAATTCCTAGGTTGTCTAACCAAGAAATTGTGGACATGAGTGGAGCCCATGAGCTGTATATTCATCGTTTCAGCTTTGAATCGACAACCCAGAGGTTCTGGGTTTGCACATTGCAAAACAACCCCGAAATAGGGGTAGCTAACTGAAACCAGAAGTGATAAGCATGTGGCTTGTGCTCTTCTCTCAGCCCTGCAGCTCCTGCCTTAAATTGCCAGCTCCTGGACCCAAGGTTCGATCGCTAGGGCGCTGTGCTTCTTCTGAGCCACTGGTCTTCAGCTGGTATGCCGGGGCCCACAAATGGGTTGTGTCTGCTCTATATTCAGTCCCATCAGCTGCACCACCAGCGCTCTTGACCAGGGAAGACGGAAAGAGGAATGGTGAAAGGCAGAACAAGAGGTTAGAAAACATGAGGTTAAAAAAAGTGGGTCTCCTGATGCAGAGTGGGGCTGAAGACCACTCATCTCGGCTACAGTGCTGTGATAAACCAGTTATTAACAGAATTTCAACCATCTGGCCTGCCCCACACAACTTTCATGGAGATTTACTTCTGACTTAGAGCCCTTGCACGGCAAATCAAGAAGATCCGCTGGCTGCCTTGAGTGGTAGGCGCTGGGGCTGGATCTTGCCTGAACTAGGCTCTCCCCTCCTCTTCAGTCCCAGGATGCCTGGCTACCTGGTGTTAAGGAGCATGCTGGCTTTACATGTTCAAGGGTATGTGCCTCCAAGAAGGCTTTCACAACTGGCCCTGGCCCACATTAAGCCTCGTAAAAGTGGAGAAAGACCAGAAAGGAGCTGCCTGGGAGATACAGAGGAACACAGAATGAAGCCACAGAGGAAAACTATTCTGTACTAGCAATCGATATGGAACAGAAGGATTTCTTCAGGGAACAAAGAGTTACATCAAGTTTCAAGTTCTCAGGACTGTTGACCTCACTTGCATGCATAACTCCCCCTCTCCATCCCTTTAACTTCTCCCTCATGTTCCTTATCCCAGCCCCTGCTCCTCAAGTGGCTGATAATAAAATGCTCCGGTGGCCAATCTTGCTGCTCCTGCTGCTGACTGAAAGCGAAAGCTGAAAGTGCCGCACTCCTGCATCGTTGACTGGGTTCCTATGCACGTCTACTCAAAAGCGCCCTACTGAATTCAGTGGGGCTTACTCTCAGGTCAGTGGGTGTAGGACATAGCAGAGTGTCCTTCGCCTCATTCCCAGTTCAGCAATATTGTTGAATCCACTTCAAAATGGGAAGGCATGAGAAATGTTATCAGGCCTAACTGGACATGTATTATTATTTTCAGAGCAACAGGTGGAAATGCAGTGGATTTTTCCCCTGCTGGCATCAACCCGATCTGTCATAAGTTAAGCATTTTTTTGCATCTGTTAAATGGCAGGAGTTTGTACATGCTGGATATTTTTATCATCAAGTTTTCACAAACAGAAATGTAATTGAAACAATATTTTTAAATGGTTCATCTTGCAAGTCCACCTGTTTGCTGTGGAGTCTCTCAGAGGTATATTTCCCCTTTGGACATCCTTGCCAGTTTTTGTCCCCCATGGACCCATTGGGCCCAACACAGCCACAGTCCATGCCTATCCCATCTCCTTTTGCCCCAGGAACACTGAAAGAGAGGATGTCATGTAGGGAATGTGGCCCTGCTAGCCTAAGCAAAGTCATGTGCAAAGAGGACAAAATTGATCCTAAAACTTACTTAGTGGACAGGTGGACTTGAAATCACGAGGGCTCAAGATCACAATCTCGTCACAATTTAAAATTACAGTCCCTTTTGTGCAGATTTAAAGATCTCCCCCCACCACACACAGACACATATTCCAATTTGTGCAAATTGTCATTTGTGCCAATGGCGTGAGCTGGAAAAAATGTGCAAAATCTTTCTGGACTCAGAGGAATATTTGTGAAAATCCAGCACCGCTTGCTGCAATGGAAACTCTGTGGACTCCTGCCAGGCTTAAATGAAAGTGCCTGGCACATGGGCTGTCCTGCATAAAGGCTATGAAGCAGCCTTCCCTGACTTGGTGCCCTTCAGAGGTATTGGGACTGCAACTCCCAGAATTCCCATCCAGCAGGGTCATGGACTAGGAATTCTGGGTGTTGCTGTCCAAATGCGTCTGGAAGGCACAAGGTTGGGGAAGGCTGCTCTGGAGCATCAGGGCTCCTCACGCATATGTGAGATTGCAGGGCTGATCTCATTTTACATGGTTGATGGGTGCGGGAGAAAGAGAATATCCACGGTCTGAAATCCATGGGCATGCAGAGAGGCGGAGAAGGTGGGGCTGAAGAGCACACAGGGACAATTTTAAAATGCCTTTCCCATTTTAACTGTGCCGAACTCATCTAGCTATAATTTTTAATGAATAGCTTTATTACACTTTGCTCAGCATGTCTCTGTTTCATATAAAAGGGCCAGTCCAAACATCCAGAACTGTTACATATTAAGATTCCTTTTACATATTCTCCTTCTCTTCATTTATGGAGAAATGAACAAGAGAAGCATTAGCTATTCTCTAAATTAAAATACAAAGCCACTCTCTGCAGCCAGCTCTCTACATACACGGGAATGCTTAATGAGCCCACCTCTCCGGAAGGGCGAAGGTGAACAAAATGCTTGGCTATCAAAGTTGAGCAAGAGTAGTCATCAAAGACTCCTTTTCCCCCAGCTTCTGGATCATTTACAGATGTTCATGTTAAGATAAAAAGAGACACCAGTGTCAATGGTCCTGTACGGTTTGGCACTTGGATACATGTTACAGGACTAAGGAAGCAGTGTTTTATTTCCGAGAGCATCCCCATTTGTGCTCAGCTTCTCCAGTGCTCTCTTCAGACCGAGCAGGAGTAGGCCTTGACCTCTGCAAGTCAACAGAAATCCCTGTTTGAGGGAGTCTTTATGCATGATGTCCTAGAAAGGCCACTTCTAGGCAGGAATGCACATCGGTCACTGTTACAGCCGAGTTCCCACCGGGTTGTGATGCTCCAGGCTTCAGGCAGGGCTCACTGGACCAAAGGGTCCTCCATAGACAAGTGTTTCCTGGGTGTAGGAAGGAGATGTCAAGGAGGAGGTTTGGCTAGATGCCTTGGCAGGCTAAGGCAAAGGGATTAGCAATTGTTGTAGCATTATTGGCATGGAGAAGCGTTTGATCAAGTCAACCCCCTCCCCGCCTTCCCTGTTGAAGGGAAACAGGCCACAGGTAGGTTTACCATGTTGGCGAGAACGAGGCCTGCATCAGCTGCCAAGTGAGCGCACAGATCCCCTTCTCTGTTTCCTGCACTGAGCAGGGAATCGAAATAGGCGGCCTACACGGTCCCCTCCCAGTCTGCAACTATAAGCATATTTAGCAACAGAATGCCCCAGTTTGGTGAATATCCACACTGGCGTGAGAATGCTGGCCGTTCCGGGATACCAAAGTTCACTCAATGTTGGTCACTCCTTGCCAGGAGCAGATTGTATCAGCAGCATCCCTTCAACAGATGTGTTCATTAGTAGCTGGTCATGTCCATGTGGGCTACATGTGGAATTGGAAAACGCATGTGATGTCCATATCAAAAGCAGCCATGACCCTTGAACCACTCATCCATTCTCATCTCCTTCCAACCCTCTCCTGGTCAATGGCAGCACGTGATAGGCAAACGGAGGGAAAACCCAGCAAAGTGGAGCAAGGGACACACGTTCCCCTCGAGAGGAGTGCCATGTACTGCGTGCTCCTGTGTTCCCAGTGATGTCCATTCAGGTGATCCCAGGAAGCCCGGAGCTCTGCAGTAGTTGCCTCCTAGAAATGCGGGAGGCCAGGACTTCTAGGCTTCAACAACCCAGTTAGCTGCCAGAGGTAGGGCCCATCCTCCATGAATTTGGGTAACTTTTTTAAAAGGACATATTAAGCCAGTGGCTATTGCCACATGCATTCTGCAATTTTTTTTCTTATGTCTGTCTTGAAACAGCTGCCAATCAGTTTCATTGCATGAATTTGCATGAATTTCCAGGCAGTGGCTTGCAAGATTTTGTGATTCACTCAAGTTATTGAAAATATACTAATGAATTTATTGTGCTTGTACGGACTCACATCAGACAGTGGGAAGCAGTGTGTTAAATGTGACCACAAACAACATAGGTGAAATAATTATCTGATTATTTTTTCTTGTATTGTTCTTTGCTTGCTTTCTTAAGCCATGTATCTCTAACACAAGTACTCAGCATTTCAGTAAGATGTTTCTGTTTCCTTGGATCTCCTGGAATGACACAGACCATCCAATGTCATACCAGTGGTCTTGTGCAAAGGGAATTTACCTTCCCGCTGGAGCTGCCTTGGGCAAACGGGGAGTCCAGCAGAAGGAGGAAGCTGCTCCACCAATGGTGCCCATTCCCCTGGAGGGAAGCCACAGACAGGTGCATCCCAATGGAAAGGGGGTGGACAGAAGTGGGGGCAGCTTCCTTTGCTATTTTGCCAAGCAGGGATTCAAGCTAGTTACTGATGGGTGGAGTAGTGCTGAGAGAAGACCAGTATGGATTTCATCAAAGTACCATAAAAAGCACAAGCTCAGAAAGAAACAGTGGGTTACATTTCTTTGGTTACACGGATTAAGAAAAGGATGCTGTTATCTACCACTCCCAATCAAATGAAATCTCTGATCAGCTAAAGAGATTTGTGTAAATAAAATACTGTAGGATTCGTGTTTTCCCACTAGTTACAAGTGACACATTTCAGGGAAAAATAATAGAAATCCCAGAATTTGGTTTCTTAATAACTGATTCACATAACATTTTTCGGTTCTTTTTAAAAATAGAAAAAGAAGAAGCAATAGCTGACATTTTTTGTTTGTTTCTATCGGGATTTTCCCAGGGATCCAAACAACTCTTCAGAGAAATGCATTTGAAGTCTTCTCTCATCTCTTCTCCTCCCAAATTTTCTGTGTCTTCTTTATCCTGCAACAGTTGTATATAATCAAATGGCAGCTAAAACATCTCTGAAACATCTTTTCATTCTTCAAAGCTTATAAAAGTCTTTTGACCAGATTCCCTTGTTATTATCCTAGAAATAATTTGGGCAGGGAAATAAAGAAGCTACAAAGAGCTGTTAACACAGCAGGGAATAAGCTGTCCTGGGACCTAGCAGTCTTTCAGTGGCAAGCGCATGCTCACTCAGAAAGGACACACTCCTCCCATCCTGCATTAGGCTCAGACTTGGGGCCAGTCCCGCTCCGATCTTGTGAGTTGCAGATGGTTACTTGACCCAGACTGGGTGCCACTGCAGTCCCTTCAACCAGCGCATGCTCGTTAAGTTCAGTGGGGCACGGAGGTGCATCGCCATGCTGCACTTTATTCTTATCTGCTGCACAGAGCGATCTCCCTTGCTGGATCAGGGTGCCAGTGGGTGTCCCTCCACCTATGATCGCCTGTGCCAGAGGACTGCTGTGTTGGCAAGCACAGCGCATACTGTAAAACAGTCTGCCAAATGCGTTAAGGAGAGCCTACCTATGCCTGCACTGGCAAGTCCCATGTCCAGAGACTCATGCTGCACCCATCTTGGATGGATTAGGCAGTCTGGAGGTGACTGAAATGGTCCTTTATCTATCTTGACTCTCATACTGTTCAACTTCATGGGATAAGCTGAGAAGTTGGCAGTATGAGAGGAGGAGAAAAACCTAGTAGTTTTAAGCAAATATAACTTTGATTACCATTCAAAATTTATCAGCATCACCAAAGGACATGCAATGGGACATTGTTGGTCAGCGAACCCATTCAATGCATACTTGGAAGCAAATACTCAAATAGGAAGCAAATCAACTTTGGAAACTGAAACCCTTCCAAAGTATGCATATGTATGCTCTCTTTGCACAGGGATACTAATCTGGTACAGCCAGCCAGTTCACCACACCACTGTACCCGCAGGTGTGAAAAATCACCCAAGCACTTGGCAGGATAGAGCAAGTGTTCCCAGTGCTTCCCCGTATGATGGGGGAAACCAGTGCTTAATTACCAGTTGTCTATATCAACCCAGGGTGATAGAGACCACGCCCAAATGTCAGATCACAAACTTGGCCAAGGGGAACAGGAGCTGGGCAGCTGGGTCTGTGCAAAACTGATAAAGGAGAAGCTCCTTTTGTGAACAGCCCCCTTGTCTGAAGACAGGTGTGCCCTGAGGCTCCAGATACGGGAGTTGCCATTGCAGACAGAAGGAGGCCACAGGAAGGAAATACACTTTGAGTTAAACAGAAGAGTTTAAATTTTGGATTAGGGTTATATGTTTGCTTATTAATTTTACATCCCACATTTCCACTTCACATAGTGTTCATGGCAGCCTTTTTGGTGACTGCTAAAGATGCAAAATTATCACATTAGTTTACACTGACCTGAAAAGATCTGAGGCAATGGCCGTTTTTGCCATGCCGCAGCTCCCCTTTCACCTTACACAAGTCACTGTGCCCAGGCAGTGGTAGCTGTCCATGCACAAAGCGATTTGGCGTCTGGCCACAGAGCGCTGATCTTCCCAGTACTTCTGTTTGCTCACACTCAACCACTCTAATATCCACATGCTTATTAATATAAGGTAATGTTATATAAGGTATATAAGGTATATATAAGGTATATAAGGTAAAGGCACAACGAACAATTGGGTGGCCAACATCCATTAAAGTACAAATAGATGCTCTAATTAGAAAAGGTAGCACGTGAGTGAGCAATGAGTGTCATTGCTCTTGGAACTTTCCCAAAAGCACTCTCTGGAGTTTACTGAAGTCCTTATTA
Source organism: Varanus komodoensis (assembly GCF_004798865.1). Classification (NCBI taxonomy): domain Eukaryota; kingdom Metazoa; phylum Chordata; class Lepidosauria; order Squamata; family Varanidae; genus Varanus; species Varanus komodoensis. The sequence goes on from NW_025335627.1 coordinate 13,262,072, forward strand.
AGTTTTGAGGGGTAAAAGTATCAGCTAAAGCAGAGCTGGGGAGTGTCTTTCAGCCTGAGCGATAGATTCAGTGCTGGAGATCCTCTCGTGGCCTTAATTCTAGTGATGGGCGGAGCAAAGCAGGGAGGTGGAAAGTACAAAAACACCAGCCTGTTTTAACTAGAAGCTCTTATTGCCAGAGGCTAAGCTTAGGAGAGGCATTTTGACCTTTTAGTGGGGGGGGGGGGCACAGGAGCCAGGAAACCTCCAAACCATGGCTTGTTGTGGAAAGGGATCCGAGCCGGGGTCAGGGGATGTGTGGACTTCACGGAGGCAGGTAAGCACTCCAGGAGAGCAGAATTTGAACCTCCAGCCTGGATTTCCCCACCTCTGAGCTATGGGTGGTGAAGGGGCCGCTTAGATCAGGGATGGGGGGTGGCTTTCCATACTGCAAGGAGTGGGTGGACTGCAACTCCCAGCAGCCACACACTCCTAACTTAGCAGCCTCTGTCAGATTCTGCAAAGGATGATTTTTCCCCAGCCATGAATACATGAGCTATTGATGTGTATCAAGTGTGGGCCTGGGGTTGGTGAGTCTTTGCTATTGTATCAAGATAAAATAGTTTATTAGGAGAGAAAGCAACTAAAGGACAGGGCAGAATCTCTCCCACCTTCCTTTTGTTTGGCACAATTCAGCAGGGAGCTTGTCCACAGAGACACGTTTGCCAAAGTGTGGATCCGGGTTAGCTGTGGGTGCCCAGCGCAGCTCCAAGGAGCCAAGGGGGCGGGGGGCTTGTGTTGCAGGACAAGTGTGCAGCGAGTCGGGGCCGGAGCCGGGTGAGGAGGCCAGGCAAGGTGCGTGGGCCTGAATGCAGCCGTGCTGCTGCCGAGGTGGCCAGGTTACCACTAGAGTGCCAGGAATGGGGTCTAGCCCAATATGGGGGGAAAACAGGTTGGATGCCCACTGGCACCTTAATCTCTTAGTGCAATTGGGAGGGGAATGCTTTCGCCTCCAGAACTGAAGCCCCATGAAACCAGTGGACGTCTCTTCCTTGACCTGGGCAGTTTTCTTGAGTAACCTTTGGGACTGCCAGGGTGGTGCTCACGAGAGCGCCTCAGAGCGACAGCCTGGCAGGCAGCTCGAGCCAGAATGCCGCGCCAGCGAGCGAGGCGGATCTGGCAGTGGGCACCGCAGCCCCTTTGCAGAAGGTCACTACTTGCTGTTGGGTGGGCGAGGACTGCAGCCACACAGCTTGACCACCTCACCCCACCATGTCCTTGTCTGACCAGTTCTGCAGCACATGACAGTCCCACACAAGCATCTGGTCACTTGGGGGATTCACTTGCATTTCATAGCACCAGCCCACAACACCTCCCGAGGAAAGCTTGTTGGAGGAGCAGGCGTCATTCAGTCCCTGTCCTAAGCACTGATTTGCCAGTGGAACAAATATGGTCAGGACATTAAGGACTTAAATGCCAATTTTGAATTAATTCAGCAATGAGCAGGAAGTTTATATTTCTTGAGTAAATTTAAAAAGCAGCTGTGGTGACGTGGGTCTGCATGCCTGAGAATAAATGGTTATTTACTATAATTTGTGCTGCTGCCCTCAAAGTTGAGGCTATATAAATATTTATTGCCTATTTAAAAATGGACATAACAACTACGCCTGACCTTTTGCTCTTTCCTCAGGTGTTGCTCCAGCTGATACCTGCAGGTCTCAAGGCAGAAATGGGCACAGTATTTTCAAAACCTGTATCAACTCTGATAATTTACCGCTTTAATTATAGAGTCAATGAGAGATTGCCTGTGGAACATCTTTCTCCTGCCTGCTATTTCATCATGAATCTCTCAACTAGTCTTTGCATTGGGTGATTAATGCAGTTGCTAGGGTGTATTTCACTCTCAGGGTGCTCCAGTTTTATCTGTTTTGTAGCCCAGATGACTCTTTTTCCAAGGCTTAATGGCAACAAACCAAAATTTTGGCAACAAGAAAAGGCCTAAAACCAAAACCATAAATGAGGTTTGTCCACCCTCAACCTTACTGATTTAAAAACCATACTTTAATACAAAAATCTGTTTCAGGATCTATACAGATTTTAAACTAATACAGTATTAAAATACAATGCAATAATACTGGGAGGAATAAAAGTATTCCAACACCTAAAAAGTTTATTATTAATTCAAAGTGCCTGAGCAAATAAAGGTTTTAACATGTCACCAAAAAGGATTCAGTTTGAGTCTTAGCCATAACTTCCCTGAGAGGAAGTTCCAAGGGAGGGGGGTACCACTTTGAGTGGGGGATGCTGAGAGGAGAGTTGGGGGACCCTTTGGGATGCTTGAAGAAGAGTCAGGAAGTGGTTGCCCCCAAATCTTGTCACTGGAGGTGCAGTGGGGCTCAATGTGATGCATAATCAAGGCTAGAATGAGCCAAACAATTCCCTTATTTTCGAGACAAAAAGCCGCACTCAGTTATGCATCCAGGGAGGTGGGTGGCTTTGATGTATCAACACAGATCTATCATCACATTCATCAGTAGCTGTAACCACTTGGGAATCAGGCCCAAAGGCCGGGCTCCAATATAGAGATGGCCTGTTTAAATCCCATTCACCACACAGGACTGTATGCAATTGCAATTACATTGGTTCTAGCCAACATGACAATGCAGACAGCAACATGTTTCCCCTTGTCTACATATGGATTTGTTTGTCTCTTTGCTCCAACTAAGTAAGGAATCTGCAAAGCAAGACACAGATCCACTAGAACTGGGTGCAGAAACTCCTTCAGCCCAAAGGCTGAATTTCATTTTGGAGAAGCCCCCAGGGGTGCATTGCAGTGGCAGAGACAGAAGGGCACTAACAAAGTCCATGCAGATTCATGTCTGAAGCACTTACTGCTAGTATCTCTGTCTCAGAAGAGGCACATCAGTTGTTTAGAATGGGGAAAGATGCGCAAGTCTGGGGGAAACAGGGAATGTTCGTGGTTGGAGGGAGACGGCTTGGCTCGGCTCGGGCCAGAAGCCAACAAGGCATTCCAAGCCCCGCACAAGAATGGGGTCTCTGCTGCAGAAGGACTCGGCTCCTCTGCTGTGGTTCAAACCCAATGGCCTGGAACTGTTCCAGGAAACATGTATAGGGTTTCCCAGGCCATTGCTATCATTTGCATTGGCTGTGGGAATGGGGAACAACATTACTTTTTCTCTAGCATATATGAACTATGATTTGTGCTCAGAGTTACACCCAAAGAAATCAGGGGTGTTTAGGCTGAATGCCAAAGCACCCACCCTTCCCCTAGGAATGTAGCCTATGCTGAGCAAAGGGAAATGCAAGATAAAAGACTGAGCAACTTCACTGGGCCAGATTGTACTCAGGAGGATTAAAAATCAATTATTCCTAAGAAGCGCTTCTAAAATGCATCCACTGAACTGATATACAACTACAAGTCCAAGACGCAGTTCACTGGGATATCTTGATCTGCCAAAGAGGACAAGGGGGTGCATGCTAAATGTTTGCTTCAAGGCAAGATGCAGCCAGGCCACAGGCCTTCCTGTGTGCGCCTCCAGGCTGTGAACAAACTCTCCCATGTGAGTCACCTCAACATCCTTTTCCCCCAAGGAAGGTCTGCCTGGAGAAATGTAGCTACAGAGCATTGTGTTTGAAAAGGCACCAGCCTCTGCTTTCGGAGAGAATTTCACTATCCTCTGGACAGGAAGCATCTGGATATGTTGAAAATACTCTAATTACAATATCCTATAGATGAAGGGTGACTAAGCAATTGAGATTATAAATAAGGCTGTATGCAGCCACTCTGAGAAACACATTGTCCAAAATTCTAATCAGTCACTGAAGGCAAAACTACTCAAGGGATTTTTCGCAGCACTACACTGGACGGCCTGACTCATCCCCCGTCCCCCAACTGTCCTCCTTGCACCATTTCTTCCATTATAAGGCAACCAGTTATAAATCAAAGCTTTAATATGGTGCGCTTTTTCAGTGGTACACGTTCCAGTGCGTGCTAAACTTGTAGTACCAGTCAGGGACTAGGTGGAGTGGCTTCAGCTGGGTGGTGGGCTGGAAAAGGAAAGAGTGGGCTGCTCTAAAGCAGCAGCAGCAGCAGCAGCAAGAACAACAATTTTCCTAATGCATACAGGTGGTGTGAATCTGTGAAATAATGCAAACCTCTCACGTAACCTCTTCAGAAAAACTAGCTGAGAATGGCTCCATAAACATGTTCCCTCAAATTAAATCACAATGGTGCATATTCCTGTAAAAGTCAACATGGGGGAGCAGGGGTGTTGCTTTCTGAATTATTATCACTTTACATTCTCGACTCCTTTGCACAAGCAAGCATGTGCACAATCAAGGTTTTTTTAAAGGGCCATTTTCTTGTACACCTCACCTTTCCAACATCACCTCCTCCTCCTGCAATTGCATTTGTGTGTGACAGAAAAGCACTTGTTCAACATAGTGGAAACTGAACTGTGTCCATTAGCATGCAACAGCAGTAAATGAGTTTTGTATAACTGCCACAGCAACTTCCTCGAATACGGAACAAGCTCTAGTGTAGATCCTCCCTTAGTAAACAAAAATGTCTGGATCATACAGAAGTGGATCGTTGACTTTGATAAATTAGACATATAGAGGGTGTTAGATTGGATGACTAATTAATTAGGAGCAATTGTATGTAAATGAGTTGGTTGACCAAATGCTCAGTACTGCAGCTTTCAAGGTTAATAGCACTGAGCTGAAGATCCATGGAAGAGTTTTCATTGCATAGGAAAATCAACTGGAAGGAGGAGGAAGTGGAAAGAAAACAGAAGAAAGAGGTGGCCCTTAGCTGGTCCTTGAAAAGAACAATGTATATGAAGTGTGTCTAACACCTTTTGACTCTCAGCCCTACTTGGGAGCAAAGAGTGCTCAAAGATCTTGCTCTGGTATCCCAGTTAAAATAAGTCATCCAGAAATACATGTTGTGAAGCTGTGTTCTTTGTTCTTGAGGAACCTATTAAAACTGGGGCACCAGAAGAAGATACATGAATGATTTTTCAACCGAAAGGTAGATTCAGATAATCGGCTCTATTTACTGGCCATCACCCATTTACGCACCTAGCTTTGGAAGGGAATACTGGCAACCAGCCTATAGTTGTCCACCTCTTTCATGTCTAGCTTAGCCTTCTTCACAGGTAGCCTAATCACTTCATCCTTTGAAGAGTCTGGAACTTACCATATTTTGAAGACTGTCAGTAATTCACATCACCATCATTATCCTGCTCCTGCAAGGAACCGGAATGGCTTATATCCTCCTCCTCCTCCTCCTCTTCCTCTTCCTCCTCTCCCCTTCACCCTCACAACAACCCTGTCACTCTGTTGACAGCCGGCAACTGGTCCGAGTCACCCAGTGAGCTTCTCGGCTGAATAGGGAGGAGAACCCAGAACGCCTGAAGGCCCATCAGGGCCGTCACGGAGGGGTGAAAGCAGGCCTTTGCGTAATCTTAGGCAGAACCTGACTGAATAAAGAAAAACGGAGCTGAGATTTCGAGGAAGCCTCTCCCTCTAATGTGTCCTGCTCTTCTGCGCTGCAAAGGAACGTGTGCCTTCGCACAGTCGTGTGCACTGTAGTGCTGCTGATCTGGACTGGAAGGCAGCTCACACTGACACGGCAGCGCCACTGGCTAGGCCCTGATCTGCTCGGCACAACCAAGCCCTAGCTGCACTGACGGAGGCCATGCACGGAATCCCTCAGCCTTCCTCGGAAGGCGGCACTCGCCAGCTCGCCCACAGGAACGCCTCTGCCGCTTCCCTTGATCCAGAGTGCAGCGGGCAGCGCGCTCCCTTGGTAAGTTTAAGTGCAGCCTGTGGGCACCACGGACATCGCAGGCAGCAGCAATTGAGAGCTTGACAGTAATCGCAAGAGGCACGTTTTAGAGCATGTGAAGCAGGGAGTTAACCACACATGACAGACTTTTGTTTCAAACAGTTGTGATGACTAGAAATAACAACTTGGGGCAATGATTTTGTATTCTGTCTGTGCTGGGAAACTTGAAATTAAGTGACCTTTCCTCTTAATACTGAAATGTTGCGCATTACCTGGAGCCATCACCCTTAACATTTACAGTGACAAATTAGGTGATGGGGCTGGGAGGAAGGCACTTCTGGCCCACTCCCCACTTCTAGCCTACGAGATACACAGCGCGATCAAGTGGCTCCGTGCGGCACGCGTGCCACAGACGCCTGCGAGCCACAATGTGCTCCTCCGGTTGCATCTGGCAAATCAGGTGACGCCACTTGGAAGGAGGGGTGGACAAGCGAGGCCCTCCCCTCTGGAAAGCCCACCCTCCCCGCAGGGAAACTTGATCTGTGACCAAGCAATGACAGCGCTGCTCATCAGATGGCTGGTATGCGCCCTCCTCAAGCTGCCCCAGAAATGTCCACACATGTGAAAAGCCTCCGGCTGCTGCAGAGATGCTCCGGTTGCCACGGAGCAAGAGCGGCTGCACACCTTCGCTTGCAGTGGTGGAGTAATCCTGGGCCTTGCGGGAAAATTGTTAGAGGTGTGCAGGACGCGGACAGCAAAACCCAGCCTGGGAATGGGGAGAGAAGCCCCCGAGAGAAATGCCCGTGATATCACATCACTGTCAGATGAGCACAGGCAGGCTGGGCAGGGACCTGGGCCTTCTCCTGCCATCATGGGGACACCAACTGGAACTGGTGCTGTGTGAGACCTCCTGCATAGTGTCCATGGGCCTCACTTCCCCTGTGGACTCCTCCCCATGTACCCTCCTGCTCTTGGCTTTGAGTTTTTCAAGCATAAAGGCAAAGGCTGGGGAGCATGGTGTTGGGATGGGCATTTTGTGTGTTCTGTGGGGGGAAATCTGTGGGTTGGCACGTGGGGCTTGGAATCCACCTTGGCTGCATGTTCTGTTTCGTGGCCCAGCTACTTGCCTCTGAGCCTGCTGAAACAGGGCTGTCTGGCAAGTGGCCATGCCTGGCATGAGCAAGCCCTCCCCAGGCAGCCCTTCCGTGAGCCACCTGCAAAATCCTCAAAGGTCAACATGTCTTTTAGGGCAGCTGCACCCACACACAGTGGAGGCACTTGCTGGGCTGACGCTGCTGAATCTCTTTGCTCGCCCTGTGCAGTCCCTCTCAGATCTCGAGCAAAGTCCAGAGAAGGGGCCTGCTGACCACAGCACAAGAGCACCTTTATTGCCCTGAAACGTGTGTGCACTAGAGCTTGCATGCTTGCACACTCCTAGCATGCTGGGCCGGGGGGCGGGGGGTGAGCGTGAGGTGTGCTTGCTGGCCCCACACCCCTTCTTTTGTCCCTGCAGGCCCCACCTCCTCCCATTCATTCAGTAGGGAATGGGAGGGGGTGGTGGTGGGGCCAGATGACAGCAACACAATGGTGGGGGGTGAGAGACTGAGTAAGGCACCCCCTCATTCACACTACTGGAAGCGTATCCCCCATTCACCCAATGGGATAATGTAAAGGCAAACCCCCTAATACTACTAAACCCCCTAATACAACAGCCTTCCTATCCATGGGGACTATAAACTTGTTTGAAAAATGCCTTCAGAATTTTGGCATCCCCACTCTTCTGATGCATCCTATCCTTCCCCCAAACACCGACAGCAGTTGCATTCAGGCAGTTCTCCATATATTCCAAAATTCCTGCTCATCCTGGTTGTCCTCGCTCAGGGTTGATTGAGATAACGCAATAATCACACTCAGAATTTACCCCCAACACACAGTTCATAAGCTACCAACATGCCATGGGTTCTCTTTATGGATTGTTCCTGGTTAACAAGTCATGGTTTGTTGTTGCAGCTGGATTCAAACAGCACAACAACCAACATTTCAAGAGCAGCCCACATGCAAGCCATACTCAGCCCTTGAATGCAGGTTATTACCTTGTCTGAACCCAGTCAATGACTTTGGTGCCTCACATCTATTTACATGTTCACTTTGCAAACTTAGCTATTTTTGAGGAATGTGAATAGTTAAGCCTATTTCCCTAAACTTGCAAAATAGTGAAGTGCATCACAGCTTAGTGGAAACAAAAGGTAAGTATATCTATTTTGTTCTGGAGAATTACTCAGGAGCACTCTGCAGACAGGAACGAGAGCTGAGCGGTGGCATTAGTGCCTATCTCCAGCATTGCAGATCACAAGTATTAGTTTCAGCTGTCGGGGCTGAAAAGCATTGGAGAATGCTATAACCTCCTGCGCCTCATCTACCTTTTTTGATGGTTTCTGTGGCATTCTGCTTTGGGGTTTCAAGGGACATGGTTTCTACAAGACATTATATACAATCCCTGGAAGAAGTGCTGTTTCAGTGCCATCTCCTTCGCAGTAGTAGTAAACTCCTGGTGCTCTGAGCAGGGGTTGGGTGCTGGAGGGAAGGAACCTGAGAATCAAGGCTAACCTGTTCCCACCACCACAATGACACTTTCCTGCCACACGTTGAAGGTGACGTGGCTCCATTTAGCTGATTTAGGGCCAAGCCAGGCATGGCTGGCTAGGCAGACTCCATTTCTGTTTGCCAAAAAGCAGCCTAATCAAGACTGGGGCAGGGCAAAGGGTAATCTCTCCTGTACACCAAGTCCTCCTCTGGATTGGACCTCTCCCTCTGCAGCTGCCAGTGAGTATACGAAACCAAGCATGACAAGTCTGGTCCCACCCAGCGGATCCCTGTCGTCCAGCACCTTCCACTTGCAGTGCCACCGAAAGGCCCTTCCTGCGGAGGCAGCTCCTCACAGATTTTACCACAGTGCAGAGCATCAAGCGCTCCTCCTCATGGGCCAGCCCACTGCACTCAGCGCACGCATGCTCTCGGCCCATACTCTGCCCATGCATCACTGTGGCACACATGTGTGCTGGCACATGAGGTCACGGTCTTCAGGATGGGAGGTATCACCACAGCCATGGGTGATACTTGGGAAGGCACTGGCCACAAGAGGGTGCAAATCAGGCCATTCTCCCCCTGTGCATCCAACCCCTCTGCAGCCCGGGGCATGCTGGGAGGTGGCCAGCGCCCTTACACATGCAGTGGTGGCTGAAGGCAAGCAACACGGACACCCGAGGAAGGGGCAGCTCCGAACACACACACCGACCGAGTCAGCACCTGCTTTCCCCTACAGAGCTCCTCCCAGGTGCTGTGCCCCCTCTGCCTGGGTTCGGCTGCCTTTGGTAAGGCTGCCCTGCGTGACTGTTCCACTCAGGCCTGCTACCGCATGGGGGCGCAGCAATCACGTGAGGGACATAGGCGTGCACGCCCCGGCTGCTGCTGGAGGGGTGGGGTGGGGGCTCCCTCTGAATCTTCAGGTCAGGAGTGCTTGAGGCAGCCACGTTCTGCATCAGTCCTGCTGCTGCACAGCTTTCTGCTTTTGGTAATTTATAATTAAGAAAGGCATAAAAATCAATCTCAGTGTATTGAGAGGAAATTATTGGCCGCTTAACAGCCACAAGAGTTTTGCAGGTGAGTCAGACTGCCTGGTACAGACAGCACAGCCCAGTGCTGAAGGGGGTTTGCCCAGCTGCAGAGTGCTAAATTTGCAAGAAACCGATAGTTTTAATGAGAATGCACATCACGTGGTGGCATTGCGAGTGTATTTTTGAAGCTAGATCCCTAAAATAGAAAATGACACTGCCAGGAATGTTCCGCAGCTGTGCTTTCCTTCAGTCATGGCTGAATGCAGTCAGAGATCAGATCTGCCAGTAATAATATGAGAGCACCTCTGAGCATGTTCAGAATGATCCCTCAGTAACTGCAGCCCACTTTGCATACCTGGGGTAAACAAAAGGAGGCTGTGAGTCAGAGCGGCAAGCGCCAGGAGACTCCAGAGAGCTGCCATCACTCCCCTCTCTTTCGAAACAACCAGAGCTGAGCTTTCGAGGCTTCCTTCCACACATATCCATCTTACATGTAACATCATCTCTGTTTTTAAGTCAGCTTTTGGCTGCACTGTTGAAATTTCATTTATTTTATACCAAAGTGCAAAGGCAATGTGAACAAGCACCCAAATGCCCGAATGTGTAAGCAACACCTGCAGGGAGCCCCAGAGCAAGGGCAGCAAAGAAGCAGTGCAGACAAGTTCAGGGAGGGCCCTTGACCCAAAGGGGCAGCTGAGCCGCAGGCAGTGCCTGGCCTGGTGCCTTCCAGAAGTGCTGAACTGCAAACCCCACCGACTGATGGGGGCTGCAGTTCAGTTCACAGGGCAACTGCTAGGTTGGACGAAGCGAGCCAACCGGAAAGCACCAGCCCTGAGCGCCAACTGCAGCCCATGGGCGGCATGGAGCCCCTCCTGGGGTTTCCCTAGCTGCTCGTGCAAGGGAACGCCCTGAGCTTGAGCAAGAAGAGTGCGACTGTATGCTTCCTTTGCTCCCAGGCCATGGAAGTCACTTGCACTGAGCCTCACTGGTGAGCACCAGGACTGTGCACAAGTCCGTGAAGCCTTAGAAACTAGCCTTCAGGTGCCTTTTCCTGTTCATTTTTTGCACATTATATTGGAAGCTTTTCCCACATCAAGCACGTGCATTTTGAAGCCATAATCAAAACTCAAGACATTGACTTCTAGAAATGCTCATGGCATCTTACAGTGAACATCATATTGCACTCCGTATGCACAGTGCCTTGCTCACTTGCAATGGGGGATCCAGAAAGCACTTTTGTGGCAGAGAAATTGCATTTTTCTAGCTCAAAGTTGCATTGCCTGGTCTTAGAGAAACAGGACAGTCTCCAGCCAGGCAAGTGACGGAGACAGAGAGAGCTTCATCACTGGCTGTACTAGTGTGGCTGACTCCTGCAGGACGGCAGTGACCTGGTTCGTACACCATGCTGATCCATGTTGCCCAACCCCAGAGCCATTCTGCAGGGTGGCTTAATTTTCATGAGTGAGCCACCCTGAGAATCTGTGGCTTGCTTTAAGGTCATTCTCGCCCACATTGGGTTGTAATGTTGTCCGAACCTGGCAGGGTGATTTTAGCCTGGGTTATTGAAAAGGGCTACAGAGCAGCCCGTACCAGTCTCCTTTCATGACCTTGCCAGTGAGTGCCCTTCTACTGCTGCAAAGGGCACGCTGGCTTTCTTTTAAAGTCTGATTCCTCAAAAATTCACAACTGAGGTTGTAAATTTTCTTTATATTATTTTTGCAATCCTTCAAGTGTGTGCAGGCATACTCCGACAGCTGCCTCGTATGCCCAACACTGACTCCAAAGGTGCTTTTTTGAGGCTCCAAACCAAACCAAACAATGGCAGTGAACAAAATGATCGAAATGAGGAGGAGGAGACAAGAGGGGTTCTGCATCCTGAAGGACACTGGGATGCATGTTAAAACAGGCTAGAAGGCTGAGGAAGAGGGAGTGGAGGGACAGCCTCCCAATAAATGTGACTGTGGATTTGAAGAGCCAACCTACCATGGCTTATTGGTAGCGGACTTAGTGTGAGATACCCTCCACCTCATCTATACCACCCTTTTACATTTGAAAAGTATTTAAACTAAAATCCTAAACCCGTTTACTTGGGTGTAAGACTCACTAAACAAGATGGGGATTGCATCCAACTAATGATGCATGGAATTGCATTGCTCCTGCTCAGAGCATTACATAACAGGGTCATTCTGGAGGTATTTCAAGAAAAAGAGAGACAAGAAAAGCAAAGTGCGGAAACAAAAGCAATTGGACCTTTTCTGCCTCTCTCTCACTCACTTCTCCGGAGATCACTGCTATTGTCCCGTTAGCAACAGTACCCAAACAGGCTTCCCTGGATGAAGGAGCAGCTGCGTTGCTGAGCGGCACTAGCATGGGGAGGAGGGCGCTAACTGGTTCCCCATCTAGCACTGCTCACGTACCCTGCCTATCTTTTAAAGTGTCCTCATGTGAACAATCAAAATGTTGTTCAGAATTCCTCGTCTAGATCAGCAGTGTGTGTGCTGATGAAGAACACGTGACATTTCATGAAATCCAACGTTCTGGAGGATGCTGTGGTGATGATCCTGCTCAAGTACCGGCAGCAAACAGATGCTTCCATTCATCCCAGACTGCGGGGTGTGGAGCGTGAAGACTCATGCGAGTGGAAAGCAGGCTGATTTATTAGGACTGCGGGCCAATCTAAGGAGCAACCTTCAAAGGTAGGCTTACGTCTTCTCCAGCAGATCCCAGCGACATTGCACAACTAAGCGATGATGAAATTAGGTAGGCTTATTTGGAATAAATATATTTGGGAACAGAGTTTTTAATGAGAACTTTTACAGCTCAGTTATGGACATATTTACTCAGCACAGATGGAGCTGGATTTCGCTTCCCATCATAGCCAAGAGAACAGAACAAGGGGGAGGCTCACGCCAGGCCCGTGCATGGCAAGGGGATGTCCTCGGCTGGACGAACGGGGTGGCAGCACGCGGCGTACAATGCCCCTCCGCACACTGCCGCTTCGCTTAGACCACCAGCCAGGACACCTCGCGGTCCCCACCAGAAGCCTAGCATACTGCATGGCGCTAAGCCTCAGGCAGACATATGGGCTTGAAATCAGAGCTCTGGGAACTCAGGGTGCCCCCCCAGCCTATCAATAGCACTTGGCTGTGGTGCTGGCACTGAGCCAGGCTCCAGAAGCCTCAGGAAATGCTGTTTTCCCCATAAAGCTGGCAGGTGCAAAGGGGGAGAGGGCGTGGGAAGGTGTCGCCCCCCCCCCCCGTAAGCTCTCAATGATGTCATTAGGTTGCCAGAGGGGCCAGCCAGGATCTGAGCTGCACTTGGAATAAACAAGCTAGCCACTCTTGCTTGTGCTGAGTCCCATGATGGACTGAACCAGGCCCGTGCATCTTGCCAGTTTTTCAGATTAGAGTTACATAAACTTGAAGGTGGTGATTTTAAACAGTTTGTTAACAGTCCTCATGGTTATTAATATATGCAAGGAAAACTTCAGGTTCTCAAAGCTAGAGCTTAGGAAATCATCATCTGAGTCTTGTGTTGTTGCCTGTCTCCGTGTACTCTAATCCACAAACCAGGTCCATAAGCTTTGAAGGTATCACACCACCTGCCATAGTCGGTTGGCTGGTTCCCTTGGTTCGTCCCCTTATCTGCTTCTGCTGCTCTTTTGGGGAACCCCTTTGCTTTGACTTTGGTTGGCCTTCCCAGAGGAAACACAAAACTCTAACCATCCGATACCATGATCTGTGTAAGCGTGTGCTATGGCACATGGATTACAGCGGCATCCATCAAGAATTGGCATTATTACCTCAGAAGCACATTTGCTAATCAATCGGATGGTTCTTAGCTCCCATGCTGCAAGTGAGGCTGTGCTTCTCTAACTCCAGAGATAGCCCTGCATGGAAAGCCTAACGCTAGGCTCATGTTAATTAAGCAGCATTTGTGCTGACGAGTTTACTCCTGGTAGGGCTAAAACCATGTCTTTCCTAATGAGGTTAAGCTTCTGAATGCTGAGGAGGTTCCCGCTGATTGAGAGGACGGAAGGCGCTCCGCTTTTGTGTGCATTGCGAGCTTACCGTTTTTGCAGACTGGGCAGCACTGCTCTGGCTCATAGACCGGGTTGACACATTCAGGAACGGCACAGTCTGCTACAACACAGTGGACTTCATTGCTGGGTTCACAGCGACACCATTCACATGGAGAGGGCTAGGAACAAAGCTCAAATTAGCCCATTTTCACCCTTCAACAACATACTTTATTCCCAAGACACACATTTTGTTTGATTTGTTCATACAATGCAACTGGGCGATATGGCAAACACATATAATGACACAAAGCTAAGTTTCAGTTTATGCGCAGCTGCCCGCCTGCCCGCTTGGCATTGCATGCTTCTTTCCAGAGATCCAGCGAAGGCTCTCCCTTGGAAGGGCAGCATCCATCCGGCGCAGACAACAACTCCCCCTTCTTCCCACCAGACACAGACGCCACTGGCCAGTGAAGACAGGCTGTCGCCTCCACTGCTACTCGCCTGACTGTCGCCTCCCCAGGCTACAGAAACGCAAGGACAGGGCCTACCCAGCCATCAGTCTTGAAGAACAAGTGGACAGAAAGACAAGTCACCCAAGTTAATTGGGCATCATTGATAGCTATAGCTTCCTTCATCTCTCTACCTTTCAATGCTGGAGGTAAAATACCCCCAGGGCCATGCAATACATGTATTAACTGTGATTTTAATGTTTTGCTATATAACATGCTTAAAGATTTTACTGTATTAAGTGGCATGCTAGCAGAACTGACCATCATTTCATAACTGTAAAACAAAAACAAAACAACCCCACTCTGCCTGTTTTAAGTGTGCTTCTTACTCAAAGTCTATTCTTCTTTCAAGACTGGGACATGAGAAGTTTGCTTTTGGATGTTGCAGGAAATAGTGCATTGCCCAAACAACCTACAGGATGCTCCACAAAAAGTTTCCCTCACGAACATGCAGATTTGAATGAGAAAAGTGAAGCCATGATGATTCAGCTTAGCTCTACCTGTGTTTACTCTCTAGATGTGTCATCAAGGCCATTACATTTGTTGGTGTCATAGAATCATACAATAGTCAAGTCTGAAAGAGGGCAGAAGGTCCAACTGCCGGCTCAATACAGGTTTCCAAGTCATCATAACCCTGACAGATGGCTGTCCAGCTGCATCGTGGATGCCTCCAGTGTGGGAGAGCCCATACGCTCCCTAGGTAACTGGTTTTATTGTTGCCCTGCTCCAACAGTCAGGAAGTCTCCCCTGATGATCAGCCAGAATCTGGCTTCCTGTAACTGAAGCCCATTATTACCTGTCCTTGCACTAGGATTGACCAAGAAGGATCCCAGCCCTCCTCCACATGACGACTTTTCAAGTTCTTGAAGAGCCCTATCACAGCTCCCCTCAAGCCTAAACAAGCCCAGCTCTCCTTTTCTATCATCACAGGACTGTGTTGCCAGTCCCCTGATCATCTTTGTTCTCCTCCTCTGAAACTTTCCCCGCTTGTCTGCATCTTTTAAAAATTAAAATTGTACAGCAAGAATTGTATGCAGTATTCCAGATGAGGCCTAACCAGGGCTGAGAAGAGAGGAACCAGTATTTTATGTGATCTGAATTGATACTTGTGCAGCCCAAAATAACATCTGCCTTTTGTTGCAGCCACATCACATTGTTGACTCACATTCAGTTTGTGACCTACAATTCCAAGATCCTTCTCACCTGCAGTATTGTGCGAAGTACCACTACCCATTGTGTAATGAAGCGTGACCTGATTTTCTTTTTCTAGGTGAAGCGCTAGGTGTTTATCCATTTTAATTTCATTCTCTTGTTTTCAGCCCAGTGCACCAGCCTATCGAGATGATTTTGCATGTTGTTCCCATCTTCCAAGATTTTAGCTATCCCACCCAGTCTCATGTCACCTGCAAATCTGATGAGCATCCTCTGCTGCTCCTCATGCAAATCCCTGATACAGGGCAGAATTCTGTGGCTTCACAGACTACTGAGCACGGTTTTGTTAACTAGCCCCACACTGATTCTGCTGGGTAGACGTGTGCTACTTCAGCCTTCACTGAATGCAGCCTGGACCCTCCGGACCATTTTTTGGCCTTCTTAATTCTCCTAGGTATATTCATCTAGCTATAATATGCACGCCCTTCCAAGAGAGAGGAAATCATGGCATACTTGGGGATAATGAGATCACTTTCTAGCTTTGTCTTTGCACGTACCCTGGATTTTATTGTATTGTATTTTATTTTGATCATGTGTCAAACTGATACAACGCACCCAGGATTTTTCTTCGTTTGTTATGTGTAAAGCTTACATTTAGATCTAACCACAAAATGTTTGTACATCTCAAGCACTCAGGAAGGAAGCACAGTGAATCTCTCCAAATGGACATGCTCACCCCCAGCACATCCCTATTCCAGGCGGAATATGTGTGCGTGCTTTTGCACATGAGCAGCATATCTGCCAGCTGGCATCCTTCCACCAAAAGTGAAGGGCTCTTAATATAATGCGAATGCTTGTCCTGCCACATCCATAGCTTGCCTCCTTGCTAGGCCAAACTTGGCCCTGTTTTTAATAAAACTAAAGTCCGCTGTGGCAACTTTATTTCCCCTCCTCAACCTTTTTCATAGTGGAGAAGTGACTGGAGCGCTTGTCTGGACTCAGGAAATGTGAGCTCTCGTCCCCACTTGGCTGTGAAGCTCACTGGGTGGCTTCATGTCAGTTACTCACTTTCGCCCTCTTCTACTGTGCAGGGCTGTTGATGGAAGGTAAAAACGAAGAGGCGGCAAACCTTATAAACCACCTTGGGTTCCTTGCAAGAAAGGCAGGATACAAACGTGATGGTGACGATGATAAAATCCCTCCCACCGACCCCAGGGGAGAGCATTTCCAATGCCAGATCCAAGGCTGGCGTGACTCCGAGTCCATTTCAGGGCAATGCAGCTGCTCAGGACCCTGCAAACGCAGAGTCTCCCTGACACACCCAGGGAGTGCCCCGTCGCACCTTCCACCACTGGCAGAGCACAGCTGATAGTGGCAAAGGGGCGAGCTCTCTGCGGCCGCTCGAGTGGTGGGCCAGCCTCTCTCTTCACAGGACGGGGCTCTGCAGGATCCACAGGCCGCTGGCCACCCTCCCTGCCAAGCAGCAGAGCACTGCTCCCTTGCAGAGGCAACCAGTCTGCCCTTCTTTTTATTGCCACCTCTCCAGTACCGTGTGGTGATTTGCTGCTGCAAAACTGTCAAATTCAGGGTTGGATCCCAGCTGACCCTTGAAGCTGGCTGCCGCATGTCCTGGAACCCCGACTCCCAAGGCTGTTATGAGACTGCTTAATATCACACACATCAGTATTGCACAGATTAGACTGGGACAGGTAACTTCTGCTGTGATATTGCTGTCCCAGCTGATTGTACCACTGAAGCTCTCTCCAACATACACACCAGCCTAAAACAGACCCAGAATGATGGGAATGGTCATCCAACACAACCAGAGGGCGCCTCCACATCTGAGTGGGGAAGGCTAAGGTAGATTTGAAATACACCAAAGCATTGGGAACTGAACAAATACTGCATAAAAACAAACAAATTGCTTGCAAGGAAAAAATCAGGCATTAATGGCAGCAGGAGAAATCTAATGAAAATGAAACACAACCAAAGGGGGGTTGTATCCTGCACTGTCCATTCTAAATAGTTACGCTCTCCTTGGTGCTCATCACCTGGAACACAATGCTGAAGTCTGGGAGGCATCCAGCTCTTTGCAGTTCACCTGGGACATGCTCCATATGTTCTGACTCAAATAATCACTTCCCAGGAAATTCATTTCTGCCTGAAAATGAGCTAATTAAAGATCCCCTTCCTTTTTCTTAGCATCTACAGGCTGCATTCCCTGTTCTGTTTCCTTGTGACTGGCAATTCAGATACAAGTCAGTAGTCCTTAGCTAAAGGAGAAGTCTGTGGGAGTTGAATCCCTCTGTCTAATTACCATCCTAATTCCACCTGCCTCCTGCTTTTTGCTCTATCTACCTGCTTTGCATTCCAGAGCAGTGGGAAGGAAATAAGCAAAAGGATTTGTTCTAAGATCCGTGAGGAAATTACTATCCCCACTACACACAAAATTTACTAGCAGCGAAGGACCCTGGACACTTCCAGCTGGCTTTTGTGATGTAATGAGGCCTTCCTTCACTGGCTCCTCCCATGGGATTTTCTCACTAGAATATTGCACTCATTTTTGGGATGCCAAGAAATGTACTACGATTTTCCAGTGGCACTACGTGCTTGCTGCATATGCTGGAGATGGAACAGCATCAATGAATGTAGAAAATGCCCCCATATGACTTTGCTCTGAGTAAATGAGACATGACAGATGTATCTTTCTTTCTTTTTTGCTTCTGTGGTATTAATGTTACCTGAAAATGACACTGGAGAGAAATAGGATGTTGTATGACACTGAAACAACTATCAGGATGAGATGAAATAGCACCACTGGATGGCATAAAGGACTTTTCAACCCTTTAGAGAATGTGAGTTTTTGAAACCTGTGCTGGGCCATTTCTCACCATTTATTTTCCATGATATCCGCGTCAATGGCTTTGCTTTCCTTTTTGGTGCCTTGCTCTCAAACACAGCTCCCCCCCTCCTCTCTCTCTCTCTCTCTCTCTCTCTCTTTCAATCTCTCCTCACTCCACCATATTTTTCCATTATCCTTTCACAGTATCAGTGCTAAGAGTGTAAAGCTTTTGCACAGGATAACTGCTCTCCTATACCCTGTGAGCAGAGCTAGCTGCTTATCTCAAAAGTATTCATGGGCCACAGCAAAAAGCTAAAAGCACTTTAAGTTGCACTCCGATGACCACTTACCAGGCAGTAAATCTTACATAGATACCTACTGAGGCACACTTGGGCCTCTGTCATACCCATTTACAGTAACTAGATGCAAAACACTGAATGGGGCATCAGCTATGTTCAGGTACTTACAAAATATTGAATGAAACTTTGAACGCACTTAACACAACTCTTCTTGGTTGCCAAAAAGGAAGAGAAGCCTGAAAGCAGCACTTGCCCCCCTTTCCTTCATCAGAGTGCAAGAGTGTGAAGTCTCCTCTAGAGTCGGCACCTGGGAGTGCTTCAGGGAACGTCCCTTTCAACAAAGTGGAGCAGGCCCAGGCTGATGAAGCCGGGATTGGTGGTGGGGTTGTGGTGGCAGCTAGAAACATCAGTCTGAGCACGCGGCAAGCCACACACGCAGGAGACGTTCCCCTCGACAGTTTAGCGAGACTCCTGGTGGCAACCACGAGATGTGCCTTCTAATGTGTGTACCCCCCTCATAAATCTAAAAATGAATGGATGACCTTTCCCTCCCCCGTGAGTCCGCTGCAGCTTCTGGCAGTCTAAGACTTAGGCTTCCTGCACTAGTTTTGAAAAACAGGGCTTTAAACAGTAGGTGCTGTCTTCCAAGAGTTCGCTGTAGTATGTCTGCAAATTCCAAGAGCTTCATCATGTTGCATGAGGGAAAAAAACAGATTCTCTTTTGGCTAAATTGCTCCTTCTCTGCTGATCCAATCACCTTGAATGATTCCTATTCTTGATGCTTAAAAGCTCTGTCATGTTTGCCCTTGGCTTTCTCTTCACTGAGCCAAGGAGAGCTCATATTTTTAAGCTCTGTCTAAAGGGAAAGCAATCTGCATTCCTGTTCATTATTGTTCCTTTTAGGATACATGTCCAGTTTAATTAAACCTTGTGGGGGGCACACAAACAGAGGATCTTGATCCAACAATGGTCTCATAATATTCTCCATATTTAATCATAATTTTACCCACTGTACAGTCGCATCTTTCCCCTAATGGTTCTTCATCTGTTTTCCTTTGACAGCTATAATGTATCACAATACTTTCCCCCACAAACCTGCTCAGACCTGTGCTGCTTGCTAGGCCAGAACATCACCCGCTTTAGAAACCGTTGGATCAGGTCCTTGAAAGAAATCAAGTAACTCACAGAGCAACCCTACAGCTGTCTTAGAAAGCCCTTTTGAGTCTTTTGTTATATGTTGCCCTGAGTCTTTTTTGAGAATGGCAGCTAAGAATGTTTAATTTTAATAATTAAAATAATATCAATAATAAATTAGCAAGCCCCACTGAGATTAACAGGAATGACTGTTGAGTAGCTATGTATCTCTTTAGGCTCAAGTAAGTTGCACAGGATTGCAGCCTGAATCATGGACTTCATTGATTATCCAGACAATAAGTTCTTCGTCTCTGGATGGAAGGAAGGCACCTCAGAGAGGCAGCTGAGAAACAACACAGCAGGAGCTGCTCTGTGTGTGTGTGTGTGTGTGTGTGTGTGTGTGTGCGCGCGCGTGCGCCTGCATATGGACAGGGTGGGGGGGGGGTAATGGATCTCCAGCCCTTCTTCCTGACTCTCTTGTCAACTCCATCTGCTTTAATTCCCCCAGGCTTCTTTTACTCAGCTATGATTCATTGCAGCTGCTGTGATTTTGTTTGCTTACCATTGCCAGGCAAATGTCACACACAGTATGTACTCTGGAGTTTGCATAGACCAACTCTGCCATGTTTCTGGAACTACTGGGGTCAGGACATAAGCGTGTCTCAGGTATGGAACAGGGCCCTTTGGAAACTGTTTTCAAAGTGCATTGAGTGCAGTTCAAGGGGGTGAAGACAGACATTATCAGAAGTATCAATACACAAGATGTGAAAAGCTCTTCTAGATCTCAGAAGTGCTACAGAGATATTCCCCTGGCACTGTGCAAGTGGCAGTGGAGGCTTGTCATGCACTGAGCATGTTTAGGGGGAGCGCAAAAGAGCATAGACAAGGGAGATCAGTCCACTTCTCCCCTCTAGCCCACTGAGGGCTGACTTACCAGGGAAGTCAGTGGTCCATTAACTGGCCAGAGGAAAAGGGCCACTGCAAAATGCCCCTAGTTCACTTGCTGCTCTTTCACTTGGCTCCTGTTAGCACCCTAGTTGAAATTTGGTTAGACCATGGGGCCCATGTAAAAGGGTCCCAGGGGACTGATCTGCTCCACGGCCCACTTGCTGGCTGTTCCAGCATGCAATTTCCTCCTCAGAGTGTGAGTCCAACCATTTCTCCGAAAGTCTTCACTGGTTGTACAACCTCTTCTCTCCAACTGCCTCTGTCAATTTGTTGATGAGTCATAGTCATTTATTTGCCAATAATGTCTATTATAACTTCAGTTCCTGCTTTGCAACTTGCTTTTATTGTGATCTTGGCTTTTTTTAAAAAAAGCTGTCCTTATTTGCTTTGCATGCTGTCTCCAAATTACATCCTTGAATTTTATGTTTGTTTGTTTGTTTGTTCCCCTGACATTCCTGGGATCCACATACATATTTTCTAGAAAAACTGGGTACAACTATGTTAAGTAAGTAGGAAAAGATCTAAAGATGCCCCTGGAACACCTGAGGGTTGGGGAGCACCCTTGCCTCTTGCACCTGCCCCCAAGAGCCACAACTGCAAGAGGTGGCGGCAGTGCCAACCCAGGAGGATCCTTTCCTTGCAAGAGGCAGCCACAACCCAGGCATTCAGAAGCCGAGTAAGCGCAGGACCATCCAGTCTGTGCTCTGTGGCTCTCTGTATCTAGTCTGTTGTGTTTAAAGTGCAATGGGCCGATGGACAGATACACTCAATGGTGGCTGGCAGAATGGCTTGCCACTCTACCCTGCAGCCCCTGTTGTATCCCCCAGATCTGGCACAGATCTGGAGAGGACAGCAGCGGGAACTGTAGGGAGGAGGTCAGCAAGGGGAAATCCTCCTGCGTGAGCTGAAATCTGCTCAGCTGGTCTGGGATTGAAGCTGGGTTCAGACAAACTCTGGGGGGAAAGGTGCCACAGTGAATTTCCCTCCCCCCACATGCCGGTCATGTGCCACACAATTTCCTGAATTACTCTTGCAGTGCACAGCAGGGCCGTCTTAACGCATGGGCCTGATGGGCACTTGCCCGTGGGCCCCATACTAATCTGTGTATGTTAACCCTTGGAAAATTGGAAAACTTCCCAAATTAACAGTAGCTGTAGTTGTCCTAGGGGCCCCAGTACACTGCTTTGCCCGGGGCCCATGATGCTGTTAAGACGGCCCTGGTGCACAGCTTCCCGTGTCTCTGAACCTAGCAGGGTGCAAGGCAAGGGGAGCTTCAAAGCAGTGCAAGCCAGGGCTTCTGGGGTGGGTTCTGAGGCCACGCCCGTCACAACCTTGGTGGGTTTGGGCGACAGAGGAAGCTGCGTGCTGTCGGGGTAATTAGGGAAAAGATAGGAGAGCAACCGGCAGGTGGGGCATGGGGGAACCACATGGCTTCTTTTGCCTTGGGGATTACTCAGACCTAGCCATTGTAAACCAGTTTAAGAACTGTGCTAAGCAGAAGCGTATATGTGTTCTACATAAGCAAAGAAATAAATGCACAACCTTTAGGAATCTCTATCTGAAGAAAAATGATTTTTCATTAGAACTTCTATTTGTGTAACAGGAAAAGGAATATTTGGAAAAAATTCACTTGCTTTCAACAGTCCTGCATGCTGTCTGATTAACCAGCTTACTTGACTCAAGGGAAATGTTATTCTTGGCTGCCTGAAAGACTGTACAAAACCAATTGGATGCTAAAGTTTGGCATGCCTTTTGGACTGAAAGGCAGTGCATAAACTGTTCAGATTCAAAAGACTTCATTTATTTGAATCTGGCAGTGGGGGCTTCTCACAGGAAGCCCCCTCTTGAGCAGGAAATCAAAGTTGTAACTTGACTGCATCTGAACAGGACAGAACTGGGAACATACACTGGTGCACACTTCTCTCCTCTGGTTGCTCACTTAAGAAAAACCTGCTCCTGCTCCTGTAGCTCCACTAGTACCCCAACAGGTAGATTTTCAGCTGATGGAGTTTTCCTCGATGTGGAGATAAAATTATTGCGGGACTTCCACCTATTTGATTCCTGTATGTCAGGCTGCTGTTAACAGCTCAGGAGCTAGGCCAGTCAACAAGAGAGAGTCCTCGCTAGAATGAATGAATGAAGATATAGCTGGAACTGTGGAAAAAGATCCTGCTTCTGCACAGCTATGGAAGGAATGAGAACTCCTGCTTTGCTATTATACAGGGAGAAGAGTCTGGTGAGAGTAGACCGGCTGTCCCCTACCATGAGGATTCAAGCGAGGTGAATGTTACATCCCAAAACAGGTTCTGCCTGCTGCATTTCTCCTTCCTGTCAGATTTCCACATGGTTTGATCTCACATTTTAGCCTCCATCTCACATTCTCCACAAAAGTGAGTCAAATCTCAGAGTGAAGGATCAAACTTCAAATGGTGAGAAGAAAATGTTCACTGTAGTTTGATAAATGAATGTTAACTCCCCCAAGTCCTTATTTTGAACAACAAGGCAGGAGGACGAGTAGGCAAAGTAAAGCAATTGCCTCAGCCATCAGCAAGAAGCTGCACAATTGGAGGAGAGGGCTGCCCTGGCCCCCGTACGCTATTCTGCCACCCCCAGGGATTAAGGGGAGGGATACTTGAAGGGCTGAAGAACGATCCAGCTGCCGGTCCAATCAGCTTTAGTACATGGAATGCAAGAGGTCATCATCTTGGGCAGCTAAATGTCTTGTGTCAGTCTTGCTGAACAAAGTAACAATAGTTTGCATGTGCTTCTTTGGCTGATTGACTGGCTGACGGAGAGCCTTCCTTTGTGTAAGGATGCCTGCTCTATTCATGAAGAGGATGGAGCTGTGGACCAAAGTTACTCTTGAGTCTTTTTGCATGAGCCATTTATAAAGTGCTTGTGATTCCTTATGGCTGATGTACCAGCACTGTCATCCTCCAGGGCCTCTTCCATTCTTTGCATTTTATTTCTTATTGAGGAAAGTCTGCTATATCCATGAATGGTGGCATGAAACCCTTGTGTGGTACTGCAATTCCACCTTACCACAGAGCCATCTACTGTTCAGAAATTATGGAAAGGCCAAGAAAGGAAACAGGGCAAGAGAGATCCTCTTCTGATAGATTGCCAGAGCAAGATCATTGCTCTCTTGCCCATGCGGTTTCAAAATATATTTATGATGCCTTTCCTGATGTCCACCTCTCCTGCTAGGACATTAATTCTGAAAGAACATGCCAGAAAAGAAGTGCCATGTCCACTTAAACGCCAGAAATAGGGCAAAGCTCCCTGCCCTTGCTTTGCTACTAGTCCCCCATCCTTCCTGGGGATCTTGCATAACTTTGCTCAGCCCTGAGACCTGGCCAGCCGTAGGAAGCAACGAGGTGGGGATGGATGAAGGCAGAGATTGACGTCTCCATGATGCACCAAGACTGTGTACGGGGGTGGGGGGAGAAGGTTGCCATTTGGACTTGGGGTGCGGGGGGGGGGGGGGGGGGCGGTTGGGTGCAGCCTCAGACAGCCAATTGTCCTGGGCCTGCACTGGGATTGCAGCCTCATTGCTCATTTGCCCAGAGCACAATACACCGAAACGCGGCGCGCGGAGCTGCTTTACGTGGAGCACCGAAAAGGATGCCGAAAGGCGGAGTTCCAGGCATATGCATGGGATTTGCCTCGGCAAACTGAACCCTTGTTTCCTTTCCCCGGGTAAATCTACAAACACTGCGCGCGTATGCGTAAGTAAAGCGACACCTTCTAGGCATCTTTGAAGAAGTCACGACACTTAAACTGATGTACAGCTTATATGAATTTGCGGTGCAGCTACGAGCCGCTCTTCCTTCCTGAGGGCCACCTGAACGCCAGCGACCCCGAGAGCCGGGCTGGCATGCTTGCTCCGCCCCCAGCGCCCCGTCGCTGCAGGAGGAAGCTCGGGTCATTGCACGGCCCGCGGGAAGGACTGCAGGGAGCTCCCTGGTGGTGGGCGGGGCTGAAGCGTCGCCGAGGGAAAGCGCTTGTACTGAACGGCGAAATGGAGCCAAGACGGGGCGAGGGGGGTGCCCCCTTCCATCTTGCCTTTCCCGGCCCTTTGTTTTCCTTCTCAAAGTGCTTGCAGTGGGGCTTCACGTCTGAGCTTTCCTCGGTTTGAGAGGGGCCGCATTCATCTGGGCATGGTTCCCTCTCGTCTCTCCCCGCGTCTGCCGGAAGAGAGCCTGCCCGACCCGCAGGCTGGCAGTGCAGCCAGGCTGGAGCAGCTGACAAGGCAGATTCTTGCTTGCTGAAGTGGCTGTGGAGCGACGATCAGGGAGGCTTCTCTCAGAAGGCCTCCATCAGCTAATGAAGGTGTTAACCTGGGATTTGCTGGATAGGAGGGTTCAGACAAGGGGCAACTCCTGCATCTGACGCACCTCACCATTTCTCACACCGATCTCTGCAGCTCACTGGTCTTCCTAGCGGCTACCACTACTCTACCCCTGGCAGACTCTCCCTTTTCTATGATCCCCATCTTTTATTTTGTCTGTCAGACAACAGTGCCTGCCCAGACACTGCTAATATTCTCCTATTTTGTGGTTTAAAGTGGATATGAAGATAGTGGGAGTTTGGATCTTAGTTCCCCACCCCCACATTAATGGGCCTCGACCTGCTCAGAATCGATAACCCATGTAATAATACAGAAAGCAGTGGAAATAGTAGAATAGGAAGCACTGGCTATTACTGAAAACACCATTTCAAGTACATTTTAATTATGTAGCACAAATGTTCAGGATATCATCAACATTAGAGAGCCTTCACATTCTGGACAACTTTTGGGTGATGTCCTGCACCTTATCTTTGATGCATCTAATCCTTTTCCCTCTACAAAATCTCTATTTTTTATTTTATTACATCATTCTAAGTCTTCTTTTAAATCACGTGCTTGCCATTTGCTGCTGCAAAGAGTGCTGAGATGGGAAGGAAGGGCCTGATGGTGCTGAATTTGGGGCAAGGTAGCATTTGGTGCTGGCTGCCTACCCATTTTATATCATGCATTAACTGCTTTTCTGAAAAGCACCACGCAGTAGTATAAAAATATTGCACATCATCCTGTGAGAAAACCCTCCAGGATGGCAAATGTGCACGCGGTCCAGCTGAGACCTTGCTCCTATTGCATGGGAGGCCCAGGGCCAAGCCGTGGGAAAGGCCGGGGCATCCTGCTGGATGGAGCACGCCTAGGCAGAGCCTGGTGTTGCAGCTGCCTGGCGCAGAGCTGCTTCTTGGCGCTCTGGAGGTGCGCGAGGGAGTCCTGGCCTGCTGCAGTGGCTGCTCTTGTTCTTGCTACGCAGGGCGAGGTGAGTAGGTGGAACGGGCAGAGAAGACTCACGTGCTGCTGCAGGGCCTGGAGTGGCCTTGAGAAAGGTCTCGGTAGGCCTGCTGTGTGAGCCAGGCCCCACTGAAGCACACTTGCATGCCACTAATGATGGCAGGAGAAGTGAGCTCATTCTGAACTTTCTCCCATAGAAATTAATGAGCATTAGGACTGCTTAACTTTGGCTGCACTGTGTCCTGTATTTCTAATGGTTGTACACTTGACAGAGAATATTCTGAAGGGTCACTATTAGCTAACTTCAGAATTAAAAAGGCATGCATGATATGGTTGCTAATGCCTGCTTTAATGTGACTTACACTGTAATTAAGGCAGTTTGAACATTACGACAACAGATTCTGGTAGCCCTCTCTAATTACAGCTAACAGCAACAATTCAGTCTGAAGTGAATTAATAAATCTTATTTCCAGGAAAAAGGTGGTGGGCACATTTTGCTTATCAATAGAGAGTGACCTCCAGCATTTCTTCTCAAATGACAAGCTTCCTCCCCAAGGCCTTTGTTGAGGGCACATGATGTGCATGTGCCAAGGGGGAGGGATGGCTTCACCTCCTGCCTGCTGTAGGAGATTAGCTGAGATGACCTCCGGACACATTGTTCCAGGCCCACTGGTATTGTCAACTATCTTGAGTATTTATCTATTATTCAAACACCTCGTTACCTGCCCCACAGTTAAGTTCTGCAACAGAAAGACATAATGCATTTTCCAGGGCTGTAAATGCAACTTGCTAGTTTGACCTTCATAGACATACAGCATCCTTTTCATGCTGAACTTGGACATTCCTTTGCCAATACTTTGTACTGTGTCTTGTTTGCTTTTGTTTGATCCATCAAGATAAATTATGGTGGATTAACATGAATCTAATATAATAAATTCAAATTTAGGCATGTGCCAGTGAGAGCAATTAATTCCCTGCCACCTGGTCCCCAAAGCAGCCTGCCCAGCCTCCAGAAAAGGCTAACCTGAGGGTCAAGATACTTTATGGGGGGAACAGTGTTGTGGATGTTGGGGGCAGCCTGCCCAAATTAGGAGGAGGCACCAGTCCTTCTGTCTAAGGAAGGCAGTTCCTGGATCCAGCCCTATACATCAAAAGTACAGTTCTGTTTGGTTGCAAAATGGGCCTACCTGAAAATAAGTGAGTGGTTTTCTTAAGGAATCCCCATATTATATTTGTACAGTGGGTGGACCCCAGGTTATGGACAAGTTCCCTTCCTGAGAATGTTCTTAAGTTGAAATGTTTATCTTTGTATATGTATATATTTTACCTTTCTGTGCATATAAAACACTTAAGAAACACTTCGATATTCACTAAAGCATCTTAAACTCAATACAGTATAGTAATAGCGATAATAACATGATAATCATAAAGTAACTACAGGTGCTGAAGAGAAAGAATCTGTATGTATGTGTGCAGGTACGCAGTATTGTAAAAAACAAAGAAACCGTTCTTAAAGAGTTTAGAACATTCTTGAGGCAACATTAAGCCTCCCTTAATTGATGATGCTGGAGGGTGTGGGCGGGGCGCTTGCTGGAGTGGCTTCCTTGAAGTCGGCCTCAAGGGTTGCTTGTGCAGCCATTTTCTTTCTTTTTTCTAGCCATAAATGGCCTTGCAGCTGAGGGCCTGGCTGCAAAAGGAAAACCGACGGGAACTACGCACCCTACATGTGCTCCAACACACACTGGCCTGGGTATGCTCGAGCTGATGCCCAGAACAAAAAAGCTGTGATTACTGTATTTCTAGGGAACTGTGCAGCCACTGATGATGTGTCGCCAAATACGTTGTGTAGTTCCCTAGAGGTATTAATGGCTTTTCGTGAGAAATATTCATGTAGGGTTTATGGCACGTGTTCATTAAGTACAGGTTGTTGATAACCCAGGCATTCATAATCTGGGGGCTGCCTGAACATTAAAATTGCAGATCTGTAAAAATGGCCTGGGAGCTTTCAGGGCTTGTGGATTATCGAGGGTGGTAGATGAAAGAGAAACAAGGGAAGCGGGGTGGGGGTCTGAGAGAACAGGCCTGCCTGAGCGAATGTAGTTTCCTGGGCATATCAGGAATGCAGGCGCAGTTGTAAAGCATAGTATGACGGGGGGATGTTAGTTGTGTGCTTCACAGCCGCTGTAATATACATGGGGGGCAACTAACGTGGAGTGGTGGGGAGCCTCCATTCACTTAAGCATCTTAGCTTTACCGGAAAGAAGCAAGGAAGTGCAGGGAAGAAAAGATTTAGTCAAGATCAACAAGCAGGACAATTACAATGCTAGAAATGCAAAGTTCTGACTGCAGAGCTATGCAGTCGCCGCAGCAATTATTGTTGCTACAGAGGTCTATAGATTTGTACTAAAGAGAGGTGGTGGCAGTGGGGGATGTCTTGTAATATAATTACAAGGACATGTAAAGCAGATTTTAAAGTCACTTGTATGTTTGCTGGGTATCCTAGGGAATCTCTCACCATGATTTGCTTCAAAGTCTAATGAATGGGGTTGAAACATTTTCAAGTACTCAAGAGTGTTTTTTTTCCTGGTGCTGTTCCATTCCAGCTACCATTGCCATGATAATTCAGACAATTCCTGACTCAGGGACCTGATTCAAGGCCATATTTAAACAGAGTTTGAGCTGACTTGGGAATCAGTGTCGTCTGATCCAATTAGAGAAAGGGCCGCATGCTGGACCTTGGTGTGGCAATCCCATAATGTCTGTCCCCCCCACAGCATCAGCTACCAGTAATTAGACACACTCTGCCTATTAAGGTGTATAACAGGAGGATCTGCCCGTTTTAGTTCTGCTGGCAAGGTAGGAATAGGTGCTTGCTGACTTCAGCATGTTCTGGCCAGGATCCAGACAATAGTTGCAGGGCTATCAGCTGAG
The DNA here is from genome assembly GCF_004798865.1 of Varanus komodoensis. NCBI lineage: Eukaryota > Metazoa > Chordata > Lepidosauria > Squamata > Varanidae > Varanus > Varanus komodoensis. The sequence continues at coordinate 13,290,603 of NW_025335627.1, forward strand.
CCCTGAGAGATCAGGCCTTTTCAGACATGAAGGCTTCCAATCACCCCATGCTAAGGCAGGAGATGTGAGGGGATCTTTGCCTCCCCATCCTTCTGTCCTGCATTTCTTGCCTGGGGGGCTATCTGGGTGCTTTGGCAGAGGGGCTAGGTGGGTGCTTTGGAAGGGAGGGAGGCTGACAGGGCCTCAGGGCAGCTGGAATCCAGGAGGCCCCTGCATCCTCTCTTCCCTGCCCACCAAAACATGTCCTTTTTCTCCTCTCCTTTCTGGCCTTGGGCAGTGCCTGCTGCAGCTCTGCCCTTGCTACCTATGAGGGAGCAGGAAAAGGGGGCAGAGCTCTGTCTTTGACCATAGGTGGGGAGGAAATCCATATTCCTGTGGCCTCTCAGACAAGGTCTAGGATTGCTCACCCAGTTTATGAAGTTGATGCCGGAGACAAACTGAAAGAAGAGGAAATTTATTTCATTTATTTCCACGTCTTTAAACATTTATAGGTTTGGGCAGTTACAAGACCTGGCTTGCCAGGGAGGTGATTAATGCGTCCTGGTGAGAGGGAGTGTCCTAGTCCACAAAAGGAGGCAGCAGGGAGGCCGCTTCTGTGCAAGGCTTCCCTGGACCCAGAGGATCTCAACAGCTTTAAGCTGTTTTCCCAGCCCCAGACATTTTTGGGGCCATTTCAGTCAGGGTTTGGCAAGGGCACAGTTTTGGCCTCGGCCGCCCCATATCAGTGTGACCTCCTGGATCTCTCAGCAGTGCTTGATACCACTGATGTCTTTCTTGGGCAAGGGTGGGGGAGGGAGTGGGGAATGCTCCAGTTCTGCTCCTGTTGGATGGAGAGCTGAAGATGGTGCTTGGGGAATACTGCCCAGCTTTGTGGTTTCTTCAACGCAGGGTTCTGGAGGGGTCAGTTTTGTCCCCCATGCTGTTTAGCACCTACATGGAACCACTGAGTGGACATCTGGAACTGTGGAGAGGATTGCCATCAGTACACTCATCGCATGCAGCACGATTCCTTCTTCTGATCTTTCTCGGGTCAGGCTGTGGATATACTGGGTTGATGCCTGGCTGTGACAATGGAGAAGTTGAGGATGAATTTGCTGACACTTCATCCAGGCAAGACAAGAGTAAGACAGGTGTCTAACCAGCTGGAGGGCGCTCGGTGTGCTTGCAGTGGGCTTGCCTCCTCTTGAGGAAGCGGGTCCAGGAGGGCGACTCTCCTGGGGCTGGGGTTGTTAGTCAAGGCAGTTGGCCTCAGTTGCACTGAATGCCTTCTACCAGCTTTGGCTGGTGACCCAGCCACACTTCTCTGAGCACAGGGGTAGCCTGGCTTCAGTGGCCTCCAGATTTGATCACTGCAACACAACCCACGTGGGGCTGCCTTCAGAGACAGGTTAGGAAAGTGCAGTTTGTGCAAAACCTGGCAGCCAGGCTGATAAAAGGGACCAAGCGCAAAGCACCACTTCTAGTTCCTTTCACTGGCTTCCTGTATGTTTCTGAGCCCAATTCAAGGTGCTGGTTTAAATGGGTCAGGATTACAATACCTTGTCGAGCACCTCTCCTGGTTTGAACCTACCTGTATATGGCAATCAGCATTTTGGGGTGCCTCCTTCCAGGGAGGTTCAAGTGATGCCAACAATGAAGAGGCCTGTCCCATCTGATGGCAACACTGCCATCTTCTCAGCCCTGGGCCAAGACTTCCCAGGCATTTGAGGGCACATGCTGGGCTTCCGTCATCATTCTTTTGATTATGGTCTATCCTGTTTGATGTTTCAATTACTGTATTGTGGTTTGGTATCAGAAATTCTGACTAAGAACAGCAGCAGCAACAAATAGAAAAATGGTGGGAGCTGTTTCCAACAGCACTGACATCCCAGCCTTCAGCATAACTGCACATTCCCAGACAACTTTCTAGTCCTCATGCCTGTGTTGCAGTGGATGGCTTACAAAGGTTTTTCAAAGGTTTTTTCTTTAATAGAAACATTTCTAAAGAAAAATTGGGCTCAGTTCTGTGTGGGTGGTACAGAGGTCCATGAATATGCAGGGCTCTGCCCATCCATCATGCTAATTAGCACCAAAAAGGAATTCTAGGGATGGAATGATCCTACTCTGCATTAGCCAAAATATAGTTTGAATTACCATCTTGTGTGTGGTGTCTGTGGTGATGAATATACAATATATCCTCTTATGCTCTTCCTTCTTCTCCTGGCTTTGATAGAATTGTGTTTTATGTAGATACATCAGCAGGAAATTCAGAGAGAGGAAAAATGAAGCATATCGAATTGTACATGTATACCTGTAGAGCGGCTGTAAATATTAATGATGTTCAGGACAGTGGTGATTCTTAAGGTAGTGTTTATTGTAATGGTAATTACAATGAATGTATGGTGAAAAAAGAGAAGTGAGGGAGCAAAAGTGTTTCAAAGAAAACGAGGGAGTAAGATCAAGATCAAAATTAGAGCCAAGACAGAAAGATGTATGCTGGGACAGATGGTTCAGAAAAAAAGCCATCCACACAATGCATGAATTGCTAGTTGCTTGAATTGTTGCCTTTGTTAGTTTGTTTAATATTTCTCAATTACAGTATAGCCCAGCGGTCCTCAAACTTTTAAAAGAGGGGCCAGTTCACTGTCCCTCTGACTGTTGGGGGGCCAGACTATAGTATGGAAAAAAATGAACGAATTCCTATGCAACACTGCACATTAAAATTAATTAAAATTAAAATGAATTAAAATATTTAAAATCAAAATAAACTACAAATTATTTAAAATTAAAATAAATTAATTAAAAATGTTGGCTCCACTCCCGCTGAACCTGGGGGCAGCTGCTCGAAGCGGGCAGTGGCTCCCGTGCGTCCGCCACAAGACATCTTGCCGAGTCCAGGGGCAGCCTTTTGTGGGTAAGCCGCTGCCGTCAAGCACCTGACCCCTGGCTCAGCAAGGTGGCCACGGCTTGGCCTGCAGCCTGGGAACATGGCTCATGTAATTAACAATAGATTTAAAACTTAACTAAGAAGGTACTTTTTTTTTCTTGCCTTCAATCCTTTTTTAGCATCTTCATCTCTCTTTCTCTTCCACCCAACTTTCTTCTGTTTTCTGCTTTGTATTCCTGCTCTGTATATGTATGCAAAGGGGTAGGGGTGGGGGGTGAGAGCCGGTGCACGCGCAGGAACTGTGCACGCGCCGGCGCTCTGCTCAGTTTCAGGGAGTGCCTTGGCCGGCTCAGAGCCTTTGGACTCGCTTGGAGATCATTTTCTCTGAGTGAGTCCAAAACCTTGGAAGTGGGCAGATAAATGAGCATGGTGGGCCGGATCCAGCCCACGGGCTGTAGTTTGAGGACCCATGGTATAGCCCATTCACTTCCCTGGTCTCAAAGTGGGTTTCGGCAATTTTTCTGGCCACATCCATTTCTGTTTCTACAGTGCACTCCATCTAAGTTTTAGTTGGTTTGGGGAATAAAATAGGCCAACTGAATTAAAAAGACATTACATAGACAAAGAATGTAATAGCTTAGTTGTGTCCTTCCACCCTTCTAATGAGAAAAAACCCAAAACAACACAAAAGCCAAAGCAGATGAGGGCTGTAACTATCGAGTGGTGTTCTGGAGCAGCTGCACATGTTCAAAGTGCCTGGAACCTGTTGTGATGATGCCATCCCAAGGCTTTCTGACTGGCTGATTGACTGATCCGCTGTATTCGTGTTGTGCTCCATTTCCAGGGAGATTCCAGAGCAGTGAACAGCAAAAGCTAAAAACAGATAATTCAGGAATATTTCCATAGAAGGCCTTTTCTTGTTTAAGTAAGAAAAAAGCCTCCTTTTTGGAACAGAATTACTTCTCATTTATGTTTTGATCTGCCTGGCTGGTTCGCACCTCAGTCGCATGAGATACAGGCAAGACTCAGCCTCGGGAAGTTGGGAAGTGCCTCCCAAGCCTGCTTGCACCTGGAACACATCTGGACCAAGGCGTGTGGGGCCTGCGTACAAATGCATAATGTGTGCTTGGGGCAGGACCAGGTACTTGAAAATACGGAGCCGAGTGGCTGAGGCCTAAACAGCACTGCAGTCGGTCGTCTTTGCTTCCTTGACTGGTCCGTTGAGCTAGTACTGCCTGCCCCGACTGGCAGGGCTCATCCCAGGCTTCTGGCAGGAATGGCTCCCTGTCCCACTTCCAACCATCCTTTCAATTGATGATGCCAGAGACAGCCTTTCGCACAGCGCTTTGCCCCCAGTCTAGGGGCTCCTTGGCCAGGCATTCTTCTTACTCTGAGAGAAAGATCCTGAGAGCTGAGCAAGGGTTTTAGTCTTGAGGCACAGTGTCTGTCACTGTGGTCCTTCCTTTGTTCTATTTGTGACTTTTGATTTTTTATTTAAATAACTGGTCAGTGCAATCCTTTTAAAAGAACAGCTCAATGCCATGTTGCCTCCACCCCCAAGTCTGCTGTGAAAAATCCGACAAAGAACAAAGGTGGTGGGGTGCAGGGAGACGGCCTCTCCATGAGAAAAGGAGAGGGCTGCTTCTGCTATTCAAAACAGTAGCGCATGAACTTAAAATGCAGCTGTAAAATTTTCAAGCCAGTTCAGAGAGTGGAGCTTTATTACCTGGACCATCATTACTCAGCCATGCCTTTTGCCAGTGATTGCATAAGCTTCCAAACCCTTTTAGGGCAAATAGTGTTGAAGCGGAGTAAAACTGTTCACCCCTTTGGGATTAATGGCTTCGCTGGAATTGGCTTCATGATGCTGGCACAGAGCCTGTTCTGATTGGCTAATTGGGGTTGGCATGATGTCACGGTACTGATCACATTATCCCCACTGGTCAGGGGATGGAGAAGACCCTGTTTAACAAATAAGCTGATGTAACTGCTGATGTAATATATACTGATTTTAAATAAACACTAATTATGCATTTCTTGAAGTGCAAAAAGGGCCAGGCAGTTGGAAGAAGAAGAGCTGGGTGTCCCTTTGCTACCTAGGCTGACCGGGTTTAAAATGATGGAGCAGATGCAACGAAGTAAACTCATGTTTAGAGGAAATGTAAGCCCACTGAATTCAGTGTAACTGGATTGGGACTATTAGGGGCCTTTGACCTGGGGCACTCGGCTCTCAGTCCCTGTCTTGTATGGCGCTTCCCTGCCTCGCATCCCACGGCCACCTAGGCTGGCTGAATATCCTCCCCCAGTTGCTTCTCGCCTCAGAAGCAGAGAGCTGGCTTTCTGTGCACACGCCCAGAGCTGCTCCCCCCCCACCCCCCTGCTTTGCTCTTGTTTGTGCCTGGCTGTCTGGTTTCTTCTGCCCTCCTTTCCTCAGTAGATCCTTTCTCCGCCCCCTGCATTTTTTCCACTAAAGAAAACAGCTTGAAGCATCAGGATTATGAAGATGCCCACAAAAGCAGGAGCCATCCTGCTCAAAACAGACTCAAGTCATATTTACACAGTGGCCCGTACTGCCACGGCACACATGGCTTCTTGCCAAGCATTTCCAAGTTGGTGTAGCTTTGACCATCTGCTTCAGAATTCCTTGTGCCTCTTCAGCACAGAATGGTGTCATGGGTCAGAATGTGGGCCTGGGACTCAGGAGATCCTGGTTCCTTTCCTTGCTCAGCATGAGAGCTCACTGGGTGACTCTGGGCTAGTTACAGACTCTCAGCCCAACCCACCTCACAGGGTTGTTGTTGTGAGGATAAGATGGATTGAGAGCAGAAGGAGAATCATAGGATCATAGATCAGAAGAGTTGGAGGGGGCCATGAAGGCCACCGGGTCCAAGCCCCTGCTGTTGTGGGACACCACGTTACACCATCCCACTCAGATGGCTGTGGGATGTTTCTTTCTGAATGTCTCTAGTGTGGGAGAGGCCACCACCTCTCTAGGCAGCTGGTTCCACTGCTGTATTGCTCTGACAGTGAGGAAGCTTTTCCTGATGTCCAGCCTGAGTCTGGGTTGTTGCAACTTGAATTGATTATTCTGTGTCCTAAGCTCTGGAAGAATTTTGTAAGCCACTCAGTTCTTTGTAGGAAAAAAGGCAGGATATAAATCTAATAAATAAGCAAGCAAAACATGCACAGATCTTGAATTTCATGAAGAATACAAATATTTAGAAAATAAGAAGAGGTCTGCTGAAGGCATTCCGTTCCTGAGAGGCCAAGCCCATGCTTCAGGGAAGCCCACGAGCAAGAATGCAAGCAGCAGCAATGCATCTCTCATCTGCAGTTATTGCTTGATTTGCCTCTTGCACAGGGAACTCTAGACTGGGTAAGAGTTTTCCTGGGTAGTGCTGGGAAGTAGGATAACATTTTGATAGCCTTCTTGAGGATCAGAATTGCTCAAAAACCTTCTTGTTTTCTCAAGCTACTTCATTGCTTTATTTCACTAGTGCAGCTGGTTGCAAAAGGTGGATCTTGGCAGATGGTGGCCTGGCCTTCCCCCCATGGAAGCTGCCACACACCTTTTTGACAACCCTCCCACCTTCCTTGTCATTTGCCACTCTATTCCAGAACAGCCCCCTTTTTGGCTCCCCACCACCACCAGAGAAAAGAAAAAAGTTGAATGAGCAGAAGCATTTTCTGCTAAGGCAAAGCCACCGATGGAGAAAACCATGATCCTAAAACTGGATCTCCTTTTTGCTGGATTGGAGAGACTACGTGGCATGATGTCTTTCTTCCCTAGTGGAGTTTCATTAAGGGTTGCATTTCAATGAGCAATTCCATCAGATGCTAATCGTAGGATACTAGGGTTGGAAGGGGCCAAGAAGGCCGTGGGGTCCAACCCGCTGCTGTTGCAGGTCACTGATTGACACCACCCAACTCAGTTCAGGTGATTCCAGTGTGGATCAGTGGAGGATCATTAATCCTCTGTAGCACAGGCTGGGTTCGTCTCTCCACTGATCACCACAGAAAGCTCTGAGGAGGCTGTGAGCTGACTTGCTTTTGTGAAGGCTGCAGAAATAAGGCAGAAAAGGAATGTTCACATAAATTTTGCCACCTGCATTATTTTTTGGGCTGGATCTCCAAAACATGGGAATCACTGGAAATATTACTATTGAGGTTGGAATGGATCCTTCAGTTCAAGGATGGAATTCTCTGCATTCTGTCCTAGGAGGGATCTCACTTCAACAGTCCAGATGCTGTCCAGTTGCAAAGGCCGCAGTAAAAGGACTGTGGGAACCTGCAGTTGTGAGCAGGGCAGCACATGGCACCAGAACTCCTTGCACACCTGAAGTAGGTCTCAAAGTTTGTTGTTCAAATATGCTCATCTGAAGCAGGGGAGGATTTCCCTCCTTTGAAAGCCCTAATCCGTCAACTTGAACTAGCTTTGGGTGTGATCCTGTTGCCCCTACTTTTGGTGCACATGAGCGTTGGCGGTTTCCATGCATCCTATGCTCTGAATGCAATGCAGCTGTGGCAATTGCTGCCACCCTAGTGCTCTGCACCCTCATTTTTATTGAGATGACTATTTTCAGCTGTCTAGATAAAGCACTAAGGAGTGGGAGAGGATAGAAATTGGAACTCTTTGACCTCAGAGTCTTTGTGCTCCCTGGAATGGCCCCTCCTTCAAGGCACAATTGCATCCTCTGGGAGGCTTTCGATCCAGGGAGGCTTTGGATCCACAGCACCCCAAACCCTCCTAATGCCCAGGCAAGCCTTGGAGGTGGCATAAACCATTTCCTCCCATTCACACGAGTGGGAAGCACATGGCTTACGCACGCACACAGTCCTCAGAATAGGATGGAAGAAGAGTCTGGGCACTTCCTCCATCAGGTCTGCATCTCCAGCAGGAGCTGAGCACAGTTTTTCTTATCTGGATTGCACTACAAATGGCCAGCATTGCATTCATACCCAGCCTTTCTGCTCTGAAAGGAAGAGGGAGGGAATCCATAACCAAGAGGATCTCTCTCCCCTGCCTTCCACCTTTCCCTCCTGCCCTGCCTCTGTTTCCTCCTATGAGAGTATCAGTGACTTTGGCTATACTGAAAATTGGAGAGGTAAAGTGCAGCCAAGAATCCTTAAGGGCACAATCTTTCCCTGGCATGTTGGGAAGGAAAACAGCCCAGAACCCCAGCATTCCTCTGCCGGCATGCGACTGTTTCCCAGCTAAGCGTACATAGAATCACACCATAAATGGATGTAAATGGTTTTTAAATGACCTTTCAAGAGGCTCACCACAAGGCTTTGTGTTGCGATCCCTTCTGTTTAATTCGCTTAAATGATTTGGACAAAGGGCTAAACTTCTGTCTCCAAGGATATAAAAATGGCATAATGACAGGAGAGGTTAATGATACTACAGAGGATGCCAGAGAAAGGCAAGCGGCTTTTCAGAACCCAGGGCAATATGTAAAGCGTTGAAAGTTGGTGTCAGCAGCTGTAAAGTCACCATCCAGGAAGAGCCAACATGAATGGCAAATGCAGTCTGGGAGTGTCTCCTTAATTGCAGAAACATGAAAAGGCCGGGGCCGAAGGGCAGGAGGAACAGTCGCGAAGCAGAGCGCTTAGGGCCAGGCTCTGCCACCTCTGAAAACGCGCCGCTGCACTCTGCTTGGTGCCGTGCACACCGCTGGCACCATAGAAAGAATAAAGAATGTCGCACAAAGGAATCGTGCCAGAAGAGAACTTCTGGAAAATAGTCTCAGACACCTCTGATCACCAGTAAGCAATAGCATGAAAGAGCAGGGGAAAATCATGCCGAGGTCAAAGGTATTCAGAATAAAACAGCAGCCTAAGAAAATCCTTGGTCTGTAATGGCTGAGACATTGGGCGACACGTTAAAAAGACTCTTCTTCCATATGTTTTGCCGTCCTGATTCATATCCATGCCTGTGTTTGCAAGACTCCCTCCCACGCACTCCATGCATGAAGCAAGGTGTGTGCCGGAGTGCTCTGCCCGCAGACCGGTGTGGCATGGGCAGATTCCCTGCCTGAGCAGCAGTGGGGCGCACGTGCCTTGGAGGTTTCCATGCACCTTGAGCCAGTGTGCGCCCACGAGGGTCCCAGGCAGACCTAAGTGTTGGGGAGGGGCGGGATGGGGGAGGGGAGCAGGGCTGTTTGCTGCCCCCTCCCCCATATGCCTATTGCCTGCACTTATGAAGGGATGAAGCAAGGAGGTGCCCCAGATGGTGGGTAACCCTGAGAGTGCAGGGCCCTCAACTGCATCTATGGGGCAGCCTCCCAACTCCAGACCTTCCCTCTTCCACATTAGCGCAATTTGCATTTGGAAATGAGGAAATTCTCCTGCAAAAAAAAAAAGCTGATGCCACCAATGAGCAGTCAATGGGAAAAAGACACCTGACAGTCCATGCAAGGCAGATGGGAGGATGTCACAGCATGGGAGTGCAGCAAGGTCAGCCATGTCCTTGCCCCCCCCTTCTGTCCTGCTGCTCGCTTCCGCACTGCGCGGCTGCTGTTACGCACATTAATTGCATTCACTGAATTACCTTCTTGTGTAGTTTGGCTCGCAGAGAGATGACTCATGGCCTTATCGCAGCTGCCGCTCTACAATTAGGAGTGTTCTGGTCAGATGGCCAGGGCCTTGGGGGAGCTCAGGAGCCCTGGTTGGCTCCAGGAGATGAAAATACGTATGCGTTCACCGAGAGGTTCAGGAAGGGACCTGACTGAAATGTGCCTGATCAGCACATGGGCCTGGCCACCTCTTGATATATTTATATTTACCTGTCATGCCTGTGATGTCTTTGGTTAGGATTTATGAAAGCCTACATGACCTGACAGGGAAGATGGCAATGCGGGGCCCAGGTGCTGAGGCTTCCCCACCCCCACGACATGTCTTCCCCTCTCCTACAGCTTCTCTTTCAGCAGGTCGCTTCTTTAGCCCCAGCTTCCATAGGCCTATGTTTTAGCGAGCTTTAAGCTTTTTTTTTTTTTTTGATGTTTTGCTGCATCATCATCTCCTTACTCTTACTCATTTTTCTATGCCACCCAATAGCCAAAGCTCTCTGGGAAGTTTGCAGCAGTTTAGAGCTCAATATGATTATTTTTAGCTAATTAGACAAAAGTTTGTCATTGCATTATTTCATATTTCATAGTCTTTTAACAATTAGTAGGATAATTAGCTATTTTATCATTGTCCCTTGCACACATTTTATTTATTAGCACATATACACTCTCTTTCCTCAGCCGAAGATCTGCACTTTCGTGTCAGTTTTCATCAGTGCTAACATTAAACTTGCCATTGATTTCTGCCAGGGGTTCCCTCCCACAGCTAATGGCGGAATGAGCACCACAGGAACAAAATGCTGAAGCAGAAATGAGGAAGAGGAAGAGTTACAGAGCTGCCATAACACTGTCTCAACTAATGCTGCTTTTATACAGTAGTCCTTTAAGTCCATCCTAGGTGCACATGTTTTCAATGCAAAACCAGAATGTTTTTGGATTAAGCATTTTTGAATTTAAGCCAAACAGGAAGTACCATGGAAGGTAATATGAGAGGATTTCTTTAAGAGTCATGCAAATCAAGCTGTCTGCTTAATTTTGCTGGAGACTGGACTGCCGTAAAGACCCCTGTGTGTTTGTGGTGATGGCTGCTGCCGTGTACGCGCCCGTTCGCCCTTCCCTCAACCCAGTCACTGGGACACACAAAACTCCCGTTTACAAGCTCTGATTGTGCCTGTGATTCTAGTGCTGCATACCTCCCCTCCCCGCATCGATATATGCACTGAGTGTGCTCACAGGTGGCTCTGGCCGTGGGTAATGCAGAGGGGCCGGTAGACAGAGCGACATAGCTAGAAAAGCATCCAATTCAGGACATCCGGCAGATCCATTTTACTGAACTGCTTGCCTATTTGTAATCCAATTTAGCTGCCATATGTTAGAGCCAATGTGCTTTAGAGACGGAGCTATTGTAGGAATCTAGCAAGTTCAGTTTCTGAAGCAGACCTTGTAGTTCTGCTGGCACACACAATTCTCCAGAACTACGCGGATTTATTTCCCACTGAAGCCTGTCCTCTCTTTTGCTCCCCACATCCCCCCAGGCTAGCCAGGGCTTAAAAGGGGGATCTGCTTCTATACACCTGGAGCTGAATTGCACAGAAAGCCTAGGACAGCGCCTGCTTCTAGCATCCAGCACACTGTATACCTTCAGTTCTTTAAAGCAGAGATGCCCCAGAGTCGAAGAACATGTTTGCTGCATGCACAGCTAGCAACTATGTTGGGGGATTTTTTCTAAACACAAAAAGCATATTAGAGGTACTCCTCCCCAGCTCAGACCGGCACCAGTCAGGTGCGGGGAGGGGTTCCTAAGGCTAATTTCTGCAGAGGGAGGACTGGTTTTTCTTTGGAGCCATGGCCAGGAAGGGAAGAGTTGCATGTCCCTTCTCCATGCATGGTGGCCCCAGTTAATATCAGAAGTGGGTTGTGTCCGTTTTTTCCTGAATTGGCTGCCAACGATACATTAAGAGTAATGACTAATTGGAGCCTGAAACATCCTGCTGAATTTCCACGGATTGCCAAGGCCAGGTTGGGAAAACTGAGACCAGAGGAGAAGCCGGGGCAGTGGGCCGCACACGTCCCACACGAGCAGCGTGGCCTGCGACGCGACCCACACTGCACCCTCGGCCGGGAAAAGCGCCTGGAAGCAGGAAGGTGCGGCGAATGCCTTGCGAGGGCGTCGGCATTCAGAGGCTGCAAGCTTTGATCCTTGCTCGTTGCAGATGGCCGCCAGGCAGGTTTTCTTCCAGCAGAGGAGACGCCTCTGTCGAATAGCCATGATTATAAAGCTGGGTTTCTGTGTTGTACAGAACTAATGTATGGACAGACAGCTGGCTATGATAACGACGGTATCTAAATAAATGGTTTACTTTTAATATAGGTATTACTGTAGTTCATTGTCTGACATGCCCTTTCTACTTGAATATGTATTGCTTTTATCTGCCGTGACAGAAATATAGTAAGTCAGTAATTTCAGATACCGTTGCATAGGCAATGTCAGTATAATTTTGCCAGGAGGGAGATAATAAATCGCACTTTTCCATTTGACTGATGTTTGGTTTCTCTTGTCTGGTTTCAGCAGCTGAGTTCTATCTGGCAAGCAAGCATTGTTTGCGGTTGCTCTTATTAAAGGATAAGGCACATTACTGAAAATGCTTTTGTGTGCAAGCATTTTCAAGCAGTATGTGAAATTCTAGGACATGTAATAAAAAGGCCTCATTGAACTGGATGTGGTTGTGGAAAGATGCCACTGCAGGCTTCTTCCAGGAAGGGAAAGGGTTTATCTGAAAACTGCCTCACCCCTGCCCTCCGTGGCTTCCTTAGTCATCTGACTTCTCGTAAATTATGAACAACTCAGCATTACTTTTGATGTGCATCACTGGTCAGCCTGCTCCATACCACAGGGGGTGTCATAACGTTTGCTTGAGCCTTGTGGGCTTGCTTTGAGCCGAGCACTTTCTGGGGTTCATCATGGGCACTTCTTGACTTGGAAAGCAAATGGGGCAAAGGGGTGTGTGTGTGTGTGTGTGTGTGGAACAAAGCTGTACAAGTCTGTTCAAGCCTTCTAGCTGTGAGAAACTTAAGCAGACTCTGTCAGCAAAAGAAGGCTACCTGGCAACTTTGAATTCGACAGGTAGGTAGTTTGAATACACAGTGGACATGGAAACAGAGCGAGTCAGAGGGGGTCTCCTGGGCCATCTAGACTGACCCCCGGCTCCAGGCAGCTCCACTCATGACATTCCTACCATGTGCCTGTCCTTGAACACCCTCACTGATGGAGCTTCAGCCACCTCCCATAGAAGCTCATTCCATACCCTCGGGGTCCTAACTGTCAGGAAGTACTTCCTGGCATCCACCCTAAATCTTGGTTTCCTGACCTTTGCTCCATTGGAAGGTGTCCTGTCCTGTACTGCAGAGGAAAAAAAGGTCATGACCCCCCTTTTCTGGGGCCCCCCCCCCCCCCCCCCCGCACATACCTGTAGGTCGCTAACAGGTCCCCTCTGAATCTCATCCTCTCCAGGCTGAAAAGACCCAGCTCCCTCAGTCCTTCCTCATATGGCTTGCCCTGCAAACCGGCCACCATCCTAGTGGCCCTTCGCTGCACTGATTTCAACCTTGCTACATCCCTCTTGTAATGAGGGGCCCAGAACTGAACACAAGACTCCAGCTGTGGGAGCACCAGGCATAGCTCAAGTCTGTTTTCTTCTATCTGACTCAGCTGCATTAGTCACCTTGACGCACTTATTAGAGCTGTTCATGAGAAATCAATATAGAAATGCAATTGCTTTCTTATACTGTGAAGACCATTTAATATGAGTGCAGGCAGAGGCGCTCCATGAGCTTTTACACTGTTCTAGATGAGGCCACCATTGAGCACTCATATTTCTTTACCTTTATGGGTTCTTTAGTTGAAATTGTGACCATCCAGTTTCATTTCTCCTTATTAAGGTCACTTTCCTGTTTTTGTTTACCATTTCAGAGAAAATGGAGTAATCATTGTGAAAGCAACAAAAGGATTTTCCTGCTTGTGTCATTATGTTATTCTGGTATAGCATGACTCCACCTAGAGGTTACATAGGGAAAGGCAGGAGAGGAAAAGCTATTTTTGCAGAGTTCAGATCTCAATTCTGTGGCAAAACTGAAAATGGATGCAACACCCTCCTGTAGAAAAGGTCTTCTGTTCTGTTTGACTGGACCTCATCTCCCTAGATGTGGGTGAGCAGGTCCTCTGGTTATTGCAGTGAGTCAGACGGGCCCCTCCACCTCCGCGTCATTGACACTGGCCGGCAGTGGCTTCCCAGGCCTCAGCCTGGAACTTTCTCTGGCTGCACTCAGAGGGGTCTCAGGCATTTCCGCGTCCAGCCATTACGTGCTGCACCACTGAGCTACAGCCCTTCCATGGAATACATGCTTATATCAAGCTTCCTCTTGCACACTTTTCTCTGAGGCTTTGAAAGGAAACTTTTTTGTGATAAACTTTCTTTGGGAACATGACTGAATAACGTTATAGATGGGCTTTATATATTCTGCTCATTCCTTACCCAGTCTTTGCAAAGAGTGAGCAGGAGCTCCATGGAATTTCTCCAAGCAGCACTGTGGCCGCTGGCTTCCATTTGACAGGGTAGGGATCTGCTTTTGCCCCTGGCCTGATTTCACCTAGTGGGGATCTAACTCAGATTGAAGTTACGGATTCTGACTTTAACAGTGCTGCAGGCCCTAGAAAATGCAGCCAACCAACTACACTTTGTCAGCCTTGAAGATGCAATACCCTTCTGAATACGCTGCTTTGTAGTGTGAGCTTTGAACAGCACTTGAGAAGGCACGAACTAGCTTTACACTGTGAATACTTGCAGGTCTGGTGAACGCAGTGACACAGAAATGAAAAGCAATATGTGTATGGCACAAACCTTTGTTAATATAATTGCATCGATTGAAACCTTTTAAAGGAGAATTAGCAAGGGAGCAGATGTCTGGTATTCCACAAACAAATGTTCCCATAATTAATTGATCATCAGTGCTTGACAAGGTTATTAAGACAGCTATTAATTGGATGATGAGCCCATATGCACCAGTCAAAACTAGCCGTCATTATATCTACCTGGAAACAGTAGTTCTGAGCACACACGCTTCCTCTTTTGAACTGCAGCGAGGCTTGGTTTGTCTGCATGTGTATCCGTGAGAATTTTGTTACAGGACTGAGCTCTAATTCTGATACATATTTGTGGTGAAACAAAGATGCATATGGCATTGCATAGCGGTGCACAAGGGGATAATAGCACCAGCAAGTTTGTACTCAGCCAGCCCACCTGGCTGTGACATTCAAACAAAAACAGCAAAAGGCAACCAAGGATGAAGGAGAAAGGCAACTACTGTGGAAGCAAAGTGTTGACAGACTGAGGCCATTTTGGCTTCTGGCTTTAAGGCACAGCTGGAGAAAATAGAATTTCTTCAGACTAGTTTTTTACAAGCCCAGGAGCACGTAAGCACATACAACCAGAACATGGCTACCTTCTTTGATGAACCGAATGGAAGCCATGCTTGTGTTCTAGGGTGACTCACCACCCTCCATATCCTGCCATAAGACACCATCATGCTGTTGTGTGTAAGCTTTTTGGGATGCTGTGCTAAGGCAAGGCTTAGGAGCAGGAAGTTTTGGCATATGGAAGCCGTGTGCTCCTGGTGGCCTGATGGGCCTGATAGACCACAGAGGGAATCTGCTTGGTTTCTCTTCCATACTTGGTCCATGACTGAACATGAACTGGGACTGACTGAAAGTGAACTATGGTAGCATCAGAGCCTATTTTCCATTTTATCAGCAACCACGATGAGCCTGTTGGGGCTATTTCCACATGGGGTTCCTCTGCAACCTGCATATGTGTGTGTGTGTGTGTGTGTGTGTGTGTGTGTGTGTGTGTGTGTGCGCGCGCGCGCGCGCCTTTTTCCTGCCAGCCTAGAACCTGGTCCTAGTTTTCTGTGGGAGAAAAGCCTGAGATACCACTACTAACAATGGTAAAAGATTTTGGGGTAGAGGAGGAATGGGAAATAAGTTCTTTAAGTGGGCCTCTGTTTGAAAACAAAAGCTGAGCTCAGGGAAAGCTCTGTTCCATCATGAAGATGAATCATATGGAACAAATTCAGTATAATAAATTAGCTGAAATCCTCCACTGAACTGCATAGAACAAAATAAAATACTATAACAAAATCCCATATGAAACTATTTATTCATTATCTTCCAACACAAATGTCATACACTTGAGACCAAATGGAATTTAAAATGAGGGCATTGGAGGCAGTAGATTTGAACAAACCAGGGGTTTGTTTTGTTTCTTGTCTCAGCTAGGTTGGAATTCAGGCATGCTCAGCTGGTAAGGCATAACTACCTGGTATCAGGTAAATATACCAGTTTACACTTGTCCTGGCTAAGAATGAGTAAACTTTGGCCAAATAGGGCTAATTTGGACAGATTCAAGCAATGCCAGACTCAAAACAGGACTTCAAAGCAAAGGTGTTTGCTTCTTTCTTTCTTTGCTTGATACCCTATCTTTCTAAGAAAGATATAGTTCTCACAATGGCTAACAATATTAATAACCAACAATTTAAATTAAAAGCTCAGTTATAACCATTAGGAATGTAAAAATCCAGCACTTTTGTGTTCGCCAGGAAGTGACCAAACTTGGGAACTCTAGCAGACCCCTCCCCTGTGCCAAATTATCTTGTGCAAAGTACACAAAGCTTGCCAGTTGTATGCAGAAGGCAAACTCCACTTGCACAGTGGGTGTGTAGGGAGTGGCATGCACGCAAGTCGGTCTTGCTTCCTGCTGGGCACCCACGCAAATAATGTTCAATACAAGGCAGGCTTAGGACAGCAGGGAAGCAGACTGGAGTCTGGGAGCCAACCTAAGGAAATCCAATGGATTCCCACCCTCAGACTGGATTCGTCACACCGTTTGCCAGTAACAATCATAGGACAAATTCCTGAAACACAGTTCAAAGCTCCAGAGAAAGCATAAAGACAGCATCCAACCCAACAGGCCAAAATGTACACCTGTCTTTACCTGTTGGCAGAATGAAAGCTCCAGGGGAGCCAATCTAGGCATCCCAAGGAGACGCTCTCCCACACCTCTGCAAATGTGCCTCTGGATGTGATGGTACTGAGAGAAGGACCCCCCCCGAAGATGTTAAAACCCAGGCTGGCCCATGTGGCCCGATCGCAACCTGAAGAGATCCCAACAAGTCCTTTTGCCCAGAAGTGAAGCCATTGTCACCTGGGAGGCAGGTGCTCCATCTAACTTGTTCTGCTTAATTGTCAGCATCTATCATTCTCACCAGCCAATGTTTCTGAAGTGTTTTCAAAGTTAAGTGCCCCCTGAGCCCCATTTATTGCAACAGGAAAAACATGTTTGACTCTCCCACTGAAATAGTATTGATTTAATTGATTATTCTTAAATCTCTTTGAAGTCCTTTGAGACAAGGTGGGATTAAATAAAACAATAATTTAAATTATCCTTAGGTTTGGGTGCAATGTGCCAATAACATGTAAACTGTGAGATTATGGATATATTGGAATTAATTCTTGTGAACAAAGCAGAACTTTTCCAGCTGTCGTCATGATTAAGATGATTGCTATGGATGTATAGGAGTGAGGGCTTGATTTGCCTGTTTCTCCACAAATGCAATCACAGTGAAGGATATGGTCCCTTGCATGTGGAGAAAGGGTATGGTATGTGAACCCAGTCTATGATCCAGGATTGTCTCACTGTGAAGAAATATCACTACCACTGGAATGATTGAGGGGGGCGGAATCTAGTAATAGCTAATTGAAGAACATTAAGATCCAGGATGTCCAAAGGCCCTCTTCAGAAAGACTGTAAGTGTGAGAAATGTTAGGCTCTTCTCATTCTGTTTTCCTAAGAATCATACCATGATGATTCCATGTTCACATGGAAAATGCCAGTTCAAGCATCTTGAACCATCCGAAAGATGATTCTGGAGAACTGTGCATAGGAGTGATTAAAGTAGTTCTCTTGAGGTAGAAGGAGCATCGATCTCCTCTGAATAGGGAAAGTCCCTTTCCCTTTCTTGGGTTCTCATTTTCAGCCTTGCTGAAGCTTTTCAGTGCCTAAGGTTACAAGTGTCAAAAGATTTCCTTCACAATAATCAGAGCATAGCTGCTCAAGAGAGCTCCAGGTGCAGCCAACCAGGCCTGCAAATTTGACAGAGCATTTTCAGCCATACATGCTTAATATTCACAGGAGTTTTTATGTAGCCAAAATAAATTATTGTACTAGTGCATAGAATAATACTGGGGTCAACAATAAAACCTACCTTTCCAGAATATGGCATATGAATTTGCTTGGCAAAGTTTTGCTTGTCTTCATTCATGTTTGTGACCAAAAATATTTCCCATGAAAAGACTGAAAGATGAAGGTCAGTCAGAAAGCTCATGTGCTGTCTCCTCTGGTGTGGGAAATCAGAGGGACACCATTTTTAAGAAGAGATATCAGATGGACACATGTCCCTGAGGGACCCCACTGCTCTGGAACCCACAGCAGCTAGACTCGCTGCTTTCTATGGGAGCCGGAATTTTCAGTACATCTCCATAATTCATCACAGTAGATCACCAAATAATTTGTAGAGTTTCTCTTGGACATAAACCTAACCTTTCCAATATCATTTGGACTACAGACTTAGGAATCTGAAAAACTGCACCTGAATATGGTGAACATAGATCTGCATAGATAAATTACCAACCAATTAATCACTGGATATGAGTTGGCCTTACCTTAAATTCCTCTAGGATTTTGTAACTTTTCCCGTGATATTCACAAAAGTTCTTCACTTCTTTGCACTCTGGGCAGCATCCATTGTGTTCTACTTTAGTACACTTTGGGTGGATTTTGGGGCATTCTGGCTGGTCACAAACAGGCCCATCCTCAGTGCAGACACAGGGACAGTTGGAGTGGCCTGGGAAGAAGCGCTCTCCCAATTTGTATACAAAACCACTGTCATCCACACAACCTTTCCCTCGATAGTCATCAAAGATCAGATTATTATCATTATTTGAGATCTGATCACCTTCATCAGCAGGATAGTCTTCATGGTTGAAGGCAGCTGGAGTGACCAAACTAGGAATGAGCAACAGAAATATGCAGGCTTCATGAATATGAAGAGCCATCCCCCTCCTCAACTTCTGTATATGGTCCTAATATCAGATATACACGGATGCTTCCATGAAGATGCAGGGTGGTGGGCTGAAAACAAATATTTCAAATAGGACAGTTTGAAAAGTTTGAAATATTTTCTTAAAGGGCATCTATTTTAGTGTCTACACTTTCCTGAGACATGCAGCTGTCAAGCAGTAACTCATTAGACATACATTTTTTCCCTAACAGTTCTTAAGAGAGCAAAGTGAGACTGGCTTATCAGCACCTCCCCAACATAAGAATTATAAGATCATATGGAAAATGCAGGGATAACCTGGAAAATTACCCAGTTAAACATGGATCTGTCTGCTACCAGGGACTGGTCATTCATCTGTCTTCATCTGGATAGCATGCGCAATGTACACCTCAGTAGTGCAATTCAATAGTTAAATTGAACAATGTTCACAGCAGCTGAATGAAAGGTGCAAAGGTGTGCATTGCCAATCTCATATGGATAATGATCCATGTGCCCTCAGCTTTGATCCAGATGATGGCTACATTATCCTAACTAGAACATTCTAAGGGAATGTTATTTTAAATTGGATTGGACAATATGCCTATTGCCCCAGTAAGGTGAAAACTGATGCTTCTTGGCATTAGTTGAAGGCCTATGTGATGAACATGGTAATCACATTATGCATACATTCAGCTGTTGCATAATTACGTTGCATACTCAAAAATGTTTATATCTGGATCGCATGCACATTTATGATTTTATTCCCTTTCCTTTTTACTTGTTTTGCTAAATGGTTGTGAGTATGGGTCATGTGGAGGCATACAAGCGCCATAAAAACTAAGTAACGACTGAACGAACGAACAAACGAACTAAATCAACTCCCATGTGAATGAGTCTTTAAAGACTAGGACTTGAACCAAAGATCACCACTATTTCTATGAAACTACTAGGATCACAACCCACTATTGCTTGCAACACAGCTCAACTGTCTAATTAAAATCAAGATGCAGATGTGTCAGATGTTTCATGGAAAACATCAGATTAAAAGAGAAGACATTTAAGAAATGCAGGTCTGAAGAAAACGCTGTACTGATTCTCAGGTACAGTGAACATTGCTTTAGTTGTGTTAATATTCTGGCAGAAATTTTAATGATGTGTACTCTGGTCTATTGTTAGGGTAGGTTCATCTTGGTTTTCCCCACAGCAGGTAGCCTCCATTGTGCTCTACCGGGGCCTGTCATCACTGTGGTGTGCATGTGTGTGACGCTGCCTTTAAGTGCTTATGTTCACACTTGAGCGTAGTAGCTAATTATTACTTTATTTTACATTTCCCCTGCTTTTTCTTGTAGGCTTAGGATAACTAATGGCTTTTCAAAAATACATGAATATGAAGACTAATCACACAGAACTGTCCCAGCAGGCCATGCCAACTCAGTACCCCGTATGCCTCCATTGATGTACAGAGGACCCATAGCATCCAGAAAGGCATCAGTTGCCTGGTTTGAAAATTAAGCCTTGCCCTTCCTTCAGACATGACTTCTGTTTTTCTGCTTCACTATTGGCTGTTGCCAAGTCCACAGCACCTTCACCAGACTGTACAGGCATAGCCCTGTATCATTCCTCTAATCCAATGCTAGAAGGAACCAGGTAGCAGGGCATGTTCTGTCCTCTTTTGTGGAAATGAATGGGAAATGGGTAATTCTAAAACTGTTTATAATGAAACATTCTGGGAACTGAAAGCATATCAGTTCCTTGAAACTAAACTATTGCCTTGCTTCCTTTTTTACTCTTGGACCAACTCTGTAAGTGAGCTGCTTTAAACTATTATGGGGTTTTCAGTCATAATAAACTACGCCATGCTCATATAGATGTATACACGGAGTATGTGTATCATTTTCATTCACCTACTTAGACACATTTGTACATTCAATGTTTTTGTTCTAAAAAAATCCCTGCCAAACAAGAATGACTCAGGGAAAAAGCAAGCACTGAATCTTGTAGAACAAACTAAATGATTGTGTCAAGAAAACAGTTTTACAGTGCTTCTGCAGAGAAAGAGAGTGAGAGAGAGAGAGAGAGAGAGATTGAATGCTCAGAATGTCTCATTTCATGATGTGCAGAATGCATTTTTACCCAAAGGTGCATTCATATTAGTTCATTTATGTGTGTTGCACAATCATTTAGCATGCCTTTCAGAAGTGAATCACTTGCATGCTACAGGTAGGCTTAAGTCTGCCATACTTAAAGCTGTGGAAACTTTAGAAAACAAGCAAATTTCAAAGGAGTAATTTATAAAAGGGAGATTGGGGATCAATCGGTTTAATAAAAATCAAACCCAAAAATCAGGCATTTGGATTAAGAGGAAAAAGAAAGGATTAACACTGCTAATCGGATTTTGCTGTGTTTGATCATCTTAAAAATTTTACTACAACTTCATCAACCTACATTTTGCTAAAGGTAAGAGAAATAGAATAGAATGGGGATTTTGTCCGTTGGTTAAAAATTCAACAAGTCAACAGACTCTGGAAAGCTATCACTATACAATCCAACTTGATTTCATTTTTTCTAATCAAAGGAGATTTAAAGCTAGTATGAAACTCTTGGGAAGTCTATATGCATCCTCTGGAAAATCATAACTTACCTACTCAGGTGAAAATTGGCAAGGATCACAGGCCACCATGAATGAATACTTCAACAACGTGTTAGAAACAGCAATTCTTCTTAATTACATTTTCATGGGAGAATCATGGAAAATCCCTTCCCCCAGTGCCTCCCATTTCGTAGAAGCAACCCAGCAGATGCACCATGAAACTGAAGCTTTAACCCCGTGTTCAGAATTCAAAGCAAGCCACCATAGAGGGGTCCAGAGGTGAGGCTGCCAGTACAAAACCACACTCCAAAAGCATAATCATTGTTGCTTGCTCGCTCTTTATCCTCTTATATCCTTGGCTGCAATCTCCAATTCCACCCCAAAAGCCCACCAGATCGCTTCCCTCTGAATAGCTGCAAAAAGGCACGCAAGGGTGGAGAATGTGCTATGCTTCCAATTCCAGGAGCAGCAACAGCGTGCCGGAGCTCAGAGCCAACCCAGCCTGAAATGCAGTCGGCAGCACCATTGTGCCTGCTGCGTTTTAGAAGCTCTTCCCAGACGAGCGGTCGGGAATGCGTGGATCTCAAGCACGGCAGCAACTTTCAGCCCGATCCAGCACCCTGGGCAGCAGCGGCAGCGGCAGCGGCAGCAGCAGCAGCTCGGCGGCTGCCTCTCCGGAGCGCATTCTGCCGAGCAGCTGGAAGCCTTCAGCACCACGGACAGTAGTCAGCGACTCGCATTGTGCATCATGCAGGCGGAACGTGCGGCTCCTCCGGGCGAAGAAAACAAATCCTGTGCAGCTATCCAGGGAGTCCACATTCACCCTTGGACACCTTCCCTAGGCAGAAGGTATTTTCTAAAATGCCCATAAAAATACTTTGCACTTGGCAACTCCCTTTCCCTTAGAAAAAAGGAAAGAAATCTGCCGATTTCAAGACACCAGTTTCAGACAGACTGCAGGGCTACGTTCCAGGAAGTGGCAGTGGGTAGATGGAAGCTCTCTGCAGTTACTGAATGATGAGGCAAGAGTAACTGTCAGGGCATTGGTCTGAAACTTGTTCATTCTTGCTTTGCTGTGATTCAGAATAATCTTCAGATAGACACTACATTCAAGTGGTGGGTGACGTGTGTTTTAAGTTCACCCCCTCCCCAAATGTAGATCTATTCAATACTAGAAAAAGTACAATATATTACTATTTCATAAAAGTAGGTTTTCTCTTGTGGCTTGTGCTGAAGTCCCTTGAAAGGAGGGGGGCACATTTCCCTTGCAATTCATCTCCTCTGTCATTAGGCGTCATTGTAAAGCTATTTCTCCAGGAAAATGCCAAATGATGGCCTTTTAAATGTATTCTTTATAGTCAAATAAACAGGCATAAAAGCAAAAAGCTGAGAAATCTTTTTATTAGAAACTTTGTATTTCACCCCATCACTTCAGGCATTAGTGTCAAATGCATTTTAAGGTACCTCTATTGCTAGGAGGTCCTTGGAGTGTTTTGATGTGATTTCACTAAATGGCAGGCAAGCATCTCAGTTCCAGATTCGAACAGTGCCATCAGAGCCCCCAGAAATCAGATGTTCTGCCTTGTGATCAAATACAACACTTTGGACTTCATCTTCATGGCCCAACAAGCTGGAAAGATGCCCCGACTTGAGTTCTAAAGTCTTCACAGTGCCATCATTGCTTGCAAGAGCTACAATACGACCTGTAATGTAAAGCAAAGAGATCAGAGGTCTAGAAGACACAGAAGCAACTTAGCAGCTCCACACCTGAGACTGTAGACTCTCACATCCTGTTTATTCATGTTCAGCGTGCAACTGTGACTGCAGATAATCATGCACTTTCACAAAAAAGTGGGGAGGGGTAAGTCAGACTGATATTAAAAGCGATTAGATTTTTTGAGTGATTAAATGGACTACCATTCAATTAAATAAAACTCCTGTTGGAACTATCATTTAATGTAAGACTCAAATATATTTATTTCAATAACTTTGTTTCAGTCTGTTTATACCCTATGCTAAGGAACCAAAATTATATATGAAAAACTGAAATTATTGTATATTAACTATCCAAATCAGTACAACTGCATAATTTTTGTATAAATCTATTCAACAGGATACCATATGCGGAAAGACTTAACATTTTGCAGGATAGTTTTGCCACAGAAATATGTATAAATAAGATTGGAATTGTTACAGAAGATGCAAGAAGACCATGAGGACAGAGCGAATTGCTATGTATAGTAAGCAAATTCTGCACCTAAACAGAAGAGAAACACTTTAACCATTCAATCCCTTGGAGGAAGGTGCTGTGCAGTTCATGCCCACAGAGGCCTGTTTCCTGCATCTTCATGCAGAGCAGGGGTCTCAAACTCGCGGCCCACGGGCCAATTGCCGGGGCACGGGGGAGGGGCCCTGTGGCCTTCAAAGCACCGGCAGCGCCCGGGCCGGCCTCCGGGAGCGACGCGGGATGAGTGGCCCACCACCACCGCAGTGGTGGACTACTCGATGCGGCCCAGCCTCACCCAGACTCTACTTCCAGTGGCCCCCAGGTAAGTTGAGTTTGAGACCCCTGACTCAGAATCATCCGCTTTAGTGCAACTGGATGCTTTCAGCATCACCACGGGTGGAAGGCAATGGGAGAGCGCTCAGGCACAGAGGTCTGTACCATATGCAAGGATCTGGCTCAAAGAGGCTGTGTACATACCTTCAGATAAAAAGTAGTTGTAAAGTGTGACTTGCTGTTTGAAATATAAGTGATACCAGATTTTCTGCAAGGATCATCCGTACATTTGCAACTGGGAAAGTGTAGGCAAGGGTATCTACATGTGAAGACCTGTGGAATCCAGAGGGTCCTACAATGCCCTGCGGGATTTTATGGTTGAGACTGTGGGCACTGGTGAGATGGAAAGAACTGAGGGTATAATCACTCCCAAGTGTCCTGTGTTGTAAAGCCCAGCTTGCCCTCCATTTACCATGGAGTTGGTGGCAATGGAAGAAAACAAATGATGAGTAACTGCATAGTAACTGCAATCACACACAAGTAAGAACAGATCAAATTGCCTACTTTGTGGCAATGAGGGTGGGAAGGCACTTCCACTTCTATGCTTCTGCAGCCACCCACAGCATTTCTGGGTGGTGAAAGGACTGTTGCACTGGGATTCCCGTAGGGATGTGGAGCAGCCTGCAGAAGCATGCAGTGACACGTTTGCCAGGGCAGCCCTTTATAATCTCTTGAACCTAGATGCTGCCCTTATCAGAATTCCGGAGGAGGGGTCCAGATCCTAACCCCTGGCCACTGTGCCTGGGTCCACCAGCTGGCCATTTCAAATGAGCAAGAGCAAGTCCCTAGCCCTATAGAACCTGAGACAGGGGACAAAACACTCGGTCACTTGCCCGAATTGAGAAATGAGCAATTGTTTCATTCAATCTTTCTGGGGGAAATAAGTTTGCTATTGCCTTTCAGTGAATTTAACCATAGAGAGGAGAGGAGAGGAGAGGGATCCTGTGTGTGGAGGAGGGACCTCCTGGTTAATTTTGAACACATCCCATCCTCTTGAGTGCACACAAAGAATTTGAAGCAGAGGTCTTCCTGAGATTTTTGCAGGCCCTGCTATTGCTGATGGCAGAGGTGTGCCCACCTGTCCAGCAACATACCTGTCTCTAGACCCCATCCCATTCTGACACACTGAAGAAGGGGAAAAAGCAACAATATATCAACTCCATAGTAGGTACGTGTGTTGGACATCCAGCCCAATTTTCTTCATGTTGATTTACTTCTGTACCTTATGGTAAGGTAAAGAAGGGAAGTGGGGTGGAGGAGAAGAGAGATTTAGCTTGTGTTCTAAGGTTGTAGTCCTATGCACACACAGTTAGGTATAAAGGCCATTGAACTCAGTTTAATTCATTCAGAGTAAACAAGTATCTGGTTGTGACACTGGAGAGTAGCCTTGTTAGTCTATATTTGTAGTCTCTCACTGTTTACGGTTTCCCTGTCCTTCCCTCACATATGCCATATGTGCAGTAAATGACTCAAAATCATGCCTAATATTCCATACGTCTGATGAAGTGGGCTATAGTCTGCCAACACTTATGCCAGAATAAAGGTTGGGCAGCACAGTCCAATGATGCTACAAGCATCTTATGGAGAGTAGGAGTACTGGAGGAGTCGTCTGCCCTTCTCCAACCCTGCAAAGCACTTAGATGGCTGGCCACTTACCTGTAATGGCCTACAGCATGAAAAGAGGTGGCTCAGGCTCTGCCAGGACGCTGCATGTGCTGGGGGCATGCGCCTGCCCCCCCTGCCCCTCCCCTCCTCCTGGAAGGCCCAGAAAACACTGCCTTTGAGGTAGCTTGCGTGATCTTGGAGCCACAGACAGCTGTGAGAGGAATGGAGGGCCTCTGCCTTTGTGGCCCAGCTCCTGCCTCCCAGTGAGCTTCCAAGGGTGGACTGAGACTCTGAAGTCTCCTAGGCAGGTGCTAGTGGCCACAGGATCATGCCCTCCATCTTTAAAGTGTCACAGGAAACGTTGCTGCTTTTGCTGTTACGCTCTGAGTTGAGGTTAAGCTAGACTATGGAGACATACAGTGGGGCCTGTACGAAGCATGAGTGGGGCGCCCTCCTCAGGGTCTGTACGAGATAAATGTCCAAGTGGGGCGATGCCTGCAGCTTGTCCCTAGTACATGCAGATGGCTGCTTTGCATGCGAGGGAAGCTTGACAAAGACAGTTACATTTTTCAAATATACCTTCACTGTTGGATGAAATGAATCATCCAGACCCATTTCAATCTGGGTCTAGGCCAGGCTTGGTCAGCCTGATTAATTCCTTCTGTCAAGCGGGAGGGAGGGGGAGAGACAGAGAGCAGGGCTGGGGAAGAACGCAGTGCTGATGAGTCTCTCTGTTTCACAGTGTTCTGGATCAAGGGAGGCTGTGGAGGTGCTGGATTTGGGAACAGCCTGGACGAGGGGCAGTAAACTGAAAGGGAATCCCAACAGGTCAGCAGCACTGTGGGCGATGGCTCCTGGGTCAGGGAAGTTTGTGGCCGACCTGCCTTGGAAAGGGCTGCGCTGCCTGTGAAGGAAGGGGCACACTGTTTGGCTGATCCAGCACAACTGGCCTCAGTGCTTGGAGCATGGCTAGCCAGCCGACACTTGTCTGGACAGAGATAGCTTGGCCATGGCCAGCCATATTCTGGTAGTTGGTACGATGGCCTGCTATAATGAACCCATTGCACCCAGGGTTTAGCTCAGCTCCTAAGACAATGACCAATTTCTGCTGATGGAGCCATGTTGTACCAGTTCACAAGGAAAGCCCAGTTTCTGGCTTTCTATTAACATCCGAGGCTAATTCAAAGCACTGATGAGCACTTAAGTCACTAAACAGCTTTGGGCCCAAATATCTGAAGGATTGCCTCTTCCCATACCCACCTACCTTTGCAGCAAAATCTCCATAAATCATCTTTGGCAGGGTGCATCTGCCAAAGCATTAGCCATTCCCGTGCTGGCACTTCAACGCTGGAATGTTCTCCCCAGGGAAATTTGGATGGCACATACAATATACATTTTAAGATTAAATCAATGTACTCCTGCTTACCCAGGAATTTAAAAACATATGTAATACCTTGCAAATTCAATTTAAATCAAAATTGATTTTGGATTGCCTGATGTGGGTCATTGGTCTTCGCTGGTTCAGATTTGTATGCCTCTTGTTATTTAAAATGTTTGTCTGTTTTTTATAATTATATATGCACCAGTATGAAATCCTTGTTGATGTGTTTGGAAAAATAAAATAATAAAATAAGTGAGTATCTAACAATAGCAGAGATTAAACTTGTAAAGGCTGGAACAACATGCTTGCGGCTCTGGCTGCCCATACATGCTATGTCTCTGGCTAGACAAAGCCACTGCTAGCTGAAAGCAGCATCTACGAGTAAGCATGGAAGGGAAAGTGCAGCAGCTGAAGGAAACAGGTGGTTTGCTCCTTGCTTCCTTCAACCTGGAAAAAGTTTCCAGAACGGCTTCAGTGGATGCATGACTGCATTGGACTTGCTTCTTTGATTTGCCCCCTTGCCTTCAGGGTCATGCTGGGAGGCAGGCAAGGGTTTGCAAGACAGCCGCTGTGGTGCAGTAGGCCATGGACTCAGGCCATGTGTGCTTGGCCCCGCTCAGCCATGGCGCCAACTGGGTGACTTCAGGGCAGGCACAGACTCTCAGCCCTCCCAGGGATGCTTGGTTGGGGCCGCGTGGAAGAGAGCTTTTTCTGCGCTAGCTTGCCACCTCTGGAACAATCTTCTCACAAGGCCCTCCGGCACCAACTCTGCTAACCTTCTGGCACCAGGTTAAGATTGCCCTCTATGATGTGGCATTAGCAGTTTTGCATAGCATATTGGGGTTTTTTTTGTATTAACTGTCTTGGTTGTTTAAGTCATTTGAAATGTCGTTTAAATTTACTAGTGTAATTTAAATGATCTTGTTATTGGTATTTATATCTAGCATTGTATGGTATTGTATTGTGAATTGTATATCACTCAGAGATCTTTTGCTGTAGAAATAAAATAAATAAATTGGCCACCGGCAATCTTCATTGCCTAGAGCAGGGTGGTCCAACAAGCAACTTACGGCCCCCAAGGCCTGGTTTTGTGACCCTCTTGCTGCTCAGAGCCTGCTCACTCCCCCCTGTGCAGAACCTAGCAGTGGCAGAGGTGTGACTGAGGCAAGTGCTCCCAAGGCTGCATCCTGCCACACTCTCTCCCAAGCCTCAGGAAACGAGTGTGTCGTGCTGCTCCAGCTGAGGGAGGCAAAGCGGCACGGCACCATCGCGCTCGACGGCAGGAGCAGGTGGGACATGCTAGGGAGAGGTTGTCCGCTCAAGTACAGGAGCCTCAGGAAGGCGGGAGGGGCTGGGCGGCCGCATGGGGTACTCCTGAGTGGAAGAAACGGAAGGAAGACAGGGATGGGCCACCCTGGAGCTTGGGCTGCGGTCGGGGGAAGAGCTCCCTGTGATCTCTGCAGAATGCCCACAAAGCAGTCGTTTTCATTCAGTTAGTCCTAAACTCACTGAAATTAATTCTCCCTCATTTAATGGTCAATTAAATATATCACCTGTGCATATTAAATTAAATATATTGCAAACACTAATTTACAATATAGAGATGTTGTTCACTGTGCAGCCCTGGGGTTCCTTGTCCAGGTCCTCTTGCGGCCCTCAAGGCATGAGAAGCTGGACTTCCCTGGCCTGGGAGTATCCATAAGGGGGAAAGACAGGAGTAGCTGGAGGCCCCCTGTTCCCTTCAAAGTTATGCCAGCTGCCAGCAAGGAATGCCGTGTTTTGTTTTAAGTGGGGGGCTGAGCACCTTGATGAGTGCCAAGAAAGATGCCCAAGGGCCCACAGGTGCCACACAGACTACAGCCATTCTAGAAGACAGGAATAAGATAAGGTGCAATTATCCCAGTTTTGGCATGCAAGTAATCCTGTATAACACTCAGAGCTCCTTCCCTATCTGGGGCTCAGGGAGTACTTCTAATCACGTGTATACATGTAAGGGACCCTGCTTTGTATACTATGTGTTTGTGACTTATGCAATTTATCTAGCAGGCTAAAGTTAGGCTGGCACTAGCAAGTCATATACTTAAATTGCCTACCTAAGAGAGTCTGCTTAGCAATTAAGGGCAATAATCATGAGCTTCACATACAAGCAAAAATCAATAATTTTATTTCAAAGTAGATGTGGTTCTTTTAAGAAGGACATTGTTTCATGTCAAATCATGATTAGAAGTGCATTTGGGGTAAAGCAGCAAGTTCAACAGGCTCACAGAGTGCTGAGGAGCGCTTCATGTGTACTGGCATATAGATTAAAAAGTTGCCCAATGAAGATGAATTAAATTTTTCAAGGTCAAAGAGCAGTAGTGTGTTATTGGTTTGATGGAAACTGAAGACAACAGGAGTGCAGTCGCTAGTTTACACATAATCCCCAAAAGCCAGTGGCAGGATGCCTTTCAGAGGATATGATCGTGCACACACGTACGCAGACCACACTTCTTGATTCAGTTGAAGGAGCCCCATAGCTCCAAAGGGACTGGGCCACGACTCAGTTCAGCTGCATAGTGCTTCACTCATTTTACTTCATTTTCTTGCAATCAAAGCCCGCTCAAACCCTAGAGCTCAGAATGGATCGCATGATTGCCTTATTGCTTACATTTTTGCAAAGGAAATGTGAAGTTGGGACCATTAGGGAACTTGACAAGGCTAACTGCTGCTTTCAGTTGGTAGAAAGTTCTATTGCTTTTAGCAGAACTTAGTAAAATGCCTGTCTTTAGTGAAATTTGGGGCCAGGGATATCTTTCCGCTGCAAGCACTAGTATGATCAAGGCTACTCAGTAAGTTCATTGCGAAGGCTCTCTAAGTGAATTTCAAACAGAAATTTCATTTAATAGTTGGACCCTGTTTTATACTTAGCCAGATTAGATTTGTACTTAGTTCCAATTGAAATCGATGGAACTGAAGTAATACCTAATTTAACCACAGATATAACTGATTCAGGGTGCAATCCTACCAGATTGCTGTCTGTTAGGCAGAAGCCCTTGATCTCGGAGGCTCTTGAAAATCCTATGCCCTGCCAGGAATGGCAGAAATATTTTCAATCCACTCTCTCTTTTTTGCTAATTTGAGAGGATATTCTTCTGCTCCCCATCTATCTTCTATAGTCACAACAATGACTTTAGACTGGAAAATGTTAAGGTCCCCAGGATGCTGTTCAGGGACCACAGGTTTGATTTCCTTGCCTTGATCCAATCCAATATTTCACTCTTCTTTTGGAATTTGCATCCTGAGATGTATTTTATCTTCCCTGATGAGAATTATTTTGGAGCAGGTTTTGCACAAAATTGAGAAAGGAAGATTAAATGATGCGGTTCTGGTATAGGATTGAATTCCAGCTGCATGACTTTAAGCACAGAACAGGTTTAGCAAGTAAACAGAATGTTGACGAGGGAAAACACGCACACAGCAAGGAAGGGGCAGGGGAAAATTGCTTTAGATTTTGATGTTTGCTGTGAAGGTGAGCATGGATTTCACAAATTATTTCAGAACTTTGCCATGCATTCTATATTTATGTGAAGGATGTGGATACTTGTACAAGTAAGAGAAGCCAGCCTAAGCATGATAAATATGCCCTAATTTACACACCTTTATAACTGCTGGGCTACTTCATCTAGAACAAAGTCTGACACAGCAAAGATCTCTACGATGGATTAGGGTGTCCAAAGTAGCAGATGTGAATATATATTACAGGCTCTTTTCTAGCAAGCCTTTGCTGACAGAAGTATTACATATGGATTTTACTTGCAGCCAGACTCCATAGTCACCTCCAAGAGGCAGACAAATGCCATTTTTTCTGCTGGTGCACTAATAGAGCAAGAGCTGGTAGGGGGCTAATATCCTTAATGTTTTCAAAAATAACACATGAACTGTTTTTGCATTTCCACCTTTCTGAGAAGCTGTTTGGACAATTGCAGTTAACTATGAAAAATTACAATCAGCTAAAATTAGAAACATTTTACTGAAAAATTAATTAAATCTTTCATTGTGTTCTGGAGGATTATGGGTTAGCTTTCATAGTCCAAGATCCAGAGGGAGCAATCTTGTGGCAATCTTGTGGCCATGGGATACATTGAATTCCCAGATCCACGGTCAAAAGCACTGTTGCAAGAGTGGAGTTGGGAATCCATGCTTGGATCCCCCCTCCATGGTGCAGAAAGAACCACACTGACTGCCTCTTTCACACTGGGAACTTGACCTCAGGACAGAAGAAGAGGGGGTGTTCAAGTGTGTCGGGAGAGGAGGAGACTAGAGAGATGCTGACCCAGGATGCCCTGTGCCTCCACAGCCTCCTCCAGTCCCCCTCCAAAGCACCCAGCTGGGTGGCTGAAAAGCCTTCCAGAGAAAAGGGAACAGCAGGGAGTTGCTTCCACCATTCCTCATGCTCAGCACTGGATGATCTTTAGCCTCAAAGTTCATAGACTGATGAGTGTCATAATGGGACTGCACCCTAATTATTAAATTTTCTGCTATTCTATGTGCATGTATTTTTTGTATAGTTTTGGAAAATTGGTACTTCTGAAACACCCAGAGAACAGGGCAGCCAAAGCCAAACATTTGTATGTTCTGTTAAGTTCACTGGGAGGATGTTAGGCTGAAATCAGTGAGAGCTCGACATGTTCTCTGGACCACTTCATTTTGCAGTTCAGCCTGCACAAGCAGTTCATACATGGATTGTGCCCTTCCATTGAAATGAAAGGGAAAATG
This sequence comes from Varanus komodoensis, assembly GCF_004798865.1. Classification (NCBI taxonomy): domain Eukaryota; kingdom Metazoa; phylum Chordata; class Lepidosauria; order Squamata; family Varanidae; genus Varanus; species Varanus komodoensis. The sequence goes on from NW_025335627.1 coordinate 13,322,076, forward strand.
GAAACTGAAGTTCCATTAGAACTGTTAAATATACCATCAGCATTAGATCCTGCAGTATGTCTGCTGATCTCTGTACATGCAGAATCTCTAGGATTAAAAAAGAGTGTTAAATCTATTCACAGTTGCAGGTAGGGTATCTGCTAGATGCTTGAAAGTCTAGGCAGTAAACAGCAATGGTTATTTAGTATGGGATTTCTGTTTCTCATCAAATGAACAACTGACCAAAGATCTCAAGTTAAATTTATAACATAAGAGAAGCCTGCCGCCCAGTTTTGTGTATATGATTAATACATGGAAATAACTGGATCTAGTTTCATTATCCCAAATATGGACATACTCTTTCTATCTAGAAAAGTCTATCTAAAGGGGAGGGGCTCTTTCTCCATTAACTTTCTGTGGTTTTCACTATTCTGTCATATGTGCAAATTATGATATGTAACTCCATTCAAAGCAGGGCAGCTGTCTAGGTGGATGAGACCTCCTCTATGCAAAAGATTTGCAGGTAGTCTGCATGTTTACAACTCCCCTTTTCAACTTGCTACCTTCACTCAGAACAGTCTCTTCATCACACCTTTACAAAAAAAACAAAAAACAAAAAAACCCTCTCTAATTCTTAAACAAATAAGAATAAGAAGAACTGTGAAATGAATAAGGCAAAAGGAACAAACTAATGCATAACCTTGGTTTTGTACCCTTAGTAGTGGGTTTCCTTGGTATATAGTGCTGTGGTGTTTTGGCTACAGTTATGAGCAATGCTGCACAATTCTTTTGTCACAATTAATTAAATAAGTGCATAGAAACAAGAAAGCCAAAACGCCAAGAACCTACCAAACTTAACAAACGTTTGCAAGAAGGGTATGAAGACAGCTGCCCTCCCATGGTGATCTGCCCCAGCACATGATATTCAGGCGGACAGCTGTCCGGAAGGTGGAGCTTTTGTGCTCAGCTACTATGTTGGTGCCATGCTCAGCAGCCATGGGAAGACCTAACTCAGCAGCCTCTGAAAGATCTCACATTCATGTATCATCTTTAACTATGCAGTTCTCATGGCTAACAGCCACGGAGAAGTCTCACATCCGTGGATCTATCCATTCCATGCTTAGAGAAATCTAACTCGGTGCCACATCTTGCAACAGCAAATTCTATATATATTAATACACTGTCTGAAGAACCACTTCCTTTTATAAGTCCTGAATCTCCAGCGTGACAGTTTCATTAGGTGACCCTGTGTTCCAGTACAATGAGGAAGATAGAAAAAACATTTTAGGTACTTTCTTTTTATATTACGCATTCATGATTTTATAAACCTCATCCTGTTTCCACTAAATTGTTTTTTCCCAACTGAAAAACCTGCTCCAAACATGCAGGTTCCCTTTCAAGGTGCTCTGTCTCTGTGTTTGTTCAAGCTGCCCCTTTCTGTGTGATACTGTAGCTTTCAGTTAAAGCAAAATACAGAAGCAGAGCATAAAGGCATAGCTAGATGGTGCAGTGGTATTCCAAGAAGTCAGGAAGCGAATAGCAAGCATATTCAGGGAAAGATTTTCTTGCCTCCCTGTGTATGTCTGCTGGTACTGAGAGGGAACTGTTCTTCTTATACAAATTCAGTACTAGACAAGTTACAATGCTTTGCAAGTGTCAACTGAATAAAGCCAGTAACATATTTGTTGGGCAGAGGAAAGTGAACATGTGAAACACAGAATGGAAATGAAAGGGCTCAGAATGGGAATGTCTCTTTTCCATTACCCCTTACGTCAACACTGATCTACTTGCACTGAATAATTTGCTCATTATAATGTAAATTCACTCCATCCTTTCCTCTAAAAAGAGATTTTCTTGTTGAGAAGAGTTAGAACAAATTGGGATTTCACTGCTGATCAAAAATGTTTTCAAATTAACAGCTCCAAAATGACCTATGAAATTATTATAATGTAAGCATCTACTGAAAATATCTTGGTTCCCATTTGTATAAAAATATATTTTGATGAAATACATAGGGAAAGGATATATAACCTGCATGTATCTAGTATGGGTACATACTACCATCAGCTCTAACATTCCACAGAGATCTTGGAGCCTGTACTTGATAAGGCCCTTCCCTTTGTGAAACCTTCTAGGGAACCAAAAGGAAGAAGAAGAAAAGCTGCTGCAACTTCTTTACATCATCGTAAAGGCGGTTCAGTTTATGTTCTTGCATAGTAAGCAAACTTAAGTAAGATATGAAAGTCCTTCATCCATGATTACAGAGTAACAAGCAACTTACCCATCTGAAAGAGTCATCAAAGAACTAACATTTCAGGCCAAACTTTTATATTCTTTTTGCTGGAGCTTGTTCACAAATTCAGCTATGAAGATCCAAAACAGAGACAGAAATCAGGTGGATATGTCTGTGGGCCACTGCTTTGGAGCATATATAGTTAGGGATGGGTGAGAAATTTGATTCATATTTCAATGAGACGTTACCAAATTTGCACTTCCGAAACCCAAACACATAACAGAATGCAGTTTGCAATCAAAATCTGTATTTTCCTAAGCTGCTCACATTTGAAACAGTATGTAGAAAAATGCGTGTAACTGAATGTGTACAAAATGTATTATTTAATGGAAAAATCACTTTAATGGAAAAAGGATGTATTTGAAAAAGTTTGCACCAAACAATGTACATCTGAAAAATGCATGCAAATAAATACAATCCAATAAAATCCATTTTGGCATCTGTCTCTTTTTGCCAGGTACAGTTTCTTTGTTTTCTATCAAGTTATGTAAGAAAAAGAAGCATATGGGTTTAGAAAAGTATGTAATTCAGTACCTGATCTGGATGGTAACTTGTCATTCTATTGACAGACATGTCTGTTCTGAAACTGGTTCATAATACCATTAGGTATTATGTAGTACCTTGGAAAACTGGTGAAGGAACAAATGCCTTTTAAGGAACTAGGTGCAGTTCAAAGAGGCTTCATTAACCATACCTGGGATTGCAATCCAGCCTTCTAAGAGGGTCCAAACTGTCTCAGCTTTCATGAACAATGTGCAGTTTTCTGGAAGGATACTTCCATTAGTATTTTGGTAAATGCTCTGGCACATGTGAATGTGCAAGTTTCTTTTTATGAACGCACACACACTCATTGGTAACTTTTAACAGCAGCACTACAGTTCTTTCCTGTTTTCAGCCTAAGGCCCCTTTCTGTATTACATAGTTGAGATATGCACATGTGGCTTGTATGTTGAGATCTGGGTTCCACTCAGCTAGGAAGCTCACTGGCTGACTTTTGGCCAGTCACGCATTCTTAGCCTAACCCTCCTCACATGGCTGTTGTGAGGATAAAAGGGAGCGATGTAAGCTGCCTTGGATTCCTCACAAGAGAAAGAAAGGTGGGCTCTAGTTTATCATCACCATCAACAATGACAACATGTTTATTATTCTAAACATATGCTATTTACAAGAGCAGAGCAGAGCAAGTCATTTGGAAAGGCATTAATATGTAGGGCTTGGAGAGACTTGATGGCACATAACAACAGGCATGTGTTATTTTTTGGTTTGGCAAGGTTGCTGAATTTGTACCTGAAGTGATTTTCTAAAAACATATAACATACCTGTACATCTTAGCATATATTTAGGTGGTAGTTATGTTGGATTTTTTTAAATAGAGTTGTTTTTGTAATTGCAGGTGGAGACCTTGCATTGTCTCTACTGCACCTATTGTCAACAGGTGTGAAAAAGTTGGAGTGTGCGTGTGTGTGTGCAGGCTGGATCCTAGGGGGTGCTGCAGCCTTCTGAACTTGCAGAATTCAAGCATCCTATGAAGAGCTGGAGGAGCACTCATAGAATAGTAGGGTTGGAAGGGGCCATGAAGGCAACTGGATCCATCCCCCTGCTGCGGCAGGACACCATGTCACACCGCCCCTCTCAGGTGGCTGTCCAGTTTTGCCTTGAAGGCCTCTAGTGTGGGAGAGCCCATGACCTCTCCAGGCAGGTGGTTCCACCATCAAGTTGCTCTGACAGTTAGGGAACCTTTCCTGATATCTAGCTTGAATCTGGCTAGATGGCCACAGTGCTTCTGCTGTCCATTTGGGAAGTTACCCAGTCAAAAAATGAGATCACATTAGTTTGACAGGATGTAGGTCACCCACATGCTCCCCCACTCTGAAAAGCAACTAGATGTCTGCTTTTGGCTCTGTAGTTGGTTAACTTTGGAAGGGGAAGGAATGAGGTGGAGGCATTTTGCTGGCACTGGTCTCCTCCCCTGGAAAGCCCCCCTTTTGTGACCTTAGAGAAACAGCCAGTGGCAAACCACAGGTTGCAATGTGAAGAGTGTGCTCTGAGCACAGAGTTCCAGTTCATGTTGGAGTTCCAGTTCATGTTGGAGTTCCAGTTCATGTTGGAGCACTTTTCCAGCATCAGAGCTGGGACTACCAAAATCCCATGGCCCTTAAGAGGCTGTCCAGGGGACACAGGATTGCTCTGGAAAGATGTAAGCCTAGACACTCCTAGGCAAGAAAAGGGCCTACAGATCCAAGCATGGCTGGCCAAGGCCTCTTGGGAATTGTAGGCCTTTTGCAGCTGAAACAAGCACATGATTGTACCTTAATTTTTCACACATGCACGCAAACATACCTTTTAAAATATTTAGCTCACTGAAGAAGAAAGACTTAGGGTTGGAACACATTTGGTTATTTCTCACATTGATTGGTATGATTGTACAACTTTGTTCTCTTCTGCTGTTTATTGACTGTATGACTGTAATCTTGACCACTTTACTTATCCCAATTGCTTTATTGTGTCTAGATTTACCTTTAAATTCTTTTGTATGCTCTATCATTTATTGACTGCTACTACTATTGACCACTACTATTAGTTCATATGCCTAATATTGCTACAATAATTATTTTTTAAAGGGGGGATTCTAATTAATGCATGAAAACAGCTAAATGTAACATATAAGACTGAGACATCAATGTGGATAAAAGAGGATATAATTAGCCCTGTTTTCTATATTTAATTCTGCTATTTGCATATCATCATTGGAGGAAGTATACCCTCTCTAACCTAAATACTGAACAAAAAATTGTAGATTTCCTGATTCCCATTTTTGCAGCTCCTACTCCCTGGTGCCAGGAGAGAACACTGTATGACAGTAAAACACCAAACCGGAAGCTTTATTTCCAAAAAAAAAAAAAAAAAAAAAAAAAAAAAAAAAAAAAATATTAAAAAAAAAAAAAAAAAAAAAAAACCCCCCCCCCCCAGATTTTGCTTCCATGTATAGGCAAAGCAGCCTTCAAATGAATAAAAACAGGCATTTCTCCCAATTCCTGCCCTTTTACATGAATTTAAGTTATCTAGTTTACCACTGGTGGACAGAGGAGGAAGAGGGATCTATTATGTGTAGCATATATAAAATAATGTATCATGCAGAGAAAGAACTTTTGATCATTAAGATTTTTATACACATCAGAACCAATTTAAAGCAATTCTGCAGGATCAATATAGACAGGCAGAAATGCTGCTTGGCATTTTATTACCTGTGGAGGGAGATATTGATCACCTCCATTGATTTCTCCTACGCTCGTGGAGAGGCATCTGTTGTTTCTCCAGAAAGATGTGCCAAAGTGAAAAGTATCGCGGGACTGCTTGCATTTTAAAGATCTAACATTAATGGTTCAATCTGTGCCATTATTCCTAACTTTATGGCTCAGTGAAAGGAAAGGGGCAGTCACAGCATCAGGGGTGTTGCTAGGTACTTAACACCTGTGTGCTTCAGAGGAATCAGGTTTTAAGAAAGTATAATCAGTCTGTATCAAAACCAGTGGGAAAATGCAAACTCAAAATCTTTAATCCAAACACAAGAAATACAGGCTAGAGTTTGTGGTTGTGATGACTGTTAGGCCTTAAAGTGGTCCAAGCTATGGAACTTATTAAGGTACAAATGCAGAACATACTGATGGTGCGTAATGGAGTGACAGATACTTCAGGCGATGCTGTAATCAAGGAAGTTTTCAGAGGAAATGCAGGCATGTATGGAAGTAAGATGGGCAACTGGATGGAGTTTATCAGCTAGAGAGAGATACATGTACGATGCCAGTTAAGTTACACAAGAGGAAAGAACAGGTTGCCTTAATATAGCCTCTGAAAAAAGAGTGGCTGCCTACAATGGTGGAGAATTACATTGAGTGCAGTGCAGACCAAAAAGTACAGTAATGACCCCCAAAACCAAACTCAGAATATGCATAGATCCAAACCCCTTGAATAAACTGCTAGAGAGGTCATTTACCATTGTTAAAGGTGGAGTCAGATTTTTTTGGTTTGGAAGGGATGAGAGATAGTCAGTTTAGAATCAAATTTGGGTCATCAAGTCACAGTTCCCTAATGGCTAGCATCCCAACTTGGCTTGTGTCTTACTGACTTCTGCAATACTCTTCTTTTGCATCATAAAGCCAGCCTAGCTGCTCAGCTTTAACACAAGTTAAAAAGACTTTGTCCTGATCTTTGGAAGAAGGACGAAGACTAGCTATGGCACATGCACAAAGCATATCAATTATATCTGGGAACTGAAGGATGTCTTTGACAAGCCTGGGAAGCAGTCCACTGTTCAGGAATGAATGATCAAATGAACTCATGCATATAGAAATGTAAGTGTGCAGATCCTGGAAAAGTTGTGAATCCAAAGAAACATCACTACAGCGATATATTATAGAAACTCCTTGGGCAAAGCTAGGTGTGGATTTGTTTAGTTGGGCAGACAAGAAATACATGACCAGTGTAGATTACCAGGAAGACAGACTGTTTATCAGGCACTCTGCCAGAACTGTCATATGTAAAATAAAAATACACTTTGCATGATATGGCTTACCAGACAGCATATGCTCAGATAGTGGACCCCTGTTTGGTGCAGCAAAATTCCAGAAATTCAGAAAAAAGCAGGGCTTTGAACATACCACTTCATCTCTTGCGAATTTTCAGAGTAGTAGCAAAGTAATTTTTGAATAATTTGATCTTTTTTACTGACACTCTGTGATGTGCCATTTTAACATAATTCCTAAGTTTGATAAAGATCCTACCCACTGTGCTAATTATCAACCTATTTTGCTACTGTCAGTATTAAAATATTATCTGAAATTCTGGCTGACAAATTACAACAAGTTATTAAAACACTAGTCTGACAAGACCAGATGGAGTTTATTAAAAATAGGGAGAAGATAATCTTAGACTGGCTATTGATCTGATTGCACTTTTCTGTGGACAGAACAGATGCTGTGGACAGAATAGATAGCTGCTGTTCTTTCTCTGAATACTGAGAAATTTACTGGAAATGTACTTGCTCCATTGAGAAATGATCGTTATTAGAATTTTAGAAATGGTTCAAAATCTTATATTCCACCCCTAGAACTACAGTTATGACTAAATGTTTCTTATCTGATGTTTTCTTAGGATACATATTGGGCAGAGAAGTTTACTTTCCTCATTGATATTTGATCTGTGTTTGGAATCCTTGGCATGTGTTATTAGACAGAATGATTGTATTTGAGGGTTTATAAATACCTGTTTAGAATGAGGGTTTATACAAACCTGTTTAGAATTAAAACTTATTCTGTTTTGATGATTGCTTACTGTTTATTTCAAAACCCCAGTCATCTCTTCCAGCTTTGATGAAGACAATTAATGTTTTTGGTTACTTGACTGGCCACTCAATTAACTGGTCAAAGTCTGAATTCATGTCAACTGGAGATACTATATCCTATACCACACTAGCTAACTGGAAATTTAGATTAGGGTTTAAAGGTTAAACTCAGTGCTTTACATTGGGCCTGAAAATAGACTGGAAGATGGTACACTTGTGTAATACTGTCAAATTGCTCAGTTCCTGTTAGGAATCAAGTAGTTTTGATTTGGGCCAACTGCAGGTTTTACAGTTTAAAACCATTTTGAAAAGCATGCCCCCAGTCATAGCAGATTACCGTATTTTCCATGTATAAGATGATACTTTTTCTTAAAAATATTTACCTAAAAATGGAGGAGTGGGTGCCCTCGGGGTGGGGTGGGGGAGTCTGGTGCAAGTGTGGAGGTGGCAGGCACACGTGCACAGCAGCAGCTTACTCACTCAGAGATTGGTAAAAGTGGGGGGGCATCCTATACATGGGGTCATCTTCTAGTCGGAAAAATACGGAATCTGCTCTTGCTGTCCCTGCCTGTCTCTGGAAGGGGCTTCCTGTGCTTTCAGCTGCCATCACTTGCCTTATACAAGGCTGCTCTGTATGCTATGGTTGCAAAGTACAGCCAGGCTCCCAGGGAAAGGGCAAATGGGGTCAGGTGGCATGGCTTTCCCTCAAGTGTGTTGAGCAAATCCCAGGCCCACAGAAGCAACTGGTCTTGATCTAAATGGCTGCTAAACATGGCTGAAGATCAAGTCCCAAGTTTTTATTTTAAATGCTACAATAACAAATATTAGCACACTTGCCTCAGTCAGAGTAGATAAAACAGCTGTTGCAAACTGTGATTTTAGTAGCTGAAGATAAAATTCCTCATTACTGTCACACCATGCAGAGTGTTATTTACCAAGCAACTTATTTTCTCTTTGCAAAAGATGCATTATATATTTTTGTTCTATAAACAGCTTTCAACAAATACAGTAATTATTTCTTGTCTGCCTAATGTATGCCATGTTTTGCCAAGGAATGCACTTTTGTGACAGTGCTATAATTCTTAAACTCTAGCATGTTAATAAATCTGTTTACATATTCTACTCTTGCCAGTGAAAGAGTATCCCCCCTTCTACCTCCATTGATCCCATTAAAAAAGGTGGGGGGAATGGAATAATAGAATGTTTTTATGCAGGTAGTAACACATCTATGGAACACCTGGGGAAACAAGAAACACTAGGACAGGTAGGCCAAACAAGTAATGTTTTAGAAGCAGTTATGATAGTATGAAGAAAAAGCCCTTGTAGTTACGGATAAATTCAAGTCAATTTGTTGAAGACCTGGCATTTAATAAGATTAATACCACAGTCTCAAACCTCATTCATTAGAAAAAATATCCATTTTTCTAGTGCATCTGCATTTTTTCAGTTCAGATACATTGGAACAGTAGTCGCACCCCAAATAAAGACATTGCAGTGGATTGTATTCAGAAAGCACCTATACATATAATAACCATCTCTGGTAATTCTTATATGCAGGGGATCTTGGAAATAATGCCAAACAGAATCTTCAGTGTTTAGTTCACATGCAGGTAAACTAAACTATTTCCCACAGTGCTGCTCGTCCTGCCTTTTTCCTGACAGTTGGCAGATACTTTTTTTCTTCTATTTTTCTTACTATTTTAATAACCGTACAGTTTGAGAAGAGAAAAAAGAAAAATAATAATAATAAAGAAAATGTATCAGAGCAACACCAAGGAATCTCAAATACTACACAGAATATCAAGTACTAAAAGAAACCCCCCCCCCAAACATCAGTAGTCATTCTTCTCTACTCAAGTCACTTTTTAAGAACTTAGTTAAAAATCACTGAAATTTCCACTAAATTGCAGTTCTTCAACTTACTCTGTATTCACCTTAACTAAACTTTCTAAAACAACAAAGCCTTAATACAAACATCAGTCTTCACTTTTTCCAAACTTCCATTTCCTTTACATATATCATTAATTTCTTTGACTGCTTATCTTTTTAAATAGTCTTATAATTACTGCTTACTCACTAACTTATTTTTCTATTCTTTTATAATTGAAATTCCTTTTGTTTACCATTTGGAGACAATTTTAACTCTAGCCACAATTATCATTTACTTAAATAGCTTAACTCAACTTACTATAACTACAAAGTGTCAGTAGAAGAGTTAATTTCTAACATTATTTTTTACAGAATCTATTCTGTTTATATAACTCTCCTTGGTATAACAGTGAAGCATTAGCATGAACAGGAGCCTCCGACCATATTTTCAAAAATTCCACTGTTTATATAAAGATTTTTCTATTTCCATTATCCCCATTATAAACTAAGTTGTGCATAGTTCTGTTTCCACTTATTAAATTATTTGGCTGGTTTTTTATTTGCCTAATTAGTAAATCTTGCCTTTACTGCATAGTCAACTTATTTTTCCACTCTCCAGTAGGTGGGTTTTCTTCTGCTTTCCATTTTGAAGCAATTATTAACTCTAGTTGCAGTTATCATGTATTTAAATACATCCACGTATTCCTTGGCAGAGTTTCTGGTACAATACTCAACATGGTCTTAGCAGGCATGGGGAAATTGATTTTCAAAATTTTCTGTATTTCCGCATGTATCCCCTTCCAAATGTTAATTTTATCCCATGACCACCACATATGGTAGAAAGTCCTGTTTTGAGCCCTGTTCAGGCTTTTAAGAGATGCATGCAGCATCACGTGAGTACTGGGATGGTGCCGTGCGTGCAGCCCCCACCCCTTCCCCTTCTGCACATACTGGCTCTTCTCCACTCAGTTCAGATTATGCAGTGTGGAACAGAACAACATTGCAGAGCTTCATGAACTTGGGAACTCTAATACGGTGGAGTCCTGTATTGCAGGAAGCAGTTACAGTGCTGCTGCTTCATTATTCTAGGCCACACCGCCCCACAAAAAGCCCCCACAGAAAAACCGAAAAGCACACTGTAAGGGTAAAATACAATTATACAGAAGAATGCTGAGATATTTAACCTGCTCCTATAATATTAGCATACTATTATTCTTCAGCTGCTCACTTTTATTGTCATTTTAGTGGGCTCAAAAACGGAGAGGGTATATTTGGAGTGTTACTTTTGATTCTATTTGATCTAAAATCTGAGTGATAAATAATCATCCAGACTGGATGTTCAGGGATTTTCTGGCAAAGGTTGTTAGCCTGTCCCTTGCATAGGGATGGCAGTGCTCATTATCATTCATTGTACAGTGTAGTGGAGGAAAATGATTTCACTGTACGAAAAAGGAATTACTTCAACTGAGCATTAATCAGAATCAGATCTCAGGTAATTATGGCAAACAGTGCCACCGAACTATACAGGTGTTCACACTAAACACATTTCTCATAATAACATTTAGAATATGGTTGTGTGGAATGATCTAGATACTTGTCTGGCAGTGAGGAAAACATACACTCTATTATGGTGGCTGCAACTGAATTGAGAAAACTTGAGTTTTTATTAAAATAAACAGAAAGAGCTGATTTTCCAAGCCTCGTGGAGAACAATTTCTACAAAGTGCATGGTGATGACAAGGAAGTGATCATCCAGCACTGTCTCTTTTTCATTCAGTAGGGATCCTAGTCCATTCATGTGCTCCTGTCACACCTTCCTCTCAGTTTGTTTGTTTATTTTGTTCGAACAGAGGCGCAGACATCGAAGAGAAACAGGCAGAGGCTGTCCTCCTTTGGAATACCACAGGGAGGGTGACAAGAATGTAAGAAGGGCCAAGGGGCCAGGTATTCCAGCATTCTAGTCTCACAGTGGGCAACCACCTGCCTGTGTGACACCCACAACCAGGACGTGGGCACAGCAGCACCCTCCTGCTCACGGTCCTTGAAGCGGGCACAAGTGCAAGGTGTCCGCCAGCGCCACATTCTGCCTCGGTGCTGCTGCTGCCTGAGCCGCCAGTGGTGCAGCCACACTCCATCTGGTGAGCGGAGCCTGGGTGAGGGTAGCGCCACATGCCCAGCGCACTGCCTTTTCGGGTAAATCCACTGGCAGTCATTAGCATGAGGAAAGGTTAGGCACCTTAGCCAAACTGCGCATACACAGCTTTTCCTGCATCTGGTACTTTTGCACAAGGCTCCCATGACCAGAAAACTTAGGCTGATCAATGCTCCCTTTTCTTCTTATGAAATAAATGAAGAAAAAAAGGATCATCTTCCCTTCAGCAAACATTAGAAAAGCTTTCTGTGACATTAGGTTGTTTGCATTCTCGCACCTGCCAAGCAACTTTGTAGTTATTCTCCATTCAAAGAGTGCTTGTGCCACCCCTTCTTAGCTAGCATCACTCCTCCCTTCTCTTGCATTTTGAAGTATCCTACCAGGCTTAGCATTTGTTATTTTTTTACTCACTACAGTTACAGCTGAGGGGGACCTAATAAAGCATTGCTGGCCTCCAGTCCCCATCTTTGCCTCTTCATGCCAGTACAGAGTGCATCTGAAGACCAGACCACATAAGTGTGTATACTCCATGAAGATCCCATGGGTGAAACCAGAGTTGCAATACATTAAATGAACCCTGCGCGCAGAAACTGCAAGACCATTGGAAAAGCTAGGCAAGAGATCTTTTCATGACAGGGTCTCTCTCCCTCCCTCCCTCCCTCCCTCCCCAACAAGGCAATATATTAAATCATGTGAGCCCTTACTTGCATTCTGAAGTGGTACAACCCAGTTCACATGTTTGCTGCCTTAGCTGCTGTTGTGAGAATTTGGCCTGGTGCTGTTCGGATGTGTGTATGTGGGAGCAGGAGATTAAAAAGGGCTGAGTTCTCTGCAACATCTCAACAGATTTTACCAGTTCTGCCCTGCAGATTCATTTTGTTCTTTTTCCCCCAACGGGCAGCAACTAAGTCTGCAGCAAGTTGATTAGATACTTGGATTTTGGATATTTTTTAATGGTGGCAGGACTTTGTGCAAATGGGACTGTGGGTTTTTATTCTTTTGGATCTTATACATTGCACAAATGGGTTTGTGGTATTTAAAATTATTTTTCAGGTCTTTGAATTTGTGCAGATAGGATCTGATTTTGGGAGGGTTGTCTTGAACTGTGAGCAAATGGGGCATCTTTTAAATCAGTTACTTTTTTGTCCTTCGTGCCTTACTTTGGCACTTCCTGAGTGAAAGAGGGAGGAATGCTGAGGTGGAGAATGAAATTTCCTGGTTCTTTGATAAGTACAGAATATGGCTCTGCTGGGCTGAACAAAGCAGTGAGTGGAGAGAGTGAAACTTATGCAGATATTTACAGTGGGAGCACACAGCAGACAGGCCACTGAGACAGACCAACCGCCTAGAGCTAGAGCTAGAGAGGTATGAAGGTAGATTTTAAACAAAACGACCATCTCATTTGCACAAGTCATGGGACCTTAAAAAAATCTGTGCCAAAAAAAAAAAATATGGAGTCAGAAAAAAAAATCCACTCTGTCTGTTATTAGAATGGAAATATGGGCCACTCCAAGGAGCCATCAAGGAGATCTGAGGGCTGTGGGGAACAGCTTGATGAGAATGCCTATCCTGTGTGCAACCTTTTGTAAATATGCGAAAAAGGCAAATTGCATATTGGGCATAATGAGGAAAGGAACTGAAAATAAAACTCTGTCTTGTGTGACCATACTTGGAACACGGGGTACAGTTCTGATTGCCTCACCTGAGAAAGAATCTTGCTTAACCACTGGAAATGTTTAAGCTGGGCCAGCCATTAAATGAATGTGTAAATTGCTGCCACAAGGAGACTGCTCCTTCTCTGGCTACTAGGGCTAAGACAAAAGGTCAGAGTTATCAGTCACTCAACTGTCACTTACTTGAAGAGTTGCTGTTAAAAGCATCCATCTGTGAAGTATTTTTCACTCTCCTGGTGATGCGCTGTTTGGGTACTGCATTGGCCAGTCAATGGAAGATGCTACTTATATATTTGTCAATGGAAGATGCTATGAAATCATGTCTACACGAGGCCTGGATCAATAGCTGCTGCTCTGAGTTACAGCTGCAAAGGTGATGTCTGTAATGGTGTTTTCAGTAGGAGTTCTTGCCCCTGGGGGCAAAGCAATGACAGAAAAATGTCAAATGTTCAAATGCTGCCTGAATGGAAGGTGACTGAGAATGAGAATAAAGTACAGCATAATCTGCTGACTGAGCATCCTAAATGAATTAATCACCATAAAATTACCTTTATGAGATTCTGAGCTGAAAGATAGATCACTGAGAAACCTTCCGAAAGTGGTGATGGCAGTGGGCTGCCCTTGAAAATGGCTCAGAAGCCTCTTCCCACATCAGAAATCTGCTGCCCACCTTTGCAAGGATGGCAAGAGGGGAACTAGGGGACCCTTCACCCATTACAGGAACCACTTTCCCCTGGGATTCTCCTATGTGCTGCTGAAGTGTTTAAATGCCAGCAAACATGCTGGCTGTTCCTTTTGCAGAACCGGCTAGTGTGAAAAAGACCCACAGAAAAGGAGCTCCTCTGGCATTGCTGTGACACCCATAGGGCTGGCTCAGACAATCCTCATAGGCTAGACAATCTACAATGACTGGCTTAATCTGTGCCAGCTGCAACTGGCATCATTACCCAGCCAGGTGCAGCTTATCATGTTGTCTGAACTCAAGCAGCATGATTTGTTTGAGGAACAACCCTCAAATAAGTCTACAACGGCTCCTGGGTTCTCTCTCCCCGTCAGACAAGAGATGCTGCCAGTTCAGGCAACACAGCAAGCTGCGGCCTGGTGGGTGAGTCTGTAAATTCCCCCAGCATACACCTCAGCTTAAACAAGCCACCGTGACTTGTTAACGCTAGGACGATTGTCCAAACCTGATCACTGCCTACTTATATAACAGCAGCTGCACTAGCAGCCTATGGTTATCCAAGCCGATGGGGTGGAGATATTGTTGGCCAATAAAACCTTCCACAGTTTGAGACCCTGAATGATGGAATAATATGGGTACCACATCTTTGTGCAACCTGCCTCAAATGAATTGCATTACCCTTTTATTTATTTGATTTATATGCTCCTTTTCTCCTTCAAAGATTCCATAAGGCATCTTGCAGGAAATAAGAGGATACAATTACAATACAGCTGCATTATGGGTGGACCACTCCTCAGGGGCCTGGTGTAGCCAAACACCTCACTTTAGATTCTAGGAGACTAAAGAGGAAGAAAAATCACCTTTGTCAAAGATGACATAAAGCTTACTTAATGCAATGATGAAATATGGATACAGAATGTAAAGAAGCAAAAGAAGCGTGTGCTCCCTTTATCTGTGGCTCTATTTGTCTTTATCTATTTGCTCCCCCTTATCTACTGACTCCCCAAATAGACCAGGGAATGCTTCATGAGCCTCCAAAACTGAGTGGGTAAGCAATCCATCAAGTTCTTTCCACAGGCTGAACAAAAGACGCTGCCTCTTGTCATGCAGTTTATAAACTACTTCCTGGGAAGTGGGGGCAAACACTTTCAATCGCACAACAAAAGTTGTCCTTATTTACAGAATGACTGGGGAAGCCAGCTCCAGGAGTGCTGGACTGGATGGACCTTGGGTCTGACCCAGCATGGCTCTCCTTATGTTCTTGCCTGTACTCTGGATGAAACAGAATTATTCTAAATGTGTACAAATCAGATACAAACTCATGCAGAGAGCAGGCTATCCAGGGAGCAGGTGATGGGGACCTGACTGCCCAGTTGTGCAGAGCACTATCAGCAGAATGCAGAGACAGTTTCTTTTCAGATGTTCTGCACCAACACAGGGAAGACAAGAAATGTGTGTCTTGGTCTCCCTTCCATGCTGAACATTTCAAACAACATAATATAGTGAGATTCTCACAGCCCTCTGAGTGACTGTAATGTGTGACTTCTCTCAAGCCCAGGCCTGGCATATCTCCTAGAAAGGAATAGCAGGAGCGAAGACAGAAGATCGGCAAGATAGAAATGTGTAAAGACTTTGCAACCACTGGTACCAGCACCATTCTGACTTCAGAACGACACTGGGCATGCACCGCAGCAAAGCCTTGATAGATGTGGGATCGGGGCTCAGCACTTCAATGAACCCTTGAAGGACAACCTTCCTCAGTGAGTCTGAATAAAGTAGATTTCCAAACATTTGACAGAAATATTTGGTACACGTGTTTTAAGAAGGGAACTAAAAGGGCAAATGTTTCAACTTTTAGTACTTTTTCACTTGCTGTGGCTGTGACAATCTTTATTAGATCAGTTTGAATTTTAGCACATTCATACCTCCCATCGAATAGATAATGGATGCGAAGTTTCAAATTGTTACTCAATAGGAAGCAGTTGTATAAGCAATAGGAAGTTGAGGCCTGCAATGGTGGAACTTTCTGGAAATTCACCTTAACTAAAAGAAGACCTGCTGTGCCCCTTTCTAGTATTTCTTGAATACTAGGGCAGGGCACATGCTCCACCACCATACAGAGAGAATTCTCAGTCTGGTAAATGTGTGCATCACTCTACAGATTTTCAAAGTAAATAAGATATGTCACATTTATTGGGGAAAGATGTCAAACTGAAATGACATCCTCTTAACTGAAATGACACCCACCCACCCAGCTAAGACAAACCACTTAAATTTAAATGAACTGTACTGATACAAACCATTTTGATCTTCCAAAAAAGACATTTCAGACAAGAAATGAAATCAGTGGCATTCTTAGTTGCTTTACAGCAAAGAACAACCACAGAGCAATTGCAATAATTCCTTCTTTGAACCTAGAACAACATATATTTCCATGTACACCATGTTTCATGAATTCTAATGTAATGCAGTTGTTATTTTTCCTGTATTTCTAGAACTGCCACCCCCAGATTCTTCAGCTCCCTCCAGGGATGGGGGCCTCTTCCCTTCATGGAAGCATTACAGCCAACTGCTCTGTGAGTAGGAGAGGAAGAAGAAGTAAATGCACCACTGCCACTGTCCCTTCAACCAGTCTAGTCTTACCTTTTCTAAATTGAGACTGTATGCTTGAGGGCAGGGAACAACTTGCTACTCATCTCTGTAATGTGCCTTTGCAGTATTTTTGGCTACAGTATGTAAATGTTGCAAAGAAACAAAGAAGCAAACTTTGTAGGTACCTACATAATCAGAGGAATGCTCTGATACTAGCAACAGCTTGTTGCAGGCCCGTTGTTTACATGTTCAGGAATGTGGACACCAAGCTACGTAACAGGGATCTGGGATAAAGAATAATTAGGTCAGGTGCAGTATTCCAGTATTTTTGCTGTAAAGGAAATAACTCTCCTAGGGGATCTGTAGATGCAAATAAATGTGTGTGAGCATAGAGGCAGCCATTAAATTTTGGGTTTGATAAACTATTCTGGTGACTTTAGTCTACAGTTGTCACATATAAATGTCACTTGAGTAATTCAGGAAAGGTACAGCTAAATACTTTACTAATGGCAGTCAGGGATAGACAGAGTCCATATGTGGGTCCTATTAATACAAGTTCTTTTTCCCTTCAGGCCTTTGCAGCGTATTCAGTGGTAGTGGCAGATCAAAATGCCCAGACACTGGGGGGTTTCTGCGTTCAAATGAAAATGAACATGATAAAACTTTTATAGACAACCAAAAGGCTGCTGGATGCCCCAGGACTAATGCACAGTGCTACTGCATGATCAGGCAATGCGATCACTCGCAGAACGTGCACGGAACTGTATATGGAAGGCTCCTTGTATA
The DNA here is from genome assembly GCF_004798865.1 of Varanus komodoensis. Lineage (NCBI taxonomy): Eukaryota > Metazoa > Chordata > Lepidosauria > Squamata > Varanidae > Varanus > Varanus komodoensis. Next base: position 13,339,443 of record NW_025335627.1, read on the forward strand.
TAAACTGTCCCCTTGCAAACCTATAAACTCCAGGCTAGGCTCCCATTGTGTGTTTTACCAACTTACATGAAATACCTGTGTGTGTCTAAAGACGCAGGAATTGCTCAAGGAAGTGAACCTGCACCAGCTGCGTGCAAGTGGCACTTGGCGCCAGGCATCAGTGCCTCCAGCCCTTCTCAGAATCTGCCCTGAGTCAGCAAGGAAACTTATACAAGTTGTTAAAACATCCAATGCCTTGACCAACCCCCATCCCTAATAACCCTTCCTTGCCTCCTGTGCCGGCTGCTGTATCTGTTTAAGTTGCCAGCTCCTCCACCTAGGGAGAGTGACCTTTTCTATATTTATAAAGTACTGAGCACAACGGGGCTGTGACCTCAGAGAGGGTCATCAGGCGCAACGATGCTATAAATAATCCCAATAAATAATAATTGGCATCAGAGTCTTCTTGAAAAGCAGGCTGGTAGAAACAGAGCGACAGCTCCATTTTCTGCCCTGGAAACAACTAAAGAATCATTTGCCATGGTACTGAAAACCAAAGATTTAGAAAAGAGGATGAATAATTTTTTCTCCCCGTTCCTGAAAGAGAAGAGGATGCCTTTAACACATGCATGTAATTGTCAGCAATGGCATCTCTATTAGGCTTGTTCTCTTTGAGAAGCATTCTTATTACTGTCACTTTTCAGGGTTGTCATACTCACGGCTTTGACAGCACAAACACAGCCCTGCAGAACCTGTCAGCAAGGCCAGTTGCTTCTCTACATCACCTGACACTTCCAGCTTTTAATATCCGCCTGTCAGAACACCTAAGAGGGAGGCAGGCGCTGGGTTGTTTGCTGCTGCTGCGAATGCTTAACAGACATGCTTTAACCATTCGCTTTGTGGAGGCACATGGGTCTGACTTTTACACCCTCGGAGTTTCATGCATAAAATACTACAGGCATTAATCTACAGCTCAACAGATCTAGCTCACTCACCCCAAGAGTCATATTCCAAAAAAGAATCCATTGTGTTTTCCAAGGTGCCCACTATTGCTTCAAGCTTTCCTTTATGCTTTTTCTATGTACATTTTACAAATTAGTTTGATTTTTTCCTTAGGAATAGCATAATTGTTTCCATGTTTTCTCCCTTTGTGTTCAGAAGAATCTTTGTAAAGTAAACAGAACAGTAATCTCTGCATAATGTGGGGAAGGTATAAATCTGAACTAAGTCAAATTTCAACAACTGCACCTGAAAAAAATGATATCAGGGAGATTTGGACACATCTAAGCATGGCTACATGTTGGAGAGTCCATATGAGGGTGTGGCTGTGTATACCACAATTTGCAAGAACATATACTTCCCAGAGAGCCATTTTGGATAATGGGTAGTGTAGAAATAAAACAAATAAATATAAAAACACACAATGCCATATAGAACAATGATGCTCAGCTTCCTGATAGATGCAGCTTTCAATGAAAGATACAAGTGTCTAGTTCCAACAGCCCGTGTGGGACACACAGTCTGCTTCAGGGTTATCCATGCTTGTAGGGTCTGTGCAATGTGACAACTCCTTAGTGCAGGTTGGTTCTTCAACCTGGCATCTGCCAGCTATATTTTTTATTTTAAAAAGTATATCTCTTTATTTAACCCCATACAAGCCATGGCAGTCATCTGACCCAATTATTCCGAGAGGAAAAATAGCCCAAAGAGCAGTTTTTAAGTTCTTTTTCCATCATTCCAAATATGTCTTGCTCAATATTATTGCACATGTCATTTAAGGTAATTTTACACTGAGATTCCCTAGTGTCTATGAATACTATGGCTTCCCTTTCCTATTTTCAAAAGCTGCATTTGTGCTGCAGTTCTGGCCCCTTGCAGCAATTATTAAGTGTTATTAGTACAATATCAACCTGAATAACCTGCAATAGTGGTAGGATGTAATTGGCATCAGGCATATCTATGACATACATTGCAAGCTAAAAATAGAATGTAGGATCAGTTTCTTGGATATCTGAGCTATCAGTTAAATTATTTATTAGTTACATGTGTTAATTAACATCCCCCCCCCACCACACACATATAGTTCAAATGCTGTAATTTAAGTTTGGGTCCATTTGTTATGGTACCAACCCTAGAAAACATTTAGAGTTTGCCAAATGTCATAAACCATAAAGACATTTATTGCACTGGTACTGAATCGGAGAGAATGGTCCAAAATATTGGAAATCCAGGTATTGTAGTCTAAATATAGACAGATTCAACACTGATACACTACCTTCATTCTCTAATGCAACAGTTGTTCTTTTCAGTAATACAGATCACATTGCAAATATTAGGCAAGCAGCCTGCAGGATTTCTTAACATCATTTGGAAAGTGGGACAATATCGTGTATCCTCCAAATGCATCACAGGAGCCATAATCTAAAATCCTCAAAACCTCAAGAAAGCAAATCTTATGTCATGTAGGTGTATTCCACCCCCAAACCACTTCTGCTTTCACACTGTACATGCTGTCCGATGACACAGTAATTCCTGATCTCTGCTCACAGATCTCAGGAACTATCATTGAGTTCTGGGTAATTAGTCATTTCTACCATCATTTATCGGTAAATCTCAACATTCTATATGTATTCGTTAGTTTGAATGCAATCTATGAAAACATATGCAGGTGAATCTTTTTACAATTAATAGACTGACAGAATAATCCTTTGAATGTTTATTCAAAGTTTAACCCAAACCCCTTTTGCAACGTAAAACATGAGGCCAGGTATGAGTTTGCCACAACACTGAGATATTTCCACATGAAAGCAGTAGTACTGACTAGGAGATCATAGAATATACCCTACCAAGCTGATGAGTACTCCAGAAGACCTGGCCTGCTATGTATAATATGCATTTTATATTTTACTACTAGGAAAAAAATAGTTGAACTCAGAACCCCCAACAATAAAAGGAGTAATAAGGGAGATGTTGACAAAGTGTGTTCCACTAGTAGTGCACTTTTAGGAACTTCTAGATGGACGAGAAAAGAAAATCTGAACAAATTTGGACATGGTGCTTTTCTACTGTAATTACTTTATAAACAAAGGTGTTGTGTGTGTGTGTTTAATGGATCTGTAGGTGAAGTCCTTTATTCTCTCTCCCCCACCCCCTGGTCCTCTTCCATCCCTTCCCTTCTGCCTAATCTTATTAAGGCAGGCTTGGAGACTCCGGCAAATCCTGAGTGTGCCTAAACAAACAACTGGACCTACACCTTCTGCTAGAAATTAAGGTATTATAGAGCTGGTTCACAAAGCTGCCCACTTGGAAGAATGGCCAGGGTTGCAGGGACTGTGTCTGTGCTAACTGGCAGCTGCTAATGCCATCCACGTGCTTGGAGGACACACGGGCCACCCACCCGGCACATATTTCTAAGCAAGTAACTATGAACATACAGTTTGTGCCCTTTGCTGCAAAGCTGAAGGAGGAGACATTCACATGTTAAGTTGTCTTGCATCTAAATTAAAGTTACGTAGTTTCTTTTTATAACAGAGCTTTATTACACAGCTCATTAAAATATGCTTCTCTACTTCTGGTCCAATCCCTCTGCAGATCCAAAGTGGCAGCGTAAACTATGGCAGCAGACAGCCATCTATCTTGGTGAATGAAGTATATATACTTTGCCTGATATTTGCCAGTAAATGAGAATCAATGTGTTTTCCTTCTATTGACAAATAGATTTGTTCTCTGCAGGTTGCCGTCTGCAACTGGATAAACATTTGCTGGATTAGCAATTACAGACTCATTGCCACAGAAGATAAATATAATCCAAACACTTGTACGTTAAGATCTGGCAGTTTTGATAAAATTTATAGGATTCCTGTTGCTGATGTAACGTGCAGTTTCTACTGAAGAATCTTATTCTAATCCCCTCTGTTTAAAAGCAATTATACCAGAATAGCACATCAGAAAATTGTCACAATCCAGGATTTATTGGAATGCCTGCAAATACTAGAATTAGCAAGTGAAAATAAGTTAATCCATTTAATAATTTCCAGTCATTTAATTTAACTTCCAAATTGAGATATGAATAAGAAAAATATTACAACTGAAGTGTTAATAATGAGTTATTTTTCTGCTGTGTGTGGCTGCATCTATTCAGACTTGTGCAAAACCCTCTAATCCTAATTCAATAGCCTGATGCAAGAGGTTGAATGAGGTGTTTGGCAAGGAAGGGCTGGGAACCCCGTCCCCTGCTGCCTTTTAAGCAACCAATTGTGTTCCACCTGTGTTACTGGGCTACACGTAACTTAGCTTTCCTGGCTGCTGAACTGGATTGGCAAATTGCATTGAGCCTTAGCTGGTGCTACTGTTCAAAGTAAAAAATAAAAAAAAATCCTTTATTGACTGAGACTGTGGTACAATTACATTTGACCAATTTAACTACCATTTTGTATGCTCATCAATTGTTAATAACAGTAGGGCCTCCACAAGTTGCACATTACCAGAAAAGAGGAAATATGTCACCAAACAGGGCAGATGTGGATCTGCAAAAAATGTTACTAATATGTATGTATGGATGTGGACTTAGAAGCAATTACTATAATTCAAATTCAAATCTAATACATCCCCGGGGGGGAAAGACTGTGACCAGATGACCTGTGCTCCTGTTGAGTGTGCTGACTGGGTGCTCACAGTTCATGGGAAACTTTCAATGTCTGTGTTTTCTTTTCTTTTCTTTTCTTTTCTTTTCTTTTCTTTTCTTTTCTTATGCAGAGGATGCTTTAAAACAGGCGACTGTCTCTGTAGGACACCCTGTAGTGATCTGCCAGGTGTCACCCATTCGGTTTTAGACCCTGCCCTTAGATTATGGTGACTGAACCTCAGTAGTAACCCGAGCTGCAAGTGAGCGAGTCCAGAGGTAACAAACCTCTGTTGGCAGTGGTGGCAGGCTCCGCCCACCTCCTGGTCTTGCAGCATTTGAGGTGAGCGGCCAGCTTCTTACATCAGAACAAGCAAACCCAAGCAGTTTCCCTCATGGGGAGCATTTTGCATGGAGGGGCTTGACAGACGATCAGGCTCACCATGGTAAGTCTCCTCCTGTCCATAATTTTTTTCCTCTCACTCCTCCAGGCAGCATCCCAGGAGGCACTGTGGGGAGGAATGAGGACAGGAGGAGCTGCAATTCTGAGCCATGTGCAGCTCACTGTGGTTGTTAAACAGTCTCTGCTGCACAAACAGGTGCATGCCCTGAAAGACAGCAGAGAGAACGAGGGGCTGATCAGGCACCCTCCTCTCCTGCTCCGGTGGGGTCTACTAAAGCAGCAGGGGAGTGCCCAGACCACGCTCAGGCTACAAGGGGGAGGAAATCACCCAGGCAGAGCTGCAGAAAGGAGGTGTGCCCCTCTGCATGAGTGCCTGAGTGCAGCCCTTCCCGGGGCAAGAAGTAGCTGGGTGGCAGTGGTGGCAGCTGCTGGCTGGTGGTGAGAATCCACTGGGCAGCACTGTGGAAAGCAGAAGCACCACTCAGCTGGTTCTCCCTGTGCCCCTGTGCAGGCACCAGAGCTAAGCTCCTCACGCACACAAAGGGGCAAGAAGCAGCTGGGAGGCAGTGCCAGATTGGGGGCTGCATGCTGCAAGCCCCTTTCACCTTCTGGCTGTCCAGAGAGGTGTCACCAACCCAGCCCCTGCTTCGCAGCTGCAGCGTGGAAATGCCTCTCTGGAAGCCAGCGTTAGGAAGGGGGAACCAGTGCCACCTCCCTGCTTGCTGCCACTCAACTGCTTCTCTGTCCTGCTCCTGGCTCATGAGGAGCGGCAGGAGGAGTTTCATTCTGGTGCATGTGGAAGAAAGGGAGCAGTTCTCCCAGCACTGACCAGGTGATCACCTGCTCCTGCCCCAGGGATCTTTCGGAATGCCTCTGACTGTTTTGCCAAATGGCAGCTGTCAGTGGCGCTCTTTGTTTAGCCACTTGGCAAGGAAAGCAATGAGTCACTCTTGCCAAGTAGCTCTATGGTTTTGTCCTTGGTACTACAATGTATTGTGTTTTCTGGTTTGGATGTCACAACAACCATAGAACAGGCTGGGTTTTTTGTTTGTTTGTTTCTGGTTTATCTCTGGATAAAAAGTCTGCTTCAGTTGTTTACATCTCTGTATTCCTGTGCTACTATGGCTAAAGGACGATGACTTCAAAAATGGAACAGCATTTATAGGAACTTGATTTCAGATGAACTACTAGGCTTATTTTCAACTGAGTTACTATTAATAGTTGTATTCAGAGCTGTTCTCTCACTTATTTTAAGGAAAGAACTAAGGCCTGTCATCCTGAAGACACTTAACTTGGAAGTCAAGTTACCCTGAAAATTTCAAAGAGTGTCTTGAGATCAAAGACATAGAAAGCATAAGGGTAAATTTCCATTTAGAAAACCCAGCTCCTTTGGGCTGTGAATAGGGTTGAGAGATGTAATAAGGAAAAAGATATTAAATCACCCCCTCCCCAAATACTTGGTGGAGACATGTTGCCAAGGAATGAAATAAAGGTAAAGACAACACCAATATTATAATAGAAGAGACTGAAAAATAATTGGTTGAGGAGACAAGATGAGAAGCTGGGAGGGAGAGAAGGACTAAATTTTTCATAATGGTCTGAGAACAAGAGAAACTGCAAGTTTCTAGCCATATAACAGTCTCTAGACAAATGCTTAAGATGCCTATTTATAGGATGTGCTTAGCTTTATGCATACGTAGGAACCCCAAATGAGACTACCTGCTAACATTTGTGTATTTATCTTCAACAGATATGGAAAAATTCAATTTCACCCACTATGTTCTGAAGGCTCTCAGCAGCGACGCACCAAGAGGATTTTGTTTTTAAAGATAAATTGTGTAGTGTGCTCTCAAGGATACTCTGACTTTAAAAATAGAATGTATTAGCCTGTCGCTTGAGAGTCGTGGACCTTGAAAAGTGGTAGTCTTTCTAATGACAGCATAATAAGGATGTCAGACACCCCCCATCCCTATCATTTTGAATGACTTTTTTCTTCCAACTGGGAAAATAAATATGTTTCAGAAGATGGTAAAAGTATGGGATAACACATGCCAGTCACTGGAACCATTTCAAAAATGAAAGAATGCAAATTATACAATGTTAAGCATTCTAATGAACTAGGCTGTTTTTCTGTTCCTTTACTTTGGTGGTGAGTAGAAGATTATTATATTTTAGCTTTAACCTCCATAGAATTTGCTATTGCTGTTGATGCAACAACTGTTTCTTTTTCTGTCACCAGGCATTCTAAGACACATTCCCCAAGGCTCTGGTAGATTTTTCTAATACCTGACAGCTATAGTGCCCCAATCAGTTGTGAACAACACATTAACCAAACTGGCAGCTGCTATAATGAATGCAAACTTCAGGAGAGAAATACTAGAAGATGTTTGTGCTTCATCTATGCTGTAGTTGGCTTTGTTACCAATTAAGGACTGTTTCACTTAAGAAAGGCATAACAGAGCATGCCACTATATGCTCCTGTGTCATCCATATAGTACACCCTAACCATCTAGAGAAAAGAAAGGATGTTATACAAGCATTACATCCTGTCTCTGTGTGGTTCTGAGTCTCATGTTGTTCTGTACAGCTCACCTTTTTCTGCCTATTCTAAACACATTCCAGCCATCGATATCATGCCTGGACACCTTGTTTTTGTAGCCCTAACCCTACCCTGTGCACACCCCTTACCCTGATAGAGGGTGAAAGTTCCATTGAAAAGAGGGCGATTTTGAAAAAACCTTCCTTGAGTAGCTTTTTCTGCACAGCTCCTCTTCTCTGCCCACTCTGAACACATTCCACCCATCAAAATCATGTCAGGACACCTCATTTTTGCAACCCAAACCCAAACCTGGTGCACACCCCTAACTCTAACCAAGGGTGAGAGTTCCTTTGAAAAGAGGCCGATTTTGAACAAGCCTTCCTTGAGTAGCTTTTTCTGCACAGCTCATTTTTTCTGCCTATTCTAAACACATTCCAACTATGAAAATCATGCCTGGACACCTCGTTCTTGTAACCCCAAGCCTACCTTGGTGCACACCCCTAACCCTAACCAAGGGTGAGAGTTCCTTTGAAAAGAGGGCAATTTTGAAAAGGCCTTCCTTGAGTAGTTTTTTCAGCACAGCTCATCTTTTCTGCCCATTCTAAACACATTCCAACCATCAAAATCATGCCAGGACACCTCGTTTGTGTAACCCTAGCGCAGTGATGGTGATCTTTTTAGAGATCAAGTGCCCAAACTACAACCCAAAACCAATTTATTTATGCAAATTGCCAACACTTCAATAATAACTGAAAACTTAGGTTTTAGTTTAGAAAAACAACTCATAGTCAGTCCAAGCAGATGCATCCATCCATCCATCCATCCATCTATCCTTGGCAGCGCACTGACCAGCCATTCAGCTCGGACAAGTTGCCGCTAATGCTTCGTGGCTCGTGACGTCTTTGCCTGGCATCACTACTCCTTTCCAAGCATGGGCATCACCACTATGTGCGCTGTTATCTGATGCTCGGCTTCTGGGGCGATGCTGGGGTGACTTGGCTTGCGTGCCAATAGAGAGGGCTCTGCATGCCCACTGCGGCATGTGTGCCATAGGTTCGCCACCACTGACTTATGGTAACCTGATAAATGATACCCTGCAAACTAGCCTGTGCTTGACAGTCCTGTTCAGCTCTCATAAACTCAAGGCTGTGGCTTCCTCTATTGGGTCCATCCATCTCATAGCTGGTCTTCTGTCTTCAACTTTCCCTTTCTCTTCCCATGATGTGGCTTAAGCATGATAGCTTTAGTTTTGCCATTTTTGCTTACAGGGAACATTTTGGTTTGATTTGATCCAGGACCCAGCTTTCAGCTTTCTGTCAGTCCAGGGTTCTCTTCCAGAACTGTGGTTCAGCTGCATCAGTTTTCTTCCAGTCAGCCTTCTCCACTGTCCAGTTGAATGACTGGGAATACAGTAGAATGGATAATCTTGGCCTTGGTCTCCAGTGAAGCATCCTTACACTCGATCATCTCTAGTTCTTTCATTGCTGCTCTTCCAAGTCTTGGTCTTGGTACTCAGGGACAGGGGAGATCCACATGGGAGATTAGATGAGGCCAGGGACTTAGGGGCACAGAAGTCGAGGGGCTCCTAAGGGCACTGGATGTTATCAAGGTGCCAGGCTCTGATGGGTTACATCCAAGGGTACTTCGGCAGTTGGCAGGGTTATTCTCACGTCCGCTGGTCTCCATTTTTGAGGCTTCATGGAGAACGGGTGAGGTTCCAGAGAATTGGAGAGTGGCATCAGTGGTCCCAATCTTCAAAAAAGGGTAGCAAAGGGGACATGGGGAATTACAGGCTGGTTAACCTTACATCCATTGTGGGAAAGGCTCATAATAGGAAATGCTCTGGAGTCCCTAGACAGGGAAGGCAGGTTGGTGGCCACGGTTTCTGCAAAAACAGGTCCTGCCAGACGAAACTTGTGGTTTTCTATGACAAAGTTTCGAGGTGGCTAGATGGAGGGAACACACTGGATGTGGTTTACCTGGATTTCAGCAAGATGTTTGACAAAGTGCTGCATGATATCCTGGTTGAGTTTTGGGATAGTCTAATACACTGTCCAATAGAATAGAGCATGACTGACAGATTGAAAGTAGAGGGTTACTATTAGTGGGGAATCATCAGGATGGTGGACAGTGATGAGTGGGGTCCCCAGGGCTTAGTCCTGGGACCCTTCCTGTTCAATTTTTCATCAACAACATGGAAGAAGGGGTGATCAGTCCGCTGATCAAAATCACAGATGATACTAAAATGGGTGCAGTGGCTACAACTGGGGAGCAGGTACTCTGGATCCAGAAGGATCTGGACAGACTATGGAAGTGCGTAGGGGACAACAGGATGGCGTTCAATGTGGATAAGTGCAAGGTCTTGCACTTGGGGCATAGGAATGGGTGTCACAAGTACAGGTTAGGAGGCAAGTGGCTGGAGAGCAGCACTTGTGAAAGGGATCTTGGGGTGCTGGTCAATTATAGCCTAAACATTAGCCAGAAGTGTGATGCAGTGGTCAAGAGGGTGAACACCACCCTTGGATGCATATCCAGAAGCATGGCTTCTAGATTGAGAGAGGTATTACTGCCACTTTATATGACTCGGTGCCCACAGCTGGAGTATTGTGTTCAATTCTGGGCCCCTCATTACAAGAGGGATGTAGCAAGGTTGGAATCAATGCAGCAAATGGCCTCTAGGATGGTGACTGGTTTGCAGGGTAAGCCATATGAGGAGAGATTGAGGGAGCTGGGTCTTTTCAGCCTTGAGAGGAGGAGACTCAGAGGACTCTTAGCAGCATACATGAGGGGGTAACACACAGAGGTGGGTCATGACCTTCTTTCCCCTGCAGTGGAGGGCAGGACACGTTCCAATGGAGCAAAGCTCAGGGAACCAAGATTTAGTACTTCCTGATGGTTAGGACCACTAGTGTATGGAATGGGCTTCCACAGGAGGTGGTTGAAGCCCCAGTGGTGAGAGTGTTAAAGGATAGGCTGAACATGCACATGGTAGGCATGTCATGTGCAGCTGGCTGGAGCTGGGGGTCAGATTTGATGGCCCGGGGGACCCCTTCTGACTCGCTCTGTTCCTATGTTGCTCACAAGACATAACAGCAAACAGTTTTTAGAGTTGGACAGTTTTAATTCATTGATCAGTAGCTGGCAGCTTAAATATAGTATAGAAAAATGATAACTCTTACCATTTTGGCAACTGTGCTATACTAAGAAATTGCTAAGAAATTCCCTCTTAGCAATTGAGCCTTTGTACTCTCCAGGCACAATACTGCAAAGAATGCTCCTTATTGATACATAGATTTGCATTTGCTTTCAATTCCCTTTAAATAAGTGCAGGAAGTAGAATAAAGGGGGGAGATGTCAAGGTTTATGAAGGTTTTTGTAGGAAGAAAGAAAGCAGCCTTTCCCAGAGGGTGGCAGAATGAAAAGAGCAAGCCTATTCCTGCACAAGACTACTGCTAAATTAGAGGTATCATAGGTGTTTATATGGACTGCCTGTATTGCTTTTGCTAACCCTGAGCCAGCCTTCTTTCAGTGACTCTGTGTCTCTCAACTGCTCTTGAAGCAAGCCTGACACATTTGATGTACTTTTGCAAAACTCACAATGAATGCGTGACAGCTAGAGATTTCTGCAGCCTTTCCTTCCCTTGGCTTTGCAGGTTGAAAGTTGAGATGTCATTACCCCACAGAGTTATGTAGTACAAGCTAAGTCTGTGAAAACACCAATTTCTATGATATTTCTCCTTAAGTAAATACATTTTTGAGAACTCCAATGATTCAAATTGCAAGCCTATGCACACCTATCTGGAAATAACCAAGACTTAAGATAGTAGAATGTACATCCAAGTAAACATGCATAGGATTTTCCTGCATATCTGCTTCTGATGTCCATGGGGGACAATTTTGCGGGCTCCATGAGAATTTTGTTCCCTTGCTCTCCTGTAACCAAGTCTATGCACATGTAACTAAAACAACCACACACTTCCTCTCTGTTTACCTGTTGTGCAGTACAATATGGCTTGGCTAATATCTACCTATTTGGCACTTGCCCTGGGTCTAATTTTAGCTTGTAGATTCCTCAGGACAAGACATCTCTATTGTACTCTGTCAGGTGCCATAAACACTGATGGTGCCACAGAGCAACAACTGAAAATAATAGCAACAATAACAAATGGGTGTTCGATTGTTATTTTTTTAAGCCTGATGAAGTTGAATGGATGGACTTGTATATCATTAGAATGTGCATGTACCTTTAGCCATTCTGGGATTCCACCATTCTAGACTAAAACAAGTTAATACCAAATATGTTTGAAACACCTCTGCACAATGTACTAGTCTTCGTACATTTATCTCCTATAGTTTCAGTGATGAAGGCCACTGGAGTGTCAGGTAATGTTGTACTGCCATTTCAGAAAACATCAACCATTTCATATTGTATTTTCTAGATACAGATAAGTGTGTGTGATACAGAGGCTTAGAAGATTTTTCGCTAGCATGGAAAATATTTAGACAGGAAATCTGTAAGTATTGGTTCCTCTATTTGGTTTTTAAAGAACATACATATTTAACACATTGTGGCAAATCTTGGGATCCATATTTCCTAGCCAGACCTAGCTATGTACTTAAGGAATTTCATGATTAAATCTGCCAAACCTATTATGCATTAGGATTTTGTGATTTTATTCTACCACCAATCCCACACAGCTAGACATCTTGGGTCAAGAATAAAGTGTTTCTCTAAATACACTGTGAGAAACTTGCTATGATATTTCACATTTTGGAAATATTTGTCAGCGTATAGAGTGGTGAATAGCTGCCAATGGGTGCAAAGTATAAATCAAGGGGGTCCCACAGGTATTAAGAGCAATCACAGCTCTAACATAGAAATGTTATCAACTCAGGATGGGATGCTTGGAATTGGAAATGTTGGGATTTCCTGGTTAAAACATACTAAAACCCCCCAGTTATTCTGAGACAATGGATTTATTTATCAATGGCATGCCATTTGTCAGTAATGATGATCATGGGTACTATTTTTCTGACATGATTTTGTAGGAAGAAATTCAGTTTTCAGACAGAGAGGTAGAGATTTGCAGAGCAGATTCCATAATGTATTGGCATCTCTATAGTATAAAAATGAAACATAAAATCTGAATGTACGTAAGCAGATGAACACATGTAAAAATGCTTAGCATATGTAATAGGTAGTCTATATATCTCAGTTCTTGCTAGGAGAACTCAATTTCTTTGCTTGCTTTGGGAAGACCAATAAGGTGCCTTATTCTTCATGTTATTTCACATTTCTTGGGCTAGCTGAAAGCTTGCCTTATTCCTAAATACAGAAACAGAGTGAGTCAGAAGGGGTCTCCCAGGCCATCTAGCCTGACCCCTGGCTCTAGCCGGCTCTGCTCATGACATGCCCACCATGTGCATGTCCAGCCTATACTTGAACACTTTCACTGATGGGGCCTCAGCCACCTCCCATGAAAGCCAATTCCATACCCTCGGGGTCCTAACTGTCAGGAAGTACTTCCTGGAATCCAAATTGAAGCTTGGTTCCTTGAGCTTGGCTCCGTTGGAGCGCGTCTGCCTTCCTCTTCAGGGGAGAACAGGTCTCTACCCACCTCTGTGTGACATCCCCTCACATACCTGTATGTCGCCAGCATATCCCCTCTGAGTCTCCTCTTCTCCAGGGTGAAAAGACCCAGTTCCCTCAGTCTTGCCTCATATGGCTTTCCCTACAATCTGCCCAGAATCCTTGTGGCCCTACACTGCACTGATTGGCTATGTCCTTCCCGTAATGTGAAGCCCAGAACTGAACACAATACTCCAGTTGTGGGTGCACCAGAGTCGTATAGAGTGGTAGTAATACCTCTCTTGAACTAGAAGCCACACTTCTGGCTATGCAACCAAAGGTGGCGTTCGCCCTCTTGACCACGGCATCACACTGCTGACTCATGTTTACCCTGAAATCAAAATGTATCTTCATGTTGTTTTGATTTCTTCTTGTGCTAGCACTGTGTGCTTAGTGTTTACTATGTACTTGGAATCTACTTGAAATATTGACAGAGAAAAAAGCAAAACCTTCATCTCAGAGAATTGTTCCTTAACTAAAACTCTCTGGTTAATGCCAGGTCAGTAAAAACATGTACTCCTGCTGATTCTTTGTACTGGAGAAAATGGGGGGGGGGCGGGTTAACTGGTGGTCGGGGGCCAACTGGATATGTTAATTCTTTTCACAGAATTCTTGTAATATGCAGATTTTAAAGTTTGGCATTTTCACGTTGCAATTTGGTGCTCTCAAGCTGTATATCTTACCTATTGGTCTTTGTATTTGAGCAAAACTTGGAACAGTGCTCTTAGAATGGGACACCACCCTTGTTCCCACTCATTAGCCTTGAATAATCCTGAATGGTGGGCAGTGCTACTGCTACTCCTCATTCATGTAATTTGAAGTAACTGTTTGAAAATAATTCAAAATGAAAGTATAAGGCAGATACGTCTAAAATATGCCTTCTTCATTTTTATTGCTTTCTCAGTGCTGTAAGTTTTTTTAAAACAGGATTACAATAAAATGATACATTTTGTTTTCAGAGGTTGCGTGCTAACACTGAAATTATATTTCTATTGACATTTTCAGATTGTTATGATTTTCCTCTCATATTGTATATTATGAAATGTATTGGGAACATGTATACCAAATTTCATTCCAGTGTCAAATGTTCAGAAAAGATATGGACAAACCAGTAAAATAAATGAACTTCCAAACAAATGGAATGTCAAATAGATGGTTAAATCAAAGGCTATACTTCACTTGGTGATTATGTAGAATCTCAGAAAATATGGGAAGAATTTATGCAGGCATACTGGTGGGGAAAATTAAAGAGGGTGCACTTAAATGAGAAAGACCAAACTGGGATTTTTTTTTTTTTTTTGGAAGTGAAGAACGTTGTAGTTATCATGAAAATTAATGGCCAGCTGTAGAAGTTACTGTAAACAAGTTATGCCAGATGCCTACTGAATTTTCATGGCTCTGTTTTAAAAGTCTAACTAGCTATTGAAAAACGAAACAAAATGAAGAATACCAGAAATCAAAGTTGACACAACTCACTAAGAAAATGAATACAATGGGTTTATGCATTTTATAGATGCATAAATACATGCAAGCTGATTTATATGCATATAGTTAGTTGCAGGACTCCAAGTGTTAATTTTTCTCCCTGCTAAAAACTTAGACAAGCTTCTTACTTTCAAAGATAAAGTGGCACAACTGTAATTCATTCTGAAGTCTGAAAATTGTCAACTGCTTCATCGATCTTGGAGTGTGACTATTCTTCTTCTTCACATTTATATCAATTTATATATTCAAAGATCTTCACTTACATTATCTTCATAAAAACAATGCTCTTGTGGCTTTTTGAAGACTAACAAATTTATTCTGGCATAAACTTTCATGAACACTGCCTATGTCAACTGATGATTCTATTTGATGAAGTAGACAGTGTCCTTGAAAACTTATGGCACAATGAATTTGCTAGTCTTTAAGGTGCCACAAGACTCTTTGTGGTTTTTGCTGCAACAGGCTAACAGGCTTTCCTTATAACCACCACCCTATAAGGTAGATCAGCTTTGTTGTCCTCATATTGCATACGGCAAGGTGAAACTGAAACATAGTGTAAGGTCACATTGTGAATTCTGGTGATAGTTGATACTAATTTGAACTCACTGTCATAGTTGGATCATTGCCTGAGAAAGGCATGGATGGGTTTTGCAGGTGCTCTCCACATGAATTGTGGAGTAGGAGGGCCCATTCCTTTAGTCTTATGGGTCTGATTCATTGAAGGGATTATCTGTCTACATTGCAGACAAAAAAAAACCTGATGACTCCTTGAAGGCCCTTGTGTGTAATAGAAATTCAGGAAGTTAAAATTTATTGAGGGTTGCTCTCTATGTTTCCTAGAAGTCCAGTTCCATGGCTTACATAGGAACTGAGAGAACAGAAGCAGGTTAGAAGATGACTTGAACATAAGTAGCAAGTGACTCTTGAGAAATCAAATGCTGTACAGCCCATTTGCAGACCTATGGAATGGCAGTCATGATGACAAATAATTTTTCTTTTTCCTTGACACCATTCTGAAGCTAACTCACACCCAGCTGAGTTTATCTAAGTGATGTGAATCCTATAAAGCTTCAAGCTCCAGCCTCCTGGATAAAGGAATCAAGTCTTGCCCATTGTGACAACTTTGTTTCATTCTCTGCTGGTCAGATTGATCCCAGGTGGATATGAGTGGCACTGACTCAACACCAGAAGTGTCAAATGCACATGGATGGTGCAACTGCTTAGATTGTTTCAGCTGGATTCCTTATGAAGACAGTCACAAGATAGTGGATGTTGTGAAGGCTACTGCCTATGCCACATCGTTTTAGCTTAGTGAATTTTGTTCAGGCAGTGGCTAGGGTTGTAAAAACTTTGGAGACAGGCAAGAGGATCTCATCTTTCTTTGCTGATTGCTTTAAAAGTCAACTTTGAACTTTGATCTAGCCTGGTTTAAATATTGCTGTCCATATATGTTAGGGAGAATAAGTAAACAGGCTGCTCTCATTACATCCAGACTGGGTCTGAATCACTTGTAAATTCACAATTATATCCTTTGGATATAATTTGAATGTCTGGAGCATCCTAGATGGTTTGCTTGTTTGTTGTTTCATAGTTAGAAAAAAATCTTCAACTTTTGTTAATAGGAAAACCAAATTCACACTTCCTTGGATGATTTCTTGGAAGCTTTAACTGCCTTTCAAAGAAGAATTATTTAATTTCATTGAACTGCTTGTTGTAGAAGGAAGGGAGGCTATGACATCTTGGGAAATATGAACCTCTTTTCATCACAACTGAAGGAAGGCTGCCTTCCAAAGCAGGATGTTTACTAATCAGAAATGGTAGAGTCTGTGAAAGAACTGTCAGCACCAGCTGATTTATACTTTTGAACTGTTCCTGCTGCCAAGATCCTCGCTAACAAGAACTACAGACACAGGGATAAATAAAGCTGCCTTTCAGGTTTGGCCCCTGAGAGGATTGTCAATCCATCAAAAGCATCTGGAGTAAGTTTCCAGAAAGTAAACCACTTTTTGGATAGCTATTAAATCACTATAACTGCAGACACCAAGATGTGATCCACTGGCAGATATGTAGCATAAGAAAGTCATAAGAAGTAAAATGATGTGAAAATAGGAAACACAGGGGGAGGGGGGAATTAAGGAAAAGGGGAAGAGAGATGTGAGTTATATGAATGCCACCAGCAGTTATGTCAGTGATACTCACATAATACCTAACAGTCAGCCTTTATGGCTCAAGACATCATCTGCTTGCTACTTACTTGATACTAGCACAAAATCCCTTATGGGAATGTTATTGATAAATACCCATCTTCCATTTGAAGTCCCTGGCTAGCATTCCTCAAGATAAGATTTTGAAGCATAACCCCTAATCCATTTAAGTATTGTTCATGTGACTACATGTATAAAATGTGAGTTCTAGTATTAGATTTCTTACCTTGGCAAAGAAATGCAGCATCTGAGAAAGGCTCATGCATATGTGCAGTAAGTTCAAAGTGCTGCGGTGGGAAAATAAGGAAGGCACTATCTATTTCAAGATGCATTGATGTAATGCCTCTGCATTGCTTATTAGGTAAAGGTGACAAAATAATGCAACAGGCTGCGGACAGTCTACACTTTTCTCCTGAGGGGCTAAGGCACTGTTCCCTGAAACACCCATCAGGTTCTAAGAGAATTTATTCACTTCAGTAACAGTTTGCACTCTGCTTTCACTGAACTGCTAAGAAAATGGAGCTATTATTACACCCCCTTGGGCAACTTCTGGAGCCCAGCTGTTGGAGTGGGGCCTGACTATGCTGTACTCATACCCATGATCTGGAGAGAGGACAGGAAAGAGGTATCACTCGGCATTTCCCACGGAGCTGCAAGAGTGCCTCGCATGCTGCCACTGGGGCTTCTCACCCTGACTGGGGCTAGAAGAAGCATACTGTTTCAAGTGTTCAACGCTGCGGCCAATAACAGATCTCAGAAGACCCTAATTAAATGAAGGGTTCCTGCATATGGAAATGCACTGGGATGGTGAATATGTGTCAATGCAGAAGTTGGGTAAATCTCCAAGGTCCAAGCGATAGCGCCACTCAATTCCCCTCCTCAACTCAGCCCAGGTATTCTCTCCTACCTGCCCACCAGTCACAAGACAGCATCAAAGAAAACAATTGCTCCTGCAACTCTCTAGACTGGGGCAGCAGTTCCTGTGAAAGTAACCAGTCACATACATCAGATTACAAAAATGAATTTATTATCTAGCTTCATTCTTTTGCTGCATTGATATTTCTTAAAAATTATCAAGATATTACTTTAAGTTTAATGACAGAAGGAAATTTCTCTTTGGTGTTTTATACAGCAATATGGCTGGTATATCCTTTTGCTTCAGAAACTCAGAGCACTCAATATCCCTAATGGATAACTGGGATAAAAGATAAAAGAACAGTCCCTGATTCATGGATAAATGCTACTAGCTTTGCTGTTGGCTTTAAGGTAAACTAAAACTGGCCTGTGTATATGAAACGGAGTAGCAAGAAGAGCATGTAGTTAGGGGCGATCTCTCTCTCTCTCGGCCTTCAAACTCACAGAAACTCTGACCTAAGGTACAAGGCATGAATTCAGAACTGCTTTGTTACTAAGGTTTTTAAAAGTCACCTTTACTTAGTTATCCATAGCAACTAAGGAAATGGTAGGCCCACAGTTACAAGGCTCGACAATGAAGAGTCTCTATGCAGCTTCTCAACCCAGGGTCTCCAACAAAATTACCATTTTAAATATTTTTCCCTCAGTAGTTTTATTAACTTGATCCTATTTTGAATCTTTTGAGTGATTTTAAAAGATTCATTCTAAGTTTATAAACTTAGCAGTTCAAGACAGAATCAGCCATGCCTTCTTTGTCAATTCATAAAGCCTTGAACTCATTTCTTCATCAGTTTCTTCTCAATCACATTAATTATTTCCTAAAGGAATTCATTCTGGCTGTTAATCAAATCACTGCTTCCTAAAATGGTTTCTAAGCGATTTTCTAAATGGTTTTATAGTCAATCAAAGAAAATCAACTACATTCACTGAAATCTCCAGACTGCATATATATGATTCTAATACCTATTTAATAGTTTCATAAAAATAATTTTGAAATCTAATGAAGCTAAATGTTCACCCATTTAGTGAACTTTCCATGCAGCCAACATTTTTAATGTTTTACCAAATACGTGTGCCTCTGTCTGTACATGTACATAGCTTCTTTCAATAGGGGTTTTAATTCATACAAAATTTACATCACACATTATAGATGCTGTTCCTGAATTACAAAGACTGCCCAAAGCCAAGTTCCTAATATTTGTTCACTGTTATGTAAGAAAAACCAGGAGGAATGCAACTAGCTTGTCTAGACCAGTCTTTCTAACTGAGTTTCCTCCACATGTTCTAGACTACAACTTCAATTTGCCTCAGCAATACAGTCAGTGAACAGGGGTGACGGGGGCTGTAGTCTAAAACAACCTGGAAGATACCAAGTTAGGGAGGGCTGATCTACATACCCTGTTATTTCATGCAAAGCATATTTCTATGCTTTTGGTTGATGTGGGTGGAATTGTCATGAACAGAAATGGGAATCTTTTCAAAAAGTGGAGGCCAGAGACAAATAATAATCTGAAAGAGGCGTACAGCATACAGAGTAAAAATGGACTCCACACATTTTTCACCACATTTTGCAGGCAGAAAAATGTGGTGCTGAGGAGAATTTTGCAGAATATCTTATGATAGAAGAAGCTGGAGAAGAATTCTCAGAAAACTGTCTTCTAAGAAATTTCAACACAGTCAATGCTGAGTAAAACAATTCTGCTCATATTAGCACATGAAAGAAGTAATTAACTAAAAAGAGAGAGGAGTAGGAGCAGGGGCCAGACCCACTGCTTCAACACTATTAAATAATATCAAAAACATTAAAATGGAATCCACAGCTGTGCCTGAAATTCTCTGCTGTATTCATAAGTGGTGAGATTGGGGTGGGATATTTTGCTGAATTCTGCAGCTGGGGACTTAAAAATCCCCAAACACAATTGAAGAGGGTCTTAAAAAGGAAACAGAAACACAGGGAACATATCCAGACCAGAAATTCCTTTTTGAGACATTTTGGCCCAGTTCTGGAAGAAAGAGGACAAGAAAACAATGTACTATATGACCACACCTTTTAAGGAGAGGTGTGTGTGAGAGAGGGAGGGAGGGAGGGAGGGAGACAATGGAAAGTGTCATTGCAAAGGGTGGGTGCTGATGGTGGTTGCATTTCATAGTATGGAAGTTGACCAATGGGCCATTATCTCCATTTTAAAAAGCCCATTTCCTCTCACACAGAACACAGGAATTGATATCTGTAGTGTTCTTGGAGCACTAGTTGGACTATACCACACTGCACTCTCTCTGGTGCCTCCACCCCAGTCACTAGCAGTCCTTCTCCCCTGTCCAGCCTCAGCCCTGGCAGCAGAAAAGGCAGTGGTGGCAGCAGTAGGGTGCTCTCTGGGGACTGCAGCAAAGCAGGTGCGTGGGCCGGGCAGCACTGAGAGCATCACGTGTGATGCGTGGCCATTTGAGCAATTGGTCCTGAGATGCACTGGCGGCAGGGCCAATGCCCTGTGGGGAAATTCGAACGGCTGTTTGCTTCCGCTCACTGTTCCTCTCAACCCCGAGGAGAAAACAGAACGTGCCCACCTGGCCCTGATTCCTGGCAGGTGGTAAGCCCTGCTGTGGATCTACCAGCTGGGCTCTGATGGTGGCTCTCTGCAGAACAGTTTTACCATGCAGGGATACCACTCTGACAATCACAATAATATGGGGAATTTTAACCACAGCTGCCTGCTTCTGAAAAGTAATGATGGTGATTTGGTCAGCAGTGATTTGTCTTAAAGTATCAACGAATATCAAATATCTTAATGTATCAAAGAATCTTCCCCAATCAGAAATTATTGTGTATCTATGTAATTAAGACACCTCATGAAACCTTCTCAAAACATTCATGGGAGATTACTGATTAAACTGGTTAATTAACAATGTAGCAAAGATCAAGGCAGCATAAAAACTAGCAATGTGCTAATCTGACAGGTTCAGTTTCTAACTTGCATATTGTAGTTCCTGCAGTGCATACAATTATGCTCAAATCTCCTCATGTTTGATGCTATCTGATTTGTTTCCACCTGAAGCAAATATTCTTGCAACAAGCTAGTCAGAAAGAAAAATGGAGGCAGGATACAGAAACACTTGTACAAGCTGGTTAGATCTTTAAAAACATTATCAAATCCATGTTTGGATGTGTATTTGCATGTACATCCAAAGGTGCACTCTTTTATAAGCAGTGGAATAGAAGGCATTTATCTGTATGTATGTATGTATGTATGTATGTATGTATGTATGTATGTATTACAAGAATGTATTGCCCACTTTTCTGTCACAAATTCAGAAAATCAGTGGCCTAAAAGCCAAGAAAATTTCAGCAAAGGTTTTTCTAAAGACCCTTTTTTGAGACTATTATAGTAGCAAAATAAATATGTTGCAAATGTAGAGAGAGAAAGTGAATAAGAGAGCCTGTTGCTTCTGAGTACCCAAGAACAGCTATGAATGTGAACCCTCCATAGCCTCTTTAATGTAAAGCATGCACTTTCTTTGCTAAACTGTCTACACAGGGAAGGTTCATATGCATCACATGATGTATGGTCAAGGGGGGAGGGACTAGGGTAAACTGGCAAGGCCTTCTGGAAAGCCCTGGGGGCTGGATTGGGCCCCTGGATGGGAGATTCTGCTTCCTTTCTTGAAGGAAAAAGCTAGTAAAAACTGAAGTGCTGCAACTGCACAAGCTCAGGCAGGCATATCTGCATCCATACATCACACATGCACACAATGTGCTTTTTCTTCATCACAACGTAAGTGCACTTCCTACTACCAGCAACACGAAATAAGTTGTTATTTGTGCATATTGGAACACTTGGCCCTTGAATAAACATATTAATCTGTGCGATTTCCTATCTGTGACCCAGCTTTCCTTCTCCATGTGTGCATTTTTAAAGATATAAATAAGAGATGACAATGTGAGCAGGTTGGAAAAGAAATCCACAAAATGAGCCTTGGTTATTGGCTGAAAGAAGGTCGTCTTGACCTAGTCATAATTGAACCGTAAAGTGTGAAATGTAGCAGGAGGAAAGAAATTCCAGTTGCGGTAAGCTTATAAAAGAAAGGCCAATAAGGAAAACAAAAACACTGCCCAGGGCCTTGAAACAACAGGAGATTGTAAGGTAAGTTGAATGAACATTATTCATATCTGGCTTAAGACACAAAATTAGAATATGTGCGAGCACGCACGTGCACATATACATAAGGTTTTAAAATGGTCTAACAGAACACAAATTGTACACATTGATTTCAAGACTTCAGTTTGAAGGAAAGGATACAAAGGGATACAGTTAATGGATGTGAGTGACGTGCCATAATACTCTTACCATCCATAGTAGAGAGCTGAAACAGAGACCTTGAACTTCCATGTGGTTTTCATACCACTGCCTTGATTTTAGCTTTACCTGACTCCATTTTTAACTCCAGCCTGTAATTTGAGTCACCTCTCTGCATTTTAATATATATCTCTTCCTCCTCCTTCCGTCCCTCTTCTTTACCCCATCACACATACCTACTTTATTTCGTCTTTTTCTGTGTCTGCTATTCCTGCCTCTTCTTCTGCTAGGCTATCTCTATGCTGTTCACTTGAGGCACCATTAAAGTCTCATTTTTCTGCTATTCACTAGAAGCTTGCATTACAGAGACCTGGGCGGGAGGGGGAGGGATGTAGCCCTCTCTCAGCTGTGCCCGCCTGGGTATCTAGTTAAGCACCAGTCATGTCCGGAGGGGAGCGGGGGTCGCTTTAATTTAACGAGCTTCTATTTCCCTCATGGGGCTTCCTGTTCTCTCGAGACTAGGTCTAGAGTGCTTATACCTGGCGCTGGGTGATCGAGACAGATTGGGGATTCTGCTGGTGTACTGTGCACCCTTCTGCCCATCAGACCCCCTGCCTGAGCTGACAGAGATCGTCTTGGACCTGGTGTTGAAGACCCCCAGGATGTTGGTCCTGGGGGACTTCAATCTCCATGCCAAGACTGTTCTGACCAGGGTGGCTCAGGACTTCATGGCCTCCATGACGGCCATGGGGCTGTCTCAACATGTCATAGGCCCAACCCATGCGGTCACATGCTGGACCTGGTTTTCTGGATGGGGCAGGGTGATTTGAGGGTGAGGAATTTGCGTCTGACTCCCTTGTCATGGTCAGATCACTTCCTTGTGAGGTTTGAGCTTGGAGCTGGCCTTTCAGGGTGCGGACCCTGTTGTGATGGTCTGCCCTTGGAGCCGGATGGATCCAGATGGATTCCTGAAGACTCTGGGGGATTTTCCAGTTGCTAAAGCTGACTCTCCTGTTGATGCTCTGGTTGAACTGCGGAATGGGGAAGTGGCCAGAGCAATTGACACGATCGCCCCTAAGCGTCCTCTCCTGCCAAGCAGAGCCTATCCATCCCCATGGTATACATCTGAATTATGGATGATGAAGCGGGTTGGGAGACGTCTAGAGCGTAGGTGGAGGAGATCACGGGATGAGTCTGACTGAACACACTGAAGAGCTCATTATCGAGCCTATGCTGTGGTGGTGAGGGTGACGAAGAAGAAATTCTTCTCCATTTCCATTGCCTCCTCACAGTGCCATCCACTGGAGCTTTTTTGAATGGTACATGGGCTGATATACCCCAGCCCTAAGAAAGATCCTATACCACCATCGATGGCCCGCTGTGATGACTTTGCCCACCACTTCAAGGAGAAAATCGCTCAGATTCGTCACGAGCTGGACTCCACAATTGATTCAGATCCTTTAGGGGAGACACCAATGACTCCGTCTGGTCAGGTATTAATGGATGAATTTCAGTTAATGTGGCCTGATGATGTTGGAATGGGTGGTGGCAGGAGAACTCCAAGTGCTTTTGGATGAAACTGATTATCTGGACCCATTTCAGTCTGGCTTCAGACCGGGTACGGTATGGAATCTACCTTGGTCACCCTGTATGATGACTTGTGCAGGGAGAGAGACAGGGGGAGTGCATCCCTGTTGGTTCTCCTGGACCTCTCAGTGGCTTTTGATACCATCCACCATGGTATCCTTCTGGATAGGCTGGCAGGACTGGGAGTAGGAGGCACTGCTTGGCAGTGGTTCCGCTCCTACCTCGACGGCCGATTCCAGAAGGTGATGCTGGGGGACTTTGGCTCTACCCAGCTCTACCTCTCTTTTTCAACTAACCCAGGTGAGGCAGTGGCTGTACTGAACCGGTGCCTGGCTAAGGTAATGGGCTGAATGAGGGCCAATAAACTGAAACTCAATCCAGATAAGATGGAGGTTCTGTTGGTGTGTGATTTGAGCTCCTGGGTAGGTGACTTGGGCCCTGTCCTGGATGGGGTTGCACTCCCTCTAAAGGACAGGGTCCACAGCTTGGGAGTGCTCCTCGACCCAGAGCTGTCCTTGGAAGCTCAAGTGACAGCGGTGGTGAGGAATGCTTTCCTTCATCTTTGGCTAATCCATCAGCTGCGTCCCTACCTGGAGGAAGATTGCCTAGCAACAGTAGCACACGCATTGGTTACTTCCCAGTCGGATTTCTGTAACACGCTTTACGTGGGGTTGCCCTTGAAGACAGTCTGGATACTTCAGATGGTTCAAAACAGAGCTGCCAGGATGCTGCCGGGGACTGGGCATTATTCCCATATAACCCCAGTCCTCTATCAGCTCCATTGGCTTCCCATCGAAGTCCGGGCTCAATTCAAGGTGCTGGTTATTACCTATAAAGCCCTAAATGGCTTGGGACCTGGATACTTAAAGGAACGCCTTCTTCCCTATTTGCCCTCCCGCTCCCTGAGATCGGCAGCAGAAGCCCTCCTCTGGGAACCCTCTGTGAAAGATATTAGGGGACAGAGTACCTGGAGGAGGGCCTTCTCTGTAATGGCGCCCCATCTATGGAATGCGCTCCCCAGAGAGGTCTGCCTGGCGCCGTCATTATATGTTTTTCTGCGCCAGGTTAAGACATTTTTATTTAATCAATATTTTAACAAGCTTTAATATTGAATTTTATTACCATATTTTAATTGCAGCCAGAGTGGGTCATTAATTTATTTCTGTTATACTGTTATGTATTGGAATTTTATTTGTGTAAGCTGTCTTGAGGCTCTCGCAAAGGACGGTATACAAATATCTTAAATAAATATATAAATAAATAAATAAGCAGAATTTAAATACAGGTTCCATACAGCATTTAATATAATGCAATAGTATCAGCAATACCTTCCCCATGGCTAAGACCTTTCTAGAATGTCTGTTCATAAGTACTCAGCAAGGGTCCCCAGCAATGCTCATGAAACGTTTCCTTCTTGGGGGCAGCCTGTTTCATTGCTATTTCACCTTAACTGGGGAATTCTGCATCTTGGATGCATGCCTTCACCTATTGCGGGGGGATGATTGTGACAGAGAAGCTGAGAGTGATGCCTCCAGGAGGGGAGCCTCTCTCACTAGTTGCTCTCCTGGCAGGGTCACCCAAGGCAGAGTGGTCAAAGCTGAGGCACGAGACTAAGGCGCATCCATCCTCTCTGGGTGGCATGGTCACACCAACAGGAGAGACTTGGTCTCTCTAATGGGGATGGGGGCAGAGATGCTCCCAAAGGGCAGCTACTGGGCAGCAGTGCTAGTTGAAGGTGACACTGGTGGAGGACCTTTCACAGACAACATCACTCATGCTCAAGCTAACTCTGGTTAGCATAGCACAGAAGAGGCAATAGCAAACTACTTCTGAAAATTTCTTACTTTGTAAATCCTATGACCAAACAAACAAACACATCCAAAATGCAACAAGACCCAGAGCTGTCCCTGGAGGCCCAGGTAACAGTGATGGCGAGGAACACTTTCCTTCAGCATTGGCTGGTCCATGCACTGTGTCCTTACCTGGAAGAGCACTGCCTAGCAATGGTGATACATGCCTTGGTAACTTCCCTGTTGGATTACTGTAATGCACTCTACATGGGGCTGCCCTTGAAAATGGTCCAGATACTTCAATTGGTACAAAATAGAGCTGCCAGGTTGATGACGGGGACCGGTCGTTATTCTCACATAATGCCAGTCCTCTACCAGCTTCACTGGCTTCCAGTTGAAGTCTGGGCCCAGTTCAAGGTGCTGGTATTAACCTATAAAGCCCTGAATGGCTTGGGACCAGGATACCTGAAGGAACATCTTGTTCCATATATTCCCTCATGCCCCTTAAGATCTGCAGAAGAGGACCTGCTCTGGGAACCCACTCTGAAGTTCTAGAGGATATCTACTTGGAGGAGGGCCTTTTCTGCGGTGGCACCCAGACTGTGGAATGCACTCCCCAGAGAGGTTCACCTGGTGCCGAGCTTATATTCTTTTTGGTCATTTTAAGAATTAGGGATTTTACATGTTTAAGTTAACAGTAATTTATTTATTCATTTATATTTTATTTTCATTGCCTTTATTTATTTATTTATTTATTTATTTATTTATTTTCCTTATGGATGTGATTTATTCATTTTTGCTTGTTACTGGTTAACTTGATGGTATTCTATTATTACTGATTGTATTTATTATAATTTATTTACTATCTATTGTATATGGATTGTATTTTTATTGTTGTTGATCTTATGATTTGTAAGCCATCTTGAGACGTTTAGTGAAAGATGGGATAGAAATGTATCATTAAATTAAATTAAAATTGTATCAGAAAATGAGACAGCCCACTCAGAAAGCACTACATCAGCTACTGGGGAAAAGCAAAGGGCAAGTACACATAGTACTGTGGCTTATACATAACCAGATGAAAGCTGAAAGGAAGCCTACTAGGTAGCTGAGATACACAGTGGAGAAAGGACGGTCTGGTACAGTGGACTGCAGGTGCAGTGTAGTTAACAAGTAACCATAGCTGGTTGACTGACTGTTGATGAGTGTGTGAACTATCCCTGTAGTATCTTGCAAGCGTAATAGCATTTAGAGCACCAACAGGTAGACATGTGGATTACATCTAAATCAGATTTGCCAGTTCAGATGTAAATGCATCCATGGTGCATCTATAGAGGTAGAACATTTAATCAGGTGTGCCATGTTGATATATATTTGATGTCAGCACAACTTTCAAGTCATAATATAAAAACAGGCAGGTATTAAACAGAATTTGCCAGCCTGATTGACAGCTATTAATATGCTAGGATTTAAACTGATCAGCAGCCTAATTTAAGAAGATTAGTGATGCATTTTGGGATTTTCCACTGTGGTTTCCATAATCTGAAATTATTCCCAGAGCGTTTTATAATAACAATGACCAGCTAAATAGACTTGCAAGCAACCTTTGCTATCTTCTGGTCTCCCTCTGCTTCTTGCCCTCCCAGGCTCTTGAAATCTTTGCAAGGCTGGGGAAGAAATTGGAAAAAAACAAAACAAAAAACCAGCATGCTATCCAGAATTAATATGACTTAACTCTGTGGCATAAGAGAAGACACAATTTTATAAATAATAAAATTACCAGAAACTACAAGTTTTCTGTCACTAAGATAGGAAGTTATGTTAGTCAAATTGTATTTGGTTTACTTTACAAAATAAAGAATGCAAGGAGTCATGAGCCAGGTTTCTACCTTTGCATTTCTAAAACAACAGACCATTCTTTGGCAAAAGCACTTTATTCTCCACTGCACTTCCAGCAAGTTTCTGAATATGCACAGAGTGGTTTGCTGAACCCAATCAAGCAACTACTTCCCATAACCCCCTGTGGGGTATCCCTGAGTCCCCTCCCTCTGGGATGGCCCTTTTGGAAATTGCCAAACCTCTTCTCTGTCTGCCACTCCTCTAGTTGTTTGGCCAGTCTCTCCCGACACTGCAACATGGGGTCAAGAGTCGTACCATTCTTGGCTGGCTGCAGGAGTTCCTCCCTGCTCCCTGCAGTTGTAACCTGAATATCCGGGGAAGGTGCCCTTGAGTTAAGCCCCTCCGCTTCTTCCATTTCAGTGTCTGAGAACTCTGGTTCCCAAGGCGCCTCCTCATCTGATGATTCCAAATCTGCTTGACCTGGGAATGTGCTCCACGAATAACTGTCCCCTTCATTCCCAACACAAGGAAATTAAAAGCATATGCAGGAGCTGCTGGGAGGCACTTTGGAGAGTGTAACAATTCTCAGGAGGATAGCCATGTTAGTCTGTTGCAGCAAAACCAACAAGGTCCCTTGTGGCTCCCTAGAGACTAGCTGGATTCTGACAACACAACAAACCATGGTGGTTATTACCATTGTTGGTTTGTTGTGTTGCCTGAACTGAGTTATGGTGCTTCACCATGGTAAGTTTGGTCTTTAGAAACCGCAGTAAGAGACAGTAACTTGTTCTATGATTTCTCCGAACCACCATAGCATATTGTGCTGTCTGAACCCAAGCTTATGGTTTCCACAATTCTAGTATGCAACTACCACAGAGTCTCCTGGAAAAAGTGGCAACTATAGGAGCTGCTGCAGCCATCCAGCCTCTATGTGTGGATCAATGAGAAAGAGGCAGAAACATAGGAAGGGAGTAATGCCCTTGGGATTGAATTTCAGACACATTGGATGATGGGATACTTGCCAACATAAAGAAGACTGGAAGGATGGAAAACATGATATAATGCAAACAATTTGTTTGTTGGGTAGGTCATGATAAAAAAAAGAACCATGATAACCATGTGGGGTTCTTGTGTTGTGTGAATGCTGCTACTGTTTACCACAGTATTTCTTTGCATGGCCTATGCAGTCCAATGATCTCCAATTTAGATGCACATCAGCACCCATATTTGGAACTATTTATTTAGTTATTTAAAAATCTTTATATCATGCCCTTTACAGTGTCTCAGGACAGCATGATATTGTAAGTATCCAATGCATTGGGCAAGCTGCCTTGCTCTGTGTATTTTATTTAGAAGACTGTTTCTGGCCATCTAGATTAAGCACCGAGGTGAGGGAGGAGGCCTGGGCAGCAATAGGAATTGGCATAAACTGCTGAGTCCAGCCTTCTCCCTCCCCACCCACCAATGCACCCTCTTCTGCCTTTCCAAGGCCCAGCTGCATCCTCAGAGAGGCAGCCAGGGTCATTCTTCCTGTATTGGCTGGGCTGGTGCAGGGGATTGTCGGGGATGGGGGGGACCAATCTTCAGTGTCTCTGTTCTAAAGACAGAGGACCTTGGAGCGGAGGCCTCAGGTAATACAATGGCTTCCCAGAAAATGGCAGGAGGCCATAGGATTGCACCAAAATGTATGCTTTAATAAAACAAAAAAGTGTGTGTGTGGTGGTGCGGGGAGGCAAGGGATTAGCAGGGCTCAAGGCAACCTTAAACGAGTTCCAACAGGAGGCTAACATGTGTAATGGTACAATTTGGCCACAATTTTCAGCTCACTCAGAAGTAAAGTCACTGTTTATGCAGAATAATTCTTAATCTTTATGATGTGTTCTTCAAGAATAGCTGCCACTGCATATTCTTCTGCTAGCTGTCCCTGGAAGAAACACTCCTTGTTTTGCCTTATGGGAAAGGATGCTTGCAAACTGCTTAGCATGCAGATATGTGCTAAACTTCTTTGGATTTCAGCTCACATTCCATATCTGAACATATGAAGCTGCCTTCATTTATCTAGCATCTTCCAAATCATCTGCTACCTGAGATCCTTCAAATGGAGATTCTAGGGATGGAGCCTTCCGCATAAAATGTGTACTCTATCACTGTAAAGGGAAGTTGTAACATTTGTTCAGTCTACATTTTGTGGATTATCAGGTACCGTTCATTCTACTATTCTTTCACTGATGGTACTGAACTTTTCATAAACACATTTGTACACATCTGGATAAATTAAGAGCTGTGCAAAGTTGCACTCCCCAAAATGTGCAACACCCCCCATCCCAAATATGTATTTTTATAATTTTGTTCATGGGGAAATGTTCATTTTGGGTTTGCTTGGTTTTAACTACCTATTTTTTTTTACACAACTAAATTTGTGTAAAATTACAGAACACTAAAAAAATGGTCTACTGAATCAGCTACAGCCAGCATTGGGATAATGGCACTCATAACCAAGTAATACCTGGCAAGCTACAGGCTCCCCACACAGGCAGGTTGCTTACCTGTAGCTGTCGTTCTTCGAGTGGTCATTTGTGCAGTCACACATAATGGGTGCTGTGCCTGCACAGTGCCTGTTGCCGGGTAGAATACCAAAGCTTTAACAGATTTTGGTGGGAACTCCGCACCCCTCCCCCATGGTGCTATATAGGGCAGAGTGCCTGCCATTTCCCCCAGTCTATGGAGACTGACAGATCGCCCCCTAGCAGAGAGTGTGGTCAACTCGAGGAGTCGCTAGGGAGAGTCTGCTGTCCCGTCCTCCGACACTGAGTGGGGCCGGTGGGCGGGTTGTGTGACTGCACAGATGACCACTCGAAGAACGACAGTTACAGGTAAGCAACCTGCCTTTCTTCTTCGTGGTCTCTGTGCATCACACATAATGGGTGATTAGCAAGCTTACCAACCGGAGGTGGGTTGGTGTCATCAGAGAAGAATTGAAGAGAGAACAGCTCGGCCGAAGGAACAGTCCTGTCTGGCCTGAACGTCGAGTCTGTAATGTCTGGTGAAGGTGCAAGGAGTCATCCATGTCGCTGCCTTGCAAATGTCTGGTAGCAAGACGCCCGCTGAAAACACCGAGAACGCTAACTGGTACGCCAGTTCAATGGTTTGAACGATCCATTTTGAAAGCCTTTGGGAGGAGATGGCAGCGCCCTTGTCGGGTTCGGAGTATTTAACGAAGAGACGCTTGGTCTTTCTGAAGCTCTCAGTGTGGGACTGATAAAAGGCCAGGCATCAGTGTACATTGAGAGAGTGAAGGGATTTCTCTATCGGGGTGGAAGGAGTGGGGAGGAATGCTGGGAGGACGATGTCCTGATTGACAAGGAAGGCTGTAGTGACCTTAGGTAGGAACGCCAGGTCGGTACATAGGACAACCTTTTCCTTATGAAAATTGAGGTAAGGTGGGTCTACACAAAGGGCAGAGAGTTTGCTCACTCTCCTCGTGGACGTAATGGCGACAAGGAATGCAGTCTTCCACAATAACAGTCTCAGGTCATTCGTCGCCAATGGTTCAAAGGGGGCTCTGGTAAGGGCCTGGAGTACCACTGACAGACTTCAGGTTGGTACCGAAGGCTGGGCTGGTGGCTGGAGATTCTGTAGTCCTTTGAGGAAGTGACAGATAAGCATGTGGCCGGTTGTCCCCGGCTGCGCTGCTGGTGTGGCTGGTACTGCTGAAGTGGCTGGTAGCAATGGTAGGGTCGGAATCGAGGATAGCGAGACTGAGGCCACTTATGATGGTTAGTTTTCGGAACGTCCATCTTCCGAGCGGTAGTTCGAGTGTTGTAGATGTGCTCGAGCTTATGGTCTGGGCAGTCATGGAAAAGACCAGAACTGTCGAAGGACATTCCCTTGATCTGGCACTTGGTCTCGTTGGGGAAGTTGCAGGAGCGTAGCCAGGCGTGTCGGCAAAGGGCGATGAATCCGATGAGTGCGCAGGAGTCACAGTCTACATGATGGCGGGCTGTGGTGAGTTGTTGTAAGGAGAGCTGCATAGCCTCCTGGATGAAAATGCAGGCCAGGTCACGCTGTTGCTCCGGAATGGCTGAGGTGATGGATTCCAGTCGCTACATCAGGAAGTACTGATATCTGGCCATCGTTGCCTCTTAATTTGAGATCTGGAGACCCAGTCTCGTGGCACGCAGATGCATTGTGCCATCAGGTCGATCTTCCTGCCTTCTTTGTCTCTAGGGGTTGAGTGCTCCCTGTTGTCTCACCCCTGGGAAGACTCAACCACAATCGAATTGGGTTTCAGGTGTCTCAAGAGAAATGCATTGTCTTGTTCCTGAACCTTATACATCAACTCGTACCTCCTGGACGCCGGGTGGGGTTGGCTGGGGAATGCCCAAGTATCCTCCATGGCCTCTCTAAGGGTAGTGATGAGCTGGATGGATATGGCGGAGGATTGTTCTTTATGAACGATGTCGTAAAAGTTTCTTTGTTAGTGCTCGGCTGATGCTCGACCTCGATCTCAAGGGACCAGGTAAGGCAGCTCATGAGTTCACCGAATCTGGCATAGGACTCTTCAGGGAACCTGGGCCCCTGAGTGGAGATGACTGTGTCAGGAGGCGTAGAGAATCGATCCGAGTCCTCTGAATCCGAATTGTGAAGTATGGAGGGCTGGAGGATGACTGGACTGGAGACGGAGGAGGGCATGAAGTCACGGGTGCCTAAGTGGAAGGTGCTTCGGTCCTGGCTGGATGGGATCAGTGTCTGTGCTCCAGTGGCATGGATAGTAGCCATACGGAGGCGGATAGCTTCAGTAGTAGGGTCTGGTGGTTTGGGGCCCTCATAGGGCATCGGAACACAGCTCCTCGCAGGCTGATCCGAAGTGCGATGGTGACAGTGGGAGTCGGCTGGTGGGGAAGGCCTTGGAGATGCCTCGCGCAATGAAGGCATCAACATTGGAAAGCGAGTTGGTTGATGGCTTGGTAGCAACTGCGGAGGCAAGTCTCAGATTTCACCGTAGGACATTGATCCATGACCGATGGGCTCAGGGGGATCTAATGCCACAGGAACTGGTGATGTGACCCTCTGAGGGGATCCAGGCGGCGTAACCTGCATCAGCGCCTGCGGTGTTGGTGTTGAAGGCATCGGGACCGATGAGGCCATCTGGACCGATGGGGCAGTCGAACCCGGGTCTCGGCGTGGCTCCTGGGCAGGCATATGGTGTCTGCGGCCGGCCTTATCGGTCTTGTCCTTCTTAGATTTCTTTGAGACCAACAGATCCCCTTGGCCGGTGTGTTTCCTCCTCTCCTTTTGAGTGAGGAGGAATGGAAGGAGTGAGAGGTCTCCCTGGAAGCAGCTCCCTCAGATGGTGGACGAGGGGAGGTCCCCATGGATGGCCCAGCCGGAGTGGCTTGGGCAGCAAGCTCGTCGGAGGCTATCAGGGCTTGATCCTAAAGGATCTTCCTCAGCCAATTTTCCCGATTTTTCTGGGCTAGCTTGGTGAAAGCCTGGCAGTGTCCGCATTTGTCAGTGTGGTGTCCCTCTCCCAGGCAGAGGAGGCAGAGCTCATGCAGGTCTGTTGGGGACATTTTGGCCCGGCATTTGGAGCACTTTCGAAAAGCCGTGCGCTGAGCCATCGAAGAGAAAGATAGCGAAGACGGATAGTATAAGGTAAGAAGGAATTTAAATTTAAAAAAAAAAATAGTAAGAAAAAAGGGGGAAGTGTTTAACTAGGGAAGGTAAAGGTAATAAACTTGGATTATTTTAACTGGGAAAAGAGAAGAGAAAAATGGTGATCAGAGTAAAGAGAGATATGAATGGTAACGAACGGCTCGAGGCAGTGCGATCGGTGGTCGAAAGAAGACTGGGGAAATGCCGGGTGCTCCGCCCTATTTAGCACCATGGGGGAGGGGTGCGGAGTTCCCGCCAAAATCCATTAAAGCTTTTGAATTCTACCCGGCAACAGGCACTGCGCAGGTGCAGCACCCATTATGTGTAATGCACAGAGACCACGAAGAACTGCACTAAGGTTTTATGCACTCACACAGCACAGATCTGGCCACGTTAATCAGGTGAAGGTTGTTCTAGTTCACAAGCTGTTAACATGCAAGCATTTTGCCCTGCAAAGCCAGCCATTTTCACCAAGCTTCAAGGAATCACTGTGAAAAAAATGGCAAGCTGTTGCTTCACCCTGTCAGCCGTCCTCAGCCCATGCTTACAAGCCAAACCAAAGTGGTCACCTCAGGCCACAGTTTCCGGGAGTCATGAAAATGAAGCGGAATACTATTTCACTTTTTTCCCAAAGGAGGGATGCTTTGGGGATTTTCTCTCTCAGGTGCCAAAATAACGTCACCAGTCTTGGTTACTATGCATCATGACTTGACCAGATGTGAGGCAGGGGCGTGGTTTGAACCTTAAGCTGGACCTGGACTGATACAATGGATTCACCTCACTTGCCAAACATTAGGTGCCAGTACAATGACATTGGCAATGTCTCCATTCTATATGATCAAGAGTTATGTGGACCTGTGGACTGGGATTGAGGAAACCAACTTTAGCCAAGGAAGGCAGCCTTGCACAGGTTCTTCTTTCCAAAACACAACAACCAGTTAATTAGACAGTTATCAGCCACTGACAGCAAGTTACTGTGTACATTTGGCAATAAAAACTATGGCAGCGAAGAGGGCAAACATCAGATTCTCAGTGGGGAGACAGTGACGATAGGGCTGTAGAAGCTGAGAGTACATAAGCATGCCTGGCTCTTCAACAACACTGTTTCATGACATTGTGACATATAGAAAATATGCTCGTGACATTTGAGATGGCTGAATTAACATTTTAATTTTTATCAAAGAACTTCAGCAGAGTGTCTAAGAATGTAGAAATAAGCCTTCCTTATTACCTATAAACTACTATGTGAAAGTCTTGTATACTAATTGAGTGTAAAGGTTACTGTGCTCCTATTTTAAAATTGTTATGATGGAAAACTTCCTTCAGTCATGAAACTGCAGTTTCATATATGAATTTTTTAAAGTTTATGGATCACAGACAGGAACCTAGAATTAATAACCTTCTCATAAAATTGCTTTTGCTGGTGCTTACCTTTGCTATACACTGACTAGAAGATTTAAAATGAAAATTCAGTTTATGAACAAAACTTAGAATCCTTTGTTCCTTAGCTGCCTCAGCACTGTTAATTAATACTATGATGTTATCTAACATGTTGAAGAAATAATAATTTGCTATCCAGAGACTAGGAAAAAATTGTTTATTAGTTCACTGTGATTCAATTTATAAGACTCTGCTTCATTGATCTTTGTGTAAGAATTTTAATTGGAAATGAATATCACAATCAATTTATCATCACACCACTAAGCCCAAAATGCAGTTCATTTAAGTGCTATACCTGCAATGAAAAAAATAAAGTCCCCCTCCATTTTATAATTTGGAATAGACAGTACATAAGATATAGATCATTTCTGTTATGTTACATGAAGTAGTAAAAGGAACTAAGTCCTTCACATTAACAATACAATTTTCTGATAAACATATAATATGAAAATAATATAGGTATGCTTAATTAGGTAAATCCATGCTGTTAAATTTATTTGCATGGAGCAGAGACCAAAAATGAATGGTATTTTTAAAGCATGTGCTTATTTAATCATATATGCATAGTGAATCTGGCATTGCATTAGTGAAAAATGTATAACTAAAATGACTTCATACTATTTATTATTTTATGTCCAAAGTTAAAGCTAGAATGCTACTGACAGAGATGAAATGTACTTTTTGTTTTGTTTTGGTATTAAACAGTATATGCTAGTGTGATATAAGTCCAGTTGAGTTTAATGGAGCTTACTTCAAAGTAAGTGGATATGGCATTGCTGCCTAAACCTTTACACTGGAGTATTTTCTTCATTCAATTCCAAATAAGACCAGACCTTCAAAATCAAGCTTTCCTTTCATAGAAAATCTGTAAATTTTCTTCAGTAGCTCATGAAAAAAATTATACAATTTCCTGATCATTTTGTAAATATTGGCTTGAAGAGTAACATTTTAGCCCTTATTGACTGATACTGATAAGTATGTCAAAAAGGTATTGGGCTTCCTGATATAAAAAGTTTACCTATGGTAAAGCTGCAGCAAAATACTTCAGCCTTCTTTATAGTATCCTATTTCATTTTAACAATCTTAACTAATACATATAATCCTATTAGCCTCACTGCCTGCTGTGCAGTATTTCAGTACATCAAGCAAATTAATTTTCCTACAGATTATGCACATAGCATCATAACTTTGCATTAAACCAACTCATTAGGGTCAGCGCAAGGTCCTACAATTTCAATAAAAACACACGTTCCAAAATATATTAATTCAGTGATACTCAATTAGGGATTTTCTGCCTTCCCAATATATGCCGGGTGTCTCTAACTACTTCCATTATTTTCAGTCCAGCACTGCTCTGGATGACATGAGCTGCTGAGCGCAACTCTTGCATCACAAAACGATATAGGAAGGCTGCGCATCTGGGACACACCTTGAAGTTGAAAGCCACTGTGGTGTAGTGGTGAGAGTTTGGACTACAACTATGGAAATGATTCTCAGCTTAACCTGCCTCAGAAGACTGATGATAAAGCAGACAGGGGGATCAAGTATGTCTTGGGATCCTTGGAGGAAAGGCAGAATGATATTTGTCAGTATGTTGGGGCTGAAAATACTTGTTTCAGTTAGGTAGAAACATTTTCCCCTGAAGTCTTTGTGTGAATATTCATCTTTTCTCAAAACAATTGGTGTAATTCTTTTCCCATGTTAGGGCTACTTCCATTTCATATTTTTCTTCTGCTGCCACTTCTTTCTTTTTTTCTGTGCTGGTTACATGAGAGATCCCAGCCAATCAGAAATTATTTAGGGAATCTGCTAATATCACAGTCCTATACAACCAGTCAAATTTGACTATATTATTATATTGCTGAAGTTAATTGAGAATAATTAGAAGAGAGAGTTATGTAAATTAGTATGTGAAGGTTTTAATTGTGAAGTATGCTAAAAATAGTTAAGAAAAAGGAGAGGTTTGAGTACTGCTAAAAATGTCATGAAAAAATATGAATAATTTTAGCTTAGCCTTAAAATTTATCAGTGATTTTACAGAGGGAAGATCTGAGGCTGACAATGAATTTCCCTAAGACTAGCCAACACTGAGCATGGATTTAACCAACATATTTCATGTTTACATTTAGGTCTGCCAGTCTACCCATTAAAAAACACTGACTTGTTATAAGCACAAGGACTTACCCCCAAATCTTATAGGAATCTCACTGAAATAATTCCCTCTTGAATAAGTTTAATATAACTAATTTGCTCAGAGTTAAAGAGCTTTTGTGTTATTTGGCCATGGTTAAATCAAGCATTTCATTCATTGGGCTGTTAATATACTCTGGGTGCATCCTGAATTTACTAGAGAGCTTTCCATTATGAATTTCACCCACTGCTTTCTTCTTACTCCATTTTAAGAATATACTATTGGGAACAATTGTCAATTTGAAGAGGGAGATGGAGTAGTTTTTAGAAACCTTTCTTTATATGCTGATATTTCTGTATTGGTACAGAATCTCACCAACTTTATCTTTGCATTGTTGCCTACAATGCAAGAATTTCCCTTGATAGCTTGTTTTTAGTTGAATAAGTTTAAATCAGGGGTATCTGGTATAAAGATGTGGGAAACACAGTATCTTCTAATTTGGGATTAAGTGAAATAATAGATAGGTGAATACTTTGGGATTAGGTTTAGTACATAAATTAATTGGTTTAGATTAAATGCTGAAAAACTACTAGTAAATATTACAGTTGGTTTTTTATAATTGGGTCAACTTGAGATTGTCATGGACTATGACAATCTTTGCATTCAACATGCTAATAATACCTAAAGTCCTGTTTCCTTTTAGTGACATTCCTTTAATGGTTCATTAGGAATATGGGAGAATCTTATAAATGCTTTTATGTGAGTTGAGTCTGAAGGCACAAGTCAGTGCTAATTCTTTACAAAGCTTGAAGAAACCATCAACCCTACAAAAAAGAAAGAAAGAAAGAGATAACTACATAGGTTTTGAATAGATGTAATAGATATAGTAATATCTACTTTTTGTTCATAGTTCTTCAGGATGCAGAATTTACTATAGATCACACATTACATGTTGTTATTATATGGGAAGCAAAGAGGAGTGTTGCTATAGAGCGCTCACTGAAGACCATATGATTATTTCATGGGATGGAATTAAGGGATATTGACTAACAGCAACATTTTGTCTATCAGAATTTGTAAATTCATTTTCTTGTTATATAACAATTATATAATTGGTTAAGAGATCTGATTGGTTAAGCATTCTGCTATTTTTATTTTTAAAAATATTACAGAAAGTAAACATATTAGCATAAGAATGGTGGCAAAAATAGAAAAAGATATGGATGCTAGTGTGACAGAAAATTTATTTAAAGATAGAGGAATTGGCATAACAATGTGAACAAAACACTGGAAATACAGTGGTACCTTGGCTCACGAACTTAATTCATTCCACGACTCTAGTTGTGACCCAAATTGGTTGAGACCCAAGTCAAATTTCCCCATAAGGTTCAATGTAAATAAGGTTAATCCGTTCTGTAACTATTTTTTTAAATCAGAAAAATTTCAAACAAAGTGACAAAGAACAACAAAGTAACTAAGTACTGTACAGTACAGTGGAGAACACTAACCAAGGTGGAGGGAGGTTATTGTTTTGAGGAAGAGTCCCCCTCCATAAGGACACTGGGGAGATCTCTTTCAGGGGTTTCCTCTCTTCTTTGACTCTTAGCTGCAGGGTCAATTTTGGTGAAAAATCTGTCTATAGTTACTTGTTTTTTCCTGCGCTGCATAACCCTCCGGAAATGAGAGACCACGTTATCGTTCATAACATTCAACACTGTTTGTTACAGTTATGTTGGGGTGGTGCTTCTCAAAGAAACCCTGGCACTCATTCCATTTTTTCATAATGGATTGTATCACATCACTGCTAACCTCCTCCCTGTCTTCCTCTTCCACAGTGGAACCCTCCTCAGCAAGTGCCTTCTGCTGCTCACTCTGGAGTTCAGCAAGTTCTTCTGTCATCAGCTCCTATGTCTTCCCTGCATGAACGCAACTGCGATCATGGCCATCTCTCCACTTGCGGGGGGTGGGGGGGAAGATAGATGCAACCTCTGAAAAGCAACTTGCTGGCATTTCCAAGAAGAATGATATAGTCATCATGGGGGAACTTCAATTTCCCTGATATATGCCGGGAGACAAATTTTGCCAAGCATGGCCCTCCAAGAGATTCCTGACATGTGTTGCCAACAACTTTCTTCAGCAGAAAGTAGAGGAAGGGGATCAGTTATTCTCAATTTAATATTAACTATCATGGATGACCTAGTGGACAAAATAAAAACCATGGGAACTCTGGGGGAAAGTGACCATGCAATGCTTGAATTCTCAATTAAAAAGGAGACAAAGGTTAACTGGAGCCAAACAAGCATTCTGGACTTCAAGAAAGCCAACTTTAATGAAGTCATTAGTCAGACCTTATCTGGAATGCTGTGTCCAGTTCTGGGCACCAAGATTTAAGAAAGATGTAGAAAAATTAGAAGTGGTCCAGAGGAGGGCAACAAAAATGATACAGGGTTTGGAAACACTTCCCTGGGAGGAGAGACAGAGAGAACTGGGCATGTTCATCCTTGAGAAGAGAAAACTGAGTGGGGACATAATATTATTATTATTTATTATTTACAATATTTCTACCCTGTCCTTCTCAAACATGCCAGATATCCCTCTATAGGTACCTCAAAGGCGGTCCAAAGAAGAAGGACAAGATCTCTTCTCACTAATGTCAGAGAGTAGGACACGGAATAATCAGTTCAAGTTGTGACAACCCAGATTCAGGCTGGACATCAGGAAAAGCTTCCTCACTGTCAGAGCAATATGACAGTTGAAGCAGCTACCTAGAGAGGTGGTGGGCTCTCCCACACTAGAGACATTCAGAAAGCAACTGGACAGCCATCTGAGTGGGATGGTGTAACTTGGTGTCCTGCAACAGCAGGGGCTTGGACCCGGTGGCCTTCATGGCCCCTTCCAACTCTACTGTCCTATGATTCTATGAAGTCAGTTAGTAAGGGTTCCACTCTTCCCTTCCACTCAAATTGATGAGGAATTTGGGTTGCTCCTTCCTTAGTCTAAAAGTTCAGATTGCCCCAGTGGGAAATATGTGACCTTGTGCCACTGAGCCAGGTAGGATGTTTAGGTAAAGGGGCTTATTATGCTTGCTCTGTAGCTTTAGCTGAACTGAGGCAACTGCAATAGCAGTTGTCCTGCTGTGTGCAGTTGGTGGTGGACATGTGGAGAAAGACTTGCCCTTTGATTTTAGCTCTCTTCTTTTCATATTTCCACAGTCAGCATGACTATAAGAAGGTACTCTTTATGCTCTCGCATAAGTTTAAGACACAACAATGGAAAATGTCCTGAGCATAACTATGCACACAAAAATGCTAAAGGAACACACAGTTGCACCCAATTGCTGGCTTTGTGCTAGAGAAAGTATTTCTGCTTAAGCAAGGTGAGACACCCCAGTTTTGCAAGTCCACCTATTGATGCCCTTTACGCCATATTCCATGCTGTTCCTAAGGACACCCAAACGTTCAAAATCGGTGGGGAACTCTTCCATGCACAAGTGGAAGAGCTTCCCACTAGTGCAAAGCCACCATTCAGTTCAACAAATAAAGACTATACCTTAGTTGACCACCCAGGTGTGTGTCATGTAGAATTTAAGAATGGGGAACAATTTGTTCAGTTCACAATTTAATGCAAAAATCTAATTTAAATTTTCAAGCCACCATGTGAACTGAAACTCACTTGTCCTTTGAATTTTCTATTCCTCTTAATTTTGCAATGAAGTTTTCCATTCAAAAATATGTATAATGAAATATAAACTGTGAGAAATGTCATTAAACTTATATTTAGAAAATGTCTTGCAAAAAGAATATATAGAAAGCAAATGCATTCAAAAATGCATGTTTTGAAGAAATACTAAGGAAAAAAATCTGAATTTTTGTGCAAAGTTAAAAAACCCCCTCAAGGTTTGAGGCAAAACAAACTTAAGACTAAATAAATGTTCACAGTCAGAAACAAACTGAATTCAAAACTGACGAAGTGAACTAAACAAAAATTTATCCATCCACAGAAAAGCTCAGGGTTTGAGGATTCTTACCATATGTTTCCACTGCCTCAGGTTGCTTGCGACAACCATGGTGTTTATACTATGGTCTTATGCACATCCCAGTTCTATGAGCAGTGAGAAGTTTCATGGGTTCCCATATCAACTCCACTTCTGCTTCCTTTGGAAGTAGGTCACAGGAGGTTCATGGCATTTTGTAATATTTGAGCACTTGCACATAAACACACACATTACTGATCAGGGATTTTCACAGCTGAACAGTGCAAAGTCCACAGCTTCCCCTGCAGATTTCTAGGCAGTCAGCCATTACCTTCTGATGGCTCCAGTTGTCTGCTCTTTAAGTCTGAACGGGCTTCCACCCAAAAGTGTCAGGCTGATTACCCATGGCCCTCCATTACCATCATAACCAGCTGGAGAAAAGGGGTAAACTCTTCAGGTATTTGCTAGCTGCAGAAAAATAGAGGCATCTGCGGATCCCCACAGCATAAGGAGATCTGCCAGGCTAAAGGTTTGCAACCAGTTTGAGTCTCT
Source organism: Varanus komodoensis (assembly GCF_004798865.1). Lineage (NCBI taxonomy): Eukaryota > Metazoa > Chordata > Lepidosauria > Squamata > Varanidae > Varanus > Varanus komodoensis. The sequence goes on from NW_025335627.1 coordinate 13,380,477, forward strand.
TAGCCGTGTCTTGTCAGCATCATAGGAATGTGGAATTGGGGACCTCAAGAGATTGTGTAATTCAGCCCCCATTTTCATCCCCTAGTTATATTGCTGCACTAGGAAAACTCTGCTTTTTAAGAGGTTTCTTTCAAGGGTTTATTTTTGTTTTTACCATCTATATTTGCTCTCCCTCTGGGACTACTCCATGCATTTGTACAAGAAGGCTGAAGATCTAAAGTGAAATGAGGAGGCGAGATTGTTCCTGCTCTCACAGCGTAGAGGCAAATAAAGGAATATCTGTGCACAGCAGCGGCAATGAGAGCAGGCGTGTGCTCTGTTGCTTGTGTGCCAGATGAAATCCTAGCCTGAGGTATTACCTGGCTGAGTGATTGCCCAGTAGAGCTGCCAGAGTGGCAGAGTTTGTGCTCATCCTGAGGCAGAGTGGAGGTTTTTCTTGGCTTGTCATGGAATGCTCATTGATCAGGGCAGGCAGGAAGGGGTGAAATGAGAGCATCAGGCAGGCTCTTCAAGTTCAACCATTTAATTGTTCAGTTGCCTTGGATGCTAGGACAGAAAAGCCTCTCCTATTTTACAGCCTCAAGGAGTAATTTTTGCAATGGTCAAGCCTACATTTGTTATAAATACAAGGTCATTCCCCTCCATCACCTCCACTGAAAGCAGAAATTAGGACTTCAGATTCACATTAAGGCGGCAGGTGGCGAGGAGTGCTTTCCTTCCACTTTGGCTGATTCATCAACTGTGTCCTTACCTGGAAGAGCAGTGCCTAGCACTGGTGACCCATGCTCTAGTACCTTCCTGATTGGACTTTTGTAATATGCTCTACATGGGGCTACCTTTGAAGATGGTCCGGATACCTCAAATTGGTTCAGAATAGAGCTGCTAGGATGTTAACAGGGACCGTCAGGTATGAACATATAATTCTGGTCCTTTACCATCAACACTGCCTACAAATTGAAGTCTGGGCCCAATTTAAGGTGCTGGTGATGACCTATAAAGCCCTAAATGGCTTAGGACATGGTTATCTGAATGAGCATCTCCTTCCCTATGTGCCTTCCTGCCCCTTAAGATCTGGTGTGGAGGTCCTTCTTCGGGAGTGCTCCTTGAAGGAGATTAGAAGTGTGGCTACCCAGAGAAGGGCTTCCTCAGTGGTGGTGCCCCAGCTATGGAATGCACTTCACAGAGCGGTCCACCTAGTGCCGACTCTGTATTCTTTTCGGTGCCAGACTAAAAATTATTTATTCACCCATTATTTTAAGGTTGATTAAGTTTTAAAATGGGTGGGGTGTTTTTTTGTTTTTGTTTTGTTTTTTGATGTATTGGATGCTGTGCTTCATTTTATTCTGTTTTATTGCAGGCCATTCTGAGACTGTAGTAGCTGGACACTATATAAAAGCTTGAAATAAATAAATAAATCCTATAAACAGTTTTCTAGGCAGAGATCCCAATCAGTTTAATAGAGCTTGTTTCTAAGCAGGCATGCACAGGATTGCACTAAACAGAGGTCTGGGTTCAAACATCATCTAACCATGGATCCCGCTGGGTGGTTTTGGTCTCTCAACTTCATCTATGCCATAGATTAATTGTAAGGATAAAGCTCTCTGTTTGCTTATGGAGAGATGTGCAATGCATGCTACCCAAATAACTTGGAGCAAGGACAGCACACACATTCATAATAAGGGGGTGCGGGGTGTGAGACATCCTGAAAGGTGGATCTATTTGGCAATGTGGAAGTTCATGCATGTGGAAGTTAGGGCTGCTTCCGTGGGAGTCCGTGGCAGAGGATGAAGATGAAATTCAAAAACTGGCTTTATTTTTTAAAATAAGAACAGCTAATGCCCACTAATCTGAGAACTTAAACTTCATTGTTGGAAGCATTTTCCTATTGCCAACCTCATAAGTTCTAGTTGGTCATTTAGTGATAAAGTATGAAAGGTGATTGTATAAGTTCATGGTACTTTCTGAAATTATTAAGCACTCAATTAGTTTATATTGACAAGTTTTTATCATATCTTTCAATATGATAATTGTTAGCATCTAGCAGGAAGTTCTTTCAGCATTTTGTGTGGGACAAACATTCAGAAACTTTGAACTACTCTTGTACAAAGAGGAGACTTCATTATCAAGAACAACATTGTCATCTTTTTGCCATCAGGTCAAAAGTCTATTCTCAGGCAATTCATGGTGTTTAATAGCATATGATGAGTTGTATCAGTTGTTTCAATTAGGTCTAGTTTTTAATGAACATATTTTAGTTGTTAAATTTTTATATATTAGCATATATTGGAATTTTAAAACTGTTTTAAATTTGTATACTGGCATTTCACACTGTATTCTGTTGTCTTTGTATTTTTACTGTATCTTTTTGTATTTTGATTAATTGTTGTGAACTGCCCAGAGAGCTTTGGATATTGATGAAGAAATTTAATTCTATTACCCGTGGCCTAAGGTAAATGGGCTTTTGTCTTACTACATGTGTAATGAGCTTGCTAGTACTAGGATATTTATGTCACTGCAATTATACTAATGGAAAGAGTATCTATGAGAGAGGCAATGTCTAAGAGTAAGGCTACAAGCTGAAAACAAGACTGAAATAAGGCTACAAATTCTCTTGGAGTAACACACACACACGCACACGCAAAACCCATATGAGATTAGTTGGATATCACAAGTTCATCAATCATTTTCTGTCAAGTGGACACCAGAAATTGTAGGAACTTTTATTTCCAACAAAATTCATTTTTGTAAAAGAGCTCCTTAGCTCTTAATGGTTGCAGCTCTCTCCAGTAACCTTAACTATAGGTTCAAAGAACAGACGATGGTTAATAACTGTATTATATTATACTGTATCTATCCTGCCTTTTCCCTCTTGCAAGGAACCAAAGGTGGCTTTCATATGCTTCCTCCATGCCCTGTTATTCTCACAGCAACAAGAACCCTGCGAGGGTGGCCCTGAGAGTGGGCAACTGGCTGAAAGTCAGTCCGTGACTTCATGGCTAAGTGGAGAGTAGGTTTGGATCTCCCAGGTCCCCAGTCCAGCACTCTCACCACCACATCACAGTGGCTCTCATGTCAGAGCTTCACATACTCCTGTCTGAGATCACTACAGTGTTCTTTTCCTGCTGCAGTCTCTATGGTTCTAAGTACAGGGCAAAGGGCTTGAATTTTTCCTGGTGTAAAGCACTGCAGGCAATAAAAGACAAGTGTTTTAGAAAAATGCCAAGATATAACTATGCAGAGAGAGATTTAGCTAAGCCCTGAATTTCCTATTTGCACCTCCACACTACCTAAGTTCTGGTCTGTCAAGTTCAAGAACTTTACTCTTAAGTTCAAAGTAAAGCCAGACATATAAAGACTTAGATGGCCATAGATATCACTCCATGCTACATGGATCAAGGCACAGCAAGTCCAAGAATCTTGATCAGTACAAACCACCAGCCTCTTGCAGCTATTGAAGATGAGGATACACAAGAGAGCAGACAAGAATTCAGGGTTTATGAAAAATAATACATTCATTCCAAGGCTAGCTCTTAATTCACAGGAGAAACAGACACTGTTCCAGCTTCACAGACAATTCAGGCAAAACAGAAAGAAGTCAAGCTGTTCAGATGGATGAACATCCCAAACATGAAGGGTTACAGAGAGTAAATGACATACAGTAATGATAGGCAAAGGTAATGCAGATGGTGGGCATGTCGTGAGCAGAGCCGGCTGGAGCTGGGGGTCAGACTAGATGGCTCCCAGACCCCCAGACCCCTTCTGACTTGCTCTTTTCTATGTTTCTATCTCCATGGGATGAGTGCTGGCATCTCAACAGCCACACACTCAAGTCGCTGTGCAAGGGGATGGGGAGGTGGGTGAGGAATTTTTCAACAGCTGCTCAGAAAAACACCATGTCCTTGGCTGTAATGGCTGTGAAAGAGGCTTTCTGGAAAAGTACAGATGAAGTACTGTGCTTTCTTCCTTTCATATCCAAGCCCTTGTCGAGGGAGTGCCCTTCCATTGGGCCACCCAATATCCCTCACTCAGTGACTGCTAGTGAGAAACTCCTGCTCCTGCTGACAGCGGACAGGAGGTGGTCACAGTGACCCTTGTGCCTAGATGACAGCTGTTGTTCCTGATCAGAACAATCCTCCTGAGCAATGGTTCAGAAATGCATAAAGAAACAGAAGTCACACAGTTATGTGGTCATTTATGCTTTTCCCATGCAACTGCGAGAGTATTGCCTGTCTGTGATGGCATGACTGGTGAAGGAAGGGTGGTGTCAGTTAATGGCTTTGCAGCAATTTTTGCATTTATACCACTTAGCTCTAGGATTTCCAACCTGAGGCCCTCCAACTGTTTTGGCCTCATACCCCACCATCCCTCACTTCTGGCTATGTTGGCTAAGGCTGATAGGAATTGTAGGAGGAAACATCTGCAAGGCCACCAGTTGCTCCCCCTTGGCCAAGTTTGTCATGCTGCACAAAGCAGCAAGGTGTGAGTTCAGCTGTTCATGATACAGAATAAAATCAGTCGTTCTATATAGGTGGAAAAATTCTTTTTTAGCCTTGGTAATGGAGGCCCACAAGACAGAGCCTTTGGACACTAAAACAAAGTCAGATGGACAACACAGCTTAAGGTAATTTAGCTCAGGTGAAATAAATGCAACTAAATGAACTTAAGTTCAACAGAAATTGCATATAGCACAAGGGGAAAAAGGCAGAATTCACTATTTTCCAGGAATAACAATTTTACCATATGCATTACAGGTTTGAATTGATTCATTAATTATCCTCACTTCTCCTTCATTGGTCTAGATATGATTCATACCTTATTTTTCAAAGGCTAATGCAAAAGGCATTAGTTTTTCCACTTCTGTACTAGAGTGTTTTCGTCGGATTGTTATGAAAATTGTTTCTACCTTGCTTAACAGCTTTGTCTCAAAAAGTACAGGCTATAATTGCAGACACCATCCCTAGCCTACCTCCAGCTCCATTTTTAATTTTCCTTGCCTAAATTGGAACTAAGAAGCTATGATTTATTGTTCTTCTCACTCAGTGAAAAAGGGGAAGGTTACAGGTCTTTTCTTCCAAAGCATAAAAGTAATCACTAGTCTTGGTTCAAAGACATGAAGTGCTGGGATGAAAGTGACAGAGACTGAGAATAAAGATTTTAGCCATCTATACTTGACTTATTTAAATATTCTAATTTTTAAATGCACAGACTAATAAAACAATAGAAAATTCTAGAGAGATACTCAAAGCCAACTGAATAGCCTGAGTGAGTAGTTCTCAGGATTAGTCCAAATACTTGTGAACATCAAACCTTAACTGAGCAATCCTACTATATGTATTACTAGAAGGAAAGACAGTTTGGGCATACTGTATAATAAATACTAGCTTTGTGTGATTTAAACACATATTCTGCCAAGGAAACACCCCACATACATGTATAAACTTGTTGCTGCTAAGAAAGGAAATATGTAAGAGATGACACTAATGAAAACCAGTCAGCAGAGAAGCAGCAAATTTCAAATTTGGATCTGAGTCACGGTTGCCCGGAAAGGGAAGATGCTATATCTATAAATATTAGTTTGTGATTAATAACAGGTGAGCTCTTAGAGGGGGAAAAGATTTCTGTATTTATTTTTTCAAACAGTACATTAATGAAACCTGTTCTGTACCCTTTCATAAAGGAAAAATATGCATACATTGACATTAAGAGCCACAGTATAGTTTGCCCGTATTGATAACTTTACTTTTGCAATTCCATACAGAGGCTTCAGCACAGTGCACTATAGTACCAAAGTCTGATGAACAAAGAACAGCATCTGCCCATGCCAAATTCATTTACATGAGAGCTCCCCAAAATAGGTATGCTGTTCAAAGAAGAAGGAAAGAATTCCATAAGTCATAGTTCAGCCTTTGGTTGTGCATAAATAAGTTTGGCTGATCAACCCCAGGCTATGAGTAGGATGCACTGACTCTCGCTCTTGTTCTTTGTGTCTTGCCCCCCCCCCCCCGCCCCCTCACTTCTGAACCAGCTCACTGGGGAAACTGTTGCTACAAGAAACCATTCCTTGCTCTGTGTGCATTTATTAATTATTTTACAGAAACATTTCAGTCCCTGTAAGATCTCCAAGGGGATTCACAACAATAAAACACAAAGTTGATTCCATTAAAAAGGTCAGCTGAACTTTTCTTGGGTGAGAATTCTGCAGCTAAGGTGCTGTGACCAAGAAGCCTCTATGTCGTGTCACCACTAGTCACTTATCAGAGTACAGAGTAGGGTCCATATCTTAAAGATTTAAACAGAACACTAGTATTCTAGCTGAATAAATCATGGGTATAGGGAGTGCAAGGAAATGAATTTATTCCTGAAATGCCATTTATTCCATATTCCCATGCTTGTATCATATTGATTCCAATATGTCTCCCATTGGTAAGTCTTCCTTTGGAAGATGGAAGAAAATAGTGATAGAAAAAGAATTTTGTGCAAGAAATATTTGTCAGTCTTGGATACTGGGTGCAAATAGCTGTCTAACACGATACAGAGTTTTTGCCTATTAATTGCTTTTTTGATCACCCATTCTATCCAAAGTTTTATTTGAAAACTCCAGGTGAATCAACCAAAGACAATAAATTCCTAGATTTGGCCTTAGAAGTATTTCTCTTCTAGTCCTGGCATCAGTAACTCAGCAGTTCTCCTTCATTGCAGTCATCTATGAGAAAACTGATGTGTTAACAATGATGTAAATTCTATCTGTGATGCTCATGATTCCTGAACTGTTAAAGATTTAAAACACAAATGATAGCCTAGAAAGGTTTCTGATGCTCCTTCTCTCAGAAAAAACAACCTGAAACCTCTTTTACGAGGGGCAGCTGACATATGCCATTTCTAATCCATACAGCTGTTGTAAATCTACACCGAGTACCTGGAAAGACTGGAAAATGCAGTATTGTTTTCTCTTACAGCAACAAACATTATGTTGTCACATCATTTGATTACACAATGAGGCTGTTCAGAAACCTTTCCAAAACACCCAATGTAGATTCATATAGTACATCAAAATATTCCCTAGACAGTAATATGTCACTTTCATTCCAGCTACAATCCTTTGACTTAGAGGAAGCAATGGCATCTGTAGTTTAATTTCCTTAAGAAGTAAAATGTAACTAGCAGATAAGGTACCTGCAACTGTACCAGACAACTCATTTTAGTTATATAAGGCAGTATATCTATTCCCAGAGACTTAGGTACTTTGGGATCTGTCTTCCCTTGAGTATAGTCCATGCTACTGCTGTGGCAGGACAAAAAGAAAAAGAAAAAGAAAAAAACTGCATGGGTCAGAAAAGGCACCTAGGTGGGTACCATTCAGGTGTCACCTGGGAGATCGGCCCTACAAAGAGCTGTAGGTCCTTGCACATTCCTGTAGTGTCATGGGATGAACTCACAGAAACCACTCCCCTGCTGCCACCACAGCACTGGAAGAGTACCCAAGGCATTTCCAGTTGTGCCTGAATTTTCCCTTACGCCCCACACTCTCATTTCTTCCAGTTCTTATGTTCAGAGCTCATGTGCCATTGCTTATGCTGCCCAAATGGCACCATCCATGCAAAAGAAAACTATTGGAAAGCTTGGACTTTGCAGAAATACAAACTGTTTGCACAAAAGGGTTCTGAGGGTGGAAAAATCCCAAGACAACCCAGTGAGGACTGAATATGTTCAGTGGTCACAGAATGGGAACTTATGTTTGGGGCAGGGGACAGAAAACCAAGGTGGGTGAGTAGAAGTGAAATGGAGTAGCTGGAATCCTAAATCCAGGCAGTAGGAGTTTCTAGTAGGTCCCACTTATAATTTACTGAATTACTTGTAATTTACCTTCTCTTCTCTGCACAGCAGAGATGGGGGGAAATGAGATCAATGACTATACAACTATATGCCTAGAGGGTTCTGTGTGTTTAGCTAATTCCAGAGCATGACTTCTGCCTGCCAATTAACTTTGCCCACTCTCATCAGCAAGTTTGGTTGTATATAAATGGTACAGAGCTCCTCCTCCTCAGTGCTTAGGGCTTTTGATAAATGAGCCACTTTGTGGTTCATCTAGGAGCTGTGTCATGGATTCCCTTCCTCCTCCCCACATGCCTGTATAGTTTAGTATGGTGAATGCACAATGCAGTGCCATCCTATTGCTAGGTTCCTTGTTTCTGCTCCCTGACCACTGCTTTCAGATGTGGCAATGTAGATGACATTATGTCACAAATTTTGCCTTGCCAACTGACACAGGAGAGAAAAAGGAGATACCCGCAGCAGGTACGACATGGCAACTGTAAAGAATATTTGCAGCCAGTGAATAAATAAGCTGTACATTGCTCAGCACTGTTCTACGACAATTTCCTTAAGTTATCTGCATTATCCTTTAAACAGTACACAAAGGCTAGCTGCCAGTATTGCTCTGAAGCTTTTACCTTTAAAGAAATGAAAATATCCAGAATCGTCACTCTGCTACTGTGTTCGTGTTCGTGTGTTCTAATGACACTTTTGATTCTTTTTATTTACAAGCAACTGAAATTCATTTCTTCTCATTGGCCATTCATGCACACACACAACTCCAGTAAAAGATCCTGGCATTGTGGCTTCTATTGTTGAGTATAAAAAGTTGCCTATATAAAATGAAAACCCTGTCATCTGCAGAAAAACACTTTAAACATTTTGTCATTATATCTGACAGCTGGGGACAGGTCAAAAGCTTAGCAATGAGCCTTAATGAATACTTTGGAAGCCAGAACCTATCTCCCTACTTACTCCATTTGAGTCCATTTGAGCCCAAGAGCAAAGGAATCATGATGGAAGCAATCTCTTACTCATGTTTCTGCTCTGTACACATCTAAGGCAGGCAGAAGAGTGCTTATTAAGAGATATGCATGGATGAGGAGAATGCATGAAGCATTCTCGTTTTATCTCTCTGAACTCCATTGCTGCAGCTACTTCTCTCCTAGGCTGGTTTTAATGCTGAAAGCAACTAGGCCTTGACAGAAAAAATGCCTGTTGTGACGGAGCACTCAAAGGAGAATAAGGAGAGGTTGGGATTTAGCTCTCCTTGCCCACACAGACCCTTTGTTAAGAAAAGTTGACCCCCTCCCCTTTTTCTTTTTCTACATAAGTGAAGCAGACACATGAATAAGCTGATGGTTACCCACTCATGTCTCATTTGGGCTTCAGTTTCAATACCAAGAGAGAACTCAAGTGCAAAACTAACAGCTTCTTATAGCACCGTCTGTGTGCCATGCTCCCAACCGTGCTTCTTGCACAGGAATGGGTAGTTCATGCTGATGTCAGCAGTGGCAAACATATAGGTGAGACATCAGTGACATCTATATGATGCAACTATATACCTACTGGGCAGTACCCTGTGCAAGCAGCTGTTGGCTTCTGAGATAGTTGCAGTAAAAAGGTATTAAAAATAAAAGTAACTTTTATACTCTCTTGGAATTCTATACTCTGTTCTTCTCTTCCTTCACAATAGGAGTTTATATTTATCTCCATGATGTAGTATGAGATATGTGGCTAATTTTTGCCATACTATTACCACCATTCCTGAGGTACAGGATTTAATGTCAACTGGAGAAAAACTGTACAGACGAAACCTGCTGAAAATATGGACTTTAACAGAGAAAAGGATGTTTCTTAAAGGAATAGATAAGAAAGTAAGCAAATAAAAATAAAATTAAGGTGATTACTGCTTCCTTTCAATCTTCATAACCTCCCATTAATCAAATATTAATGGAACAAACTGCTTGACTAGTCAAAAGCAGTATTTAGCTCAAAGAAAGATCCCCTTATGGATTAAGAACTAATTAAAGAACTGAGAGGCTATTTTTGGTTATGGACTCCAGTGCAACCCTTGTGCTGATTCAGCATTCACTTGCAACACCAAGAGGTTTAGCTGCTGAAAGGCATGCCTTGAGTGTTGTCACATTTCCATATTCCTTAGAGAAGGAAAGCAAATGGATTAAATAGGGCAATGTCATCTGTAAGCATCACTGAAGCTGTCCAACTGAAGTATTGCCTCATACTCCAGCGAGTGTTCTGCCAGATCACAGACTGTACCTAGCACTTCTTGAACTGCCTGTATGTTTTACTGATGGTTGTAAGGCTGCGAGACCATTGATTCAGAAATTGAACAAGAGAGGCAGCTACTTCAATATGGACACCTCCCTGTCAGTACATATTGGTGAAGTTCCTTGAGTCTCTTCTTGTGATTTGTTACCAGCTGAATTCCTTTCAGCATCGCTGTTCCATCTGCCTGTGTAACAGCTTCATTCTTGAAAGTAAATACAGGCATACCTTGGAGATATTGCAGGTTTAGTTGCAAACCACCATAGTAAAGTGAATATTGCAATAAATCAAGTCATGCAATTTTTTTGGTTACTTGGTGCATATAAAGTTTATGTTTACACTGTGTAGTCTATTAAGTGTAATATCTTTAAAAAACAATGTACGCACCTTAACTAAAAACACTTTATTGCTAAAAAATGTTAACCATCACTGCAGCCTCCAGAGAGTTGTGATTTTTTTTGCTGGTGGAGGGTCCTGCCTCAATGTGGATGGCTGCTGAAGGTTTAGTGGTTGCTAAAGGCTGGGGCGGCTAAGGCAATTCCTTAAAATACAGCGACAAGGAAGTGTGCCACATCGATTGACTCTTCCTTTCACAAAAGATTCCTTTGTAGCATGCAAATGCAGTTTGATAGCATTTTACCAACAGTGGAACTGCTTTCAGAATTGGACTCAGTCCTCTCAAACCCTGCCATTGCTTTATCAACTAAACTTATGTAACAAAGCTAAATCCTTTGTTGTCATTTCAACAAACTTCACAGCATCTCCACCAGCAGTGGATTCCAACTCAAGAAACCGTAACAAATATAATAATCATAAAAAGGTTGGAGGTCCTTCTTTGGGAGCCCTCTTTGAAAGAGATTAGGAGAGTGGGTACCCAGAGAAAGGCCTTCTCTGTGGTGGCACCCTGGCTGTGGAACATGCTCCCCAGAGAGGTGCACATGGCAACCTTCAATCTGTAAAAAATGCAGTATCTGCAAAATTCAAAAAAGCAATGCAGAATAAAACAAGTTGTGTCTGTACTGTTTCCCCCCCAGTATCAATAGATTTGATTTTGCCAACATTATCAGCTTCTCTTATACTGAGGATGGTGATCCTATGTCCTTGCAGCAGTCTCTGGTAGTTACTGAAGGACATCAGCCAGAAAGGTCAATAACAAGAGTGAATTGTTGTCTAGGAGGAATGCAAAAACCTACATGCTACCTTCTGCTCAGACTTCTTCATGAAGAGGATTAGAGAATGCTAAAACAGTAGAAATGAAAGTACTAATGAGGAGGAAACTACCATCTACTGGGCTTCAAAAAGCTTGGGGAGGGCAAGAAGTTGTTAGCTTCTACAATGTCCCAACGTTTTTTGAATCTGAACCCTGATATGCAGAAATACAAGGGGTCTTCAAAAAGTTTCTGCATTTTCATATTTTATAAATACATTTTATTTTATTTTTTTTGCTGGTGGCATTAAAAAGTTGGTATGACACTGGGAAAAATGCATTGCAAAGGAAGGTGACTATGTAGAAAAGTGATGTAATTTGTTTTTGAAATTCTTAATAAATACAGTTTACAAAAGTGTGGAAACTTTTTGAAGACCCTCATATATATGTGGTAAAAATAACTAACTGGAACACATGTCCAACTTCACTGGTGGACTCTACATCAGAACTTCAGCAAATGGTTCGTGACCATTAGCCTTCATTTTGGATTGGAAGAGAGTCCACAAATCAGACTTCTTACCTATGTTGACAGATGCACCATCTGTGACCAAGGAAGACATGCATGAAGATGTGCCTGGCTGTTGCAGATCCAACTGTCTTGCTACAGGCATCAGCAACAGCATCCAGCATTATTTTTGCATTGCTGCTGCAGGGTTCACTAGCATCTAGAAAGTACTGCTTTTCAGCCCCAGATTTTGCAATGACTTTCACCATTACATCCATTTTGTCTGTTCTGGTTCATGCCATCAGAGCAAGAGTGTCGATATCTCTTCAGCCAATGTCTTGGTGAGACAGTCTCTTCTATTTCTACAACACATTGCATAAACTGTTTGTGGGAGTTGGGAGTCAACTGCTGAAAGCCCACCTCAGTCCTTTGTACTAATTCTTCACTCTTATAGAGAAAAAGATGCAAACGTACTCTTGCAAAAAATTAATACACACCAAGCCAGTTTCTTTGTATCTCTGGAAGCGGGCAGGAAGAGTGCACCACCTCTTTGAACACCGTTTTAATATTTCAGTTCTACTCCTAATATAGTTTCAGGCTTTTGATGAAACCATTCAAAGGTACTGTCTTTTGGACTGTGTTTTGATTAATTTAAAAGCTGGTTCATAACAACCTTTTGACCTGACATACCACCAGATATGGATGGTTGAGATACAATGCTTTCAGCATCTCCCACAGCATTATGAGGTTCCCTAATCTTCTCTTGATTGTTGGCAGAGTCATAGACATCTGAGAGTATTGCTGGTGCAGCAGAAAGTATTATATTGTTATTAGCAAATTTTAGCAGCTCATCAACAGGTGCAGATGACAGCTTAGCTCTGAATATCGTTATATGTTTTTCGGCGCCAGGCCAAGACCTTTTTATTTAAATGGCATTTCAATTGTTAGCTTATTTATTGAGTTTAGATCTTGGGCCAGGGCGTTTCCAGTTATATTGTTTTTATATGATTACATGTATTTATTTATTGTTGTAAGCCGCTCCGAGGCTTCGGCGAATGGGGTAGCATAGTAGTTTACTAAATAAATACATACATAAATAAACTTGGCAGGTGGTGCCTTAAGTTTGTCAGCCAGCAAAGCTGCTGTTGGTGGTGATGGTACTTCCTTGTTGGACAGTCCAAGATATTGTTGCAGAGAGCATGGTTTTGCACCAGCAATCTTGTACTGATGTTGTTTTCACTCCAGTACAACTGATATACCAAGTGTTGTCCTAGACAGCAAAGGCAAATTGGTTTAATAGAGTCTGGACTCTTCTCTGGTAAAGCAACCTGTGTTCTAGCTATTCTCTCCAGAAGCAGCTTTTCTTCTCAGCAGTTCTCAACTTCTTCCTTCTCAGCCCTTCAGCAAGATGTAGGCTGGGTAGCAGAGTTCTCTCTAGTTCCTTTCAGCAGGCAGCCCAACACAGGATGGGACAACTCGTTGTGTTTCATCTCATTGTGTGGGATCTGTATCCCCTCCCTCTGACTTATACTCTTCTATCTCCCCTCCATTATGACAGCAGCTACAGTGCAGGATACACATTTCTATTGTGTCATACTCCAGTTCCTGAGGTACTTTGGAGTAGGATTGTGATGAAGCTCCATAGAATAGGTTTGTCTAGCCTTTGTGTACTCCCTCTTGTGCTCAGCCCTGTCTTAGAAAATGAGCTGAGAGAAAGATGACAAACATTCATGCAATGAAAGCTGCACAACCAGCATCATGTGCTATGTCACATACAGTCCAAGGTTGTTGTGTGTGATGAAGAAGATGGACACCATTTGCATAGAGTTCATGCAAGACTTGATTCCTGGGGAGTACTGCATGCATAATGAGTGCAATAGTCAGGAACTCATATTCATGGCCACGACACAGTGTATTGGAGTCAAGGGAGCTGGGCCCAGGGGATCCAATGGATTTCCACCCCCAAAACAGATTCCTCACACATCCCTTTCACTCCTGTTGGTCAATATTAGTCCTTCATGCTTCCAAAGAACTGTCAAATATTTGAAGAACACTCATGTCATGTAACTGGACTTTTGGAAGCTGCGTTCGGCACAAGCTGTTCAGGAGGCCAAGCTCTGCACCTAGGAAAAAGAAACCAATTGCATCGCTACAAGATGGGGAATACCTGGCTCAACAATACTGCAAGTAAGAAGGACATTGCAATTGTTGTAGACCACAAGCTGAATGTGAGTCAACAATGCTCTGTGGCTGTAAAAAGGGCAAATGCTATTTTAGGCTGCATTAGTAGAAGTATCACTTCCAAATCACATGGAGTGCTTAGTTCCCCTATATTCAGTGCTGGTCAGACCTCACCTAGAGTACTATGTCTAGTTCTGGGCACCACAGTCTATGAAAGATGCAGACAAACTGAAAAGGGTTTGCATGCCACTTCATGGATCACTGCCTTGCTGAAGGGGCTTGCATAATTCAATGAAGCTATGAGCTATGCTATGAGCTATGCTGTACAGGGGCACCCAAGATCGACTGGTCATAGCAGAGAACTCTGACAAAAGGTGATCCACTGGAGAAGGAAACGGCAACCCACTCCAGTATCCTTGCCATGAAAACCCCATGGATGGTACTAAACAATATGCCAGCAAATTTGGAAAACTCAACAGTGGCCACAGGATTAGAAAAGGTTGGTTTACATTCCAATCCCAAGGAAGGGCAATGCCAAAGAATGTTCAAGCTACCGTACCATTGCGCTCATCTCACATGCTAGAAAAGTTATGCTCAAAATCCTACAAGCCAGGCTCCAGCAGTATGTGGATTGAGAATTACCAGAAGTAAAAGCAGGGTTTCGAAGAGGCAGAGGAACTAGAGATCAAATTGTCAACATACCCTGGATCATGGAGAAAGCTAGGGTGTTCCAGAAAAACATCTACTTCTGCTTCATTGGCTATGCTAAAGCCTTTGGTTGTGTGGATCACAACAAATTGTGGCAAGTTCTTAAAGAGATGGGAGTATCAGACCATCTCATTTGTCTCTTGAGAAACCTATATGCAGGTCAAGGAGCATCAGTGAGAACTGGACATGGAACCACTGATTGGTTCAAAATTGGGAAAGGAGTACAGCAAAGATTGTTGCCCTGCTTTTTTAACAGAGTACATCATGCAAAAGGTGGGGCTAGATGAATCACAAGCTGGAATTAAGATTGCCGGAAGAAATATCAACAACCTCAGATACACAGAAGATACCACTCTAAAGTGAAGAGGAACTAAAGAGCCTCTTGATGCAGGTGAAAGAGGAGAGCGCAAAAGTATAGGAAGCCAGATTCCATCTAGATAACAGGAAAAACTTCCTGACAGAGCAGTATGCCAATGGAGATATTACCTTAGGAGACTGGAGGTCTCCCACACTAGAGGCATTCAAGATGCACCTGGACAGTCATCTGGTGTTCTGTACTAGCAGGGGGTTGGACCTGATGGCCTTCTTGGCCCCTTCCAAATCTACTATTCTATGATTCTATGAATTTTCAGAGAATTTCCCAGATTGAGATAGGGCCTCAACTCAGCCCAGCAGAGTGCCAGGTCTTATAGATGGAATTTGGCCACAGAGCACAGGACATCCAGCACAATTAAAGAGAGAGAGAAAGAGAGAGTATTGATGCACAGTTGTGCATTTCCATATACATTTGTCCATAAGGCACGAGAATCTTGTTACACTACAGTAGTTTTCTCCAGTATAGGCAATTCCTCTGCCTTCTAACAGAGTCCAACACCCCACATCCCTTACAAGAAAGTACCTGAGTTTGAAAAAATTCATCCACCATCAATTACTGGTGGATGAATTCCCAAATGTTTTACCATGTAACCAGATCTTTTTGTTGCACCGTTTCCAATATCTTACAGCAGAACTGCAAGTATAGCTATGCAATAAACAAATTTTGAATTTATGTCAGCTTTAGAATTTATTAACCCTAGTATACCATACAGAATATTCAACCTTTTGCAGGACAATAATTTTTTTTGTGAAAGCATAAATTGTGGTCACTGGAATTATAATAATTGAAAAGAGTTTTCAGCCCCACAGTAATACCTCTATTTGTGGAGAGGGAGTCTCAGTCCTCAACTATATTTTAGGGAGAGAAAACAATTGCAACCATTCTTTGTGAGGCATCATTACTATCCTTTTTCTTTTTTCCCTGTCCTTCCTTCCTTCCATTCTTCCTGTCCCTGTTTCTCTCTGTACATTCTCATGTACTCTCCCTCTTTCATATTTTATATTTTTATTAGAAATCTTGGGAAGTATGACAGATGAACTAGCTCCTTGTTCTGTTGAAAAAATAATTCTTAGAACAAACCTGGTTGAGGTAGGAAGAAGGAGATGGTGCACTAAAAATCAGCACAACTATTTAGAGAGAGTTCCCCCACAACTGATGGGCAAAGTACAGGTCAAATGTCAATCATATCTCCATTTGTAATGTGAAGTCTGGCCCTTCGGCTTGTGGGATTCATCGGTTGCTTGGGCCCAAGAGTTAAGATGCACCTCGGGCAAACTGTAGAGTGAACAAGCCAGTAATGTATAGGTAGGCAAAGCAAGTCCGCCTTTGTACTACGCCTATCATGCAACAGACCAGAAGTGCAATGGCACAGAAGGAGAAGCTAGCTGCCTTCCTCAAATAAAAAGCTGCCTAAATTGAGCAGTGGTGAACTTCACAGCAGGTCATAGTGTAGCACTGGTCTTTTGCCATCTGTCTTCCTGGGCCAAGGCAAATCTGGGATGTTTGGGGGCTGCCAAAACTCAAATTTCCAACTAGCAGCCCTTATGGTGCAGTGACCAAGGAATCAGCATCTTATCATATAGCTTTTTGTTCAGACCCCACAGTGCTTAACAATTTTGTCCATGTAAGTGCACTGTAAATTGGCACAGTCTGGATAATTAAATCATGCAGTGATTGAGAATCAGGTTCAGCCAGCACCTTCCATCAATTTTTGATGACATGTAACCACTATGATAATTTCATTCTTTGGCTAACCTCTCAGCCTCAGGTGAAACTTGCTCTCTCTATTAATAACAGTCATGCTATCATTTCAGGGGATAGAAGAACCTATCAAGGGGAAAGAGAGAAAAACAAGTTATATCTGTGATTACACTGGTATGATTTTTTTTTTCCATTTCTTCTCCAAGAAAACTGCAAGCTTTTCAGAAAGCTGATTGGTAAATATAGCCGCTGAGCAGCAAGAGAAAACACCTTTAAGCCATGTATACATTGGCAGAATATGCTTTCATTTCCTGCATATGGAGGTCTAATATTTCATTAGGGATGCTTGAAATATAATAAATATTTTTCAGTATATTCTTTCAAATTTTATATGAAATATTCATGGCCTTTAGCATTTGGGAATAAGTAAGGTAAAAAGAGTACTCAGACAATTACTCATAATATTTACTCATAACATTTTCAGTAAAAGAGATTTTCAGACCATATGCATGAGGACTCTTCCTCCTCTCCCTGAAAACAGGTGTTCAGTACAAATATGCTCATGCACCCAGTGTGCACTGTACAATAAAAGAACAGAAATACAACCAGAGCAGCTGAAACATTAATCATTAGTGAGCTAATACCTGTGTTTTATTGCTACAGTTTTATCAAAGCTGCCATCTTCAACTGGTTGGCTGATTTTTTTTACAGGTTTGTTGATTAAACTGGTGGGGCTGTGAATTAAGGACACACTTACTGAGCAAGTTTATTGCTATACTATAGAAAGAAAATCCCCTGCCTTGGCAAGGATATTTTACACAATCAATTTCTATTGTGAAAAGTGTGCAAATAATTAAACAGATTCTTCCATAAGTCAAACAGAGCAACTCGATGCTTCACTGCTGGGCTAGCCAGTCAGGGCCCAAGTATATTTCTGAGGCTCAGTATAAACTTGCAACATGTGCCCCTCCAAACATATCATAGTAATCTCATGTACAGATTCCTATGTATTGTGAAAGAAAAGTTTCTATGTTAATACTGAAAACCCAAGTAATATTTTTGATGGATCAAAGATATTTCACCACTCATACCAGTAGTTTGTGGGCCATCTTGTGGACTGATTTTGCATGCGCTCCCCACTGCTTGTTTGCACAGGCTTTGGATGAAATAATGACATGTGGCCCTCTGATAAGGACATGTGCCCCTCTTTTGCCTCCTGACGTAAGTTCTTTAGGCCTAGCTGGGTGGTTCTTGGCTTGAACCAGCTGATGCTGTGTTGTTGTCTCCTTTGGCTCCAGACCCACTGAGTTACTCGATGTCCCAAATGTCCCCTCCCTCAAGGCAGGAAGTTAGCATCTATGGTTACAATGACTCTTTCTGGGTCTTCTATACTCATTCCTTTTGGAACCTTCTCTGTTCCAATCAACATTCCATTTTAATATGTACTTGGTCTGGAACATCTGTGCATGTGGAAATATGGTTCTGGACTAGAAGCCACAAGTTCTGGAATCAGTGGGAGTAAAATTTTATCCAATGCACCAAGCTTTCATTGCTATTAACTGAACCAAGGCTCTCAGATCTCTTGTTTTCCAAGAGTGGATAGACACTGCCAATTGGATGGAACAATAAAAACAGATGACCAAAAAGAAAAAAAAGCAGAAGTGCTCAACTCCTAGTTTGACTCAAAAGAAGAACGATAACCTCTTTTTGATCATCCCAGAGTACAGGACATGGAATAATGGACTCAAGTCACAGAAAACCAGATTTCTGCTAGATATCAGGATATAGCCAAGTTAGAGTCAGTGCAGTGTAGGGCCACAAGGATGGTGGCTGGTTTGCAGGGAAAGCTGTATGAGGTGAGACTGAGGGAACTGGGTCTCTTCAGCCTGGAGAAGAGGAGACTCTGAAGGGAACTGTTGTCAACATACAGGTATGTGAGGGGGTGTCACACAGAGGTGGGTAGAGACCTGTTCTCCCCTGCAGAGTTGGGCAGGACATGCTCCGACGGAGTGAAGCTCAGGGAACCAAGGTTCAATTTAGATGCCAGGAAGTACTTCCTGACAGTTAGGAACCTGAGGGTATGGAATGGGCTTCCACGGGAGGTGGTTGAGGTCCCATCAGTGAGGGTGTTCAAGGACATGCACATAGTGGGCATGTCGTGAGTGGAGACAGCTGGAGCCGGGGGTCAGACTAGATGGCCAGGGAGCCCCCTCCTGGCTCTCTATGTTTCTATCAGGAAAAAAATTCCTGATTGTTAGAGCAGCATGACAATGGAACCTAGGCAGGTTGTGAGCTTTTCCAACTAGAGGCATTCAAGATGCACCTGGACAGTCATCTGAGTGGGATAGTGTAACTAGGTGTCCTGGATTCAGTTGGGCTTGATGACCTTCTGGCCCCTTCCAACTCTAGTATTCTATGATTCTATGAATAGAGCAGAGTGGAATAAAGGGAAAGAAAGAAGTTCTCCTGAGTGGGGAACAAGTGAAACCAAGAGGTAGACTGAATTCAGTAGAACTCCAGTTGGACACCATTGGTCTGTTCTCTAGCCAGGGTCTATCTGGGTAACAGGATACCCCCTTCCCCGGAGATATAAAATGTAGGTGTGGACTTTGCCTAGGAGGAGGTGCCACCCCAAATTGAAGAACATCCTCCATATGACTCTGGAAAACCAGTAGTTCTTGAGGAAGCATGTTGAACTGTATGTCCTAGTAAGCTTCACAAGCATAGTCCTTTGTTCTAGAGAAGGACCTGGGCCACCAACTCTGCATTCTGAATGTTGCTCTAACACTGCTTCTGATAGGATCCAGTGAATATCACAAAGTAGCCTGATGCTCCATAAATATTCTCAAGCATGATCTATAATTTAGCCTATCTCCTCTTTTCTCCTCATGGTAATAGAATTGTAGTCTGGGCTTGCCAAATGTGGATGCCTGGCCCTCGGTATAGTCTAGTCTGCGGCCAGCAACATCTGGCTAACCTTACTCCTTACCTAAAGCTAGAATAAACCGAGAGACAGGTCCAAAGCCACTGAAACTAAGCAGACTACTTCCATTAAATGCTTTGTGGAACAGTACAGAGTGGATGAAAACTGATAGGATTCCTGTTTGCAGAATCTCAAACATAACCTGGAAAAAAATCAGTTCCATCCAGTTTAATGTTATGGCAAATAGACTAAAAGTAAAACACAAGAACTTGCTAAAGTTTCCACTCCACTCCACCACACTGAGTGAAAAATATGCAATTCCCAGAAAAGACTCACAGACATTCCTTCTTCCCCTGGATGGGTCCGGCAACCTGGCTTTATTTATTTATTTTAATGTATATACCGCCCAATATTTGAGGCTCTCTGGACAGCTAAGAAAAGTTAAAGTTAAGCATAAGTTAAAAAACTACCCAAAGACAAATAAATTAAAAGAGCAAAACCTAATTTCAGTTACTATTATTCAGCACAGAAGCATAGCAGCAATATAGAAATAAAATGGGATCATATATAGACAAAGTCTAGAAGTTAGATTGTTAAAATGCCAAAAAGAATATGAAAGAGGCACCAGGTGCACCTCTTTGAGGAGCTCATTCCAAAACAATAACAAGTCAATTTCAAAATATACAGTGGTACCTCAGCTCACGAACGCCTCAGTTCAAGACCAAATTGGGTCCCCCCCCCAAAAAAAAAAAAGTTACAGAACAGATTAACCTTATGTACATTGACCCTTATGGAGAAATTTGACTTGCCTCACGACCAATTTGGGTCATGACCAGAGTCATGGAACGGATTACGTTTGTGAGCCAAGGTACCACTGTAACTTCTTTCTCCATTTCCCACCCCAAAAAGGGTGTGTCTGGAATTCACAAAATACTTCAGTGGTACATTTTGGCAATTTTGAGGAGATGGTTGCAAAAGGAATGAAAAATGTGTGATTTTTGGCATGATTTCTGGTTGGACTGCACTCTAACAGATGTAACCTTAATGATGTCATCATGTACCTAGCCTGACTATCTCTGCAACATTTTGAGGCCATCTCAGCCAGTATGTTGAGTCCTGACTTCCCGAGATCACTTGAGCAAAACTGTTTAAAAGGGTGAGGGGGGAAATGGTAATAGAGTATTAGAAGGGAGAAACAGGGCATTTCTAAAATGCATAGAAATATGAATTAAATAGATGTAATGCTACATATCTTGGTCATCCACTGTACTTGTTGCATATACTCTGGGAGATTAAACATTTATATGAACTCTTCCCGCTTCAAAGTACTACAGTATCGGCTTACTTATTCTCTTTTCCTTTCTGCCTGCATTATATATGCTGAAGATCATTGAAGGACATCATCCTGGGGAACTCTGCCTAAACATTCCAAAATAAAGGCTGCTTTATTATACTAGCAGTAGCGAGCTGTCCATATGTTTATGCCAAGCCTGAAAAATCTTCGATCACCCTTCAGTTTATAGTTATAGAGGTGGAATGCAGTTAGTATTCATTTAGTATCTGTTATTTGCTTAAGACCTTGAAAAGCAACAACCAAGGTTATTTCATAATTTAATGCAATAAAATAAGACAGACTACATCATGTATGCAAAAGTAGTCTGTAAATCTCCTGCTTATTTGAAGATATGTGGCTTTGCAAAGTGCTCAGAACAGAAATTATTTCACTGCTACACAAACACATGCAATTTGGAAGCTGCAATAAACAGGTAAACAAATAAATAACCAGCAATTAGGAGTTCACTGAATATGTGAGTTAGGGAAATTATGCAGATTGAGAGAGATGGCATGCAGACATATATCTGGCAGACAGGGCCAGAGATGCAGTGCCCTCAGTACTCAGTGGAGGTGAGTCAGCTATCAAGCAACAAGAGAACAAAACAGAACGCGAAGTGCCTGACCTGCAGAGCTACTGATCTCCTGCTTTGCTTATTTGCTTCACTGCGGGAGTTGCAGGTTCTGAGAACCTCTGGAAATAAACGCTTCTTGTAAAAACTGAAGAAGCAGGCTAATAATCCATGAAACTATCCACCTTTATACTTGGCTTGAATCCAAGCTGATAGTTTTTCTAGAATACATGCTACTTTATTACTTTTCTGATTGGTCAGAAGCTGGTCTAATTCACATTCATAGCCATTGTATTGCCTTCCTTATTCTGTTATGCTTACTCAAAAATAAATCCAACTGTGTATAATAGGGTTTACTCTCACATCAGTGTGGACAGAATGATGCCTAAGAGAGTTGCATCTCATTCAGACTACTGTATCATGCTTTATGTGGGACTGCTTTTGAAAATTTTGCAAACTTTGGCTGGTCCAAGATGCTGCAGCCAGACTGTTGACTAGAGCCAGTTCCACAGAGCATTCTCTGTTACAACATCTTTCCCAGATACTGGTCTGTTTCCAGGAACAATGCAAAGTTAGTGTGTTGGTTAATATGCGGAAAGCTGTATATGATGTGGGACTAAGCTGCCTAAAAGGGCAACTTTTGCCATATAAGCCTGCCAGGATTTTATGATCTTCAGGAAAGGTCTTTCTCTCAGTTCTCCTGCCATCTGAGGCACTTTTGGTGGAGATGTGAGAGAAGACTTTCTTGGCTGTTCTCAGGCGTTGGAAGTCCATTCCAAAGGAGACTCCCATTGGATCCCTCTCTGTTGTCCTTCTGTCAGCAACACAGGATATCTAGCCTAGATGTTATTGGAAACATTTTTATTCAGGCATAGTTTGAATTGAGTTTTAATTCATAGGGTGCTGTCTACTTCTTATATTGTCTTGTTTTAAATTGTGTTTTATTGAATCTGTTTGTGCTTTAATTAAGATCCCAGAGACCTAGTCTAGCACCTAAATTAGCCAGAAAGGCCATGGATAAAAGCAGTATTCTAGACGAACTAGATCTTTGTGAATTCTGATGTGATCTGATCTGCACACCTCCCTGACTGATGGCAGATTGGAAATCAGTTATCCATCAACTTGTGCACCTCCCAAGTGTTTCAATGAAGTTCTGGGCTGAAAAGACAAAATACATAATTCATGGGTATTTTGAGAGAAATATATTTTTTAAAGTATTGAAATATGTATTAAAATAGAAAGTTTCATACAGAATTTTAAAAACGTGCAGATAAATCATAAATGGGATAGAATGGACGTATGGGATAACAAATAGGGAAGCAAAAACAATTGGCTGCTTTGACAGTTCTTAATGAGGACTGCAGGTAGCAAGTGTTAACCCTGCAGATGCACTTTCCAGATCCTCGGGGAAAACAAGCTAAAACATGGCCAGATGGCACTAAAGCTACGTAAAACTGGATCTCACTGCTGTAACAGGAGCACTCAGGAAAGAATGAATTTGTCTGCAAATGAGTTACAAGTCAGTCACAATGGATCTTCTAGTGATCTGTCACCAGTATCGTTGTTAAAGACTTCTCACCAATTGGAAAAGCTGTGCTGGGTGGTGATGTGCATATACAATCATGGCAGAAAACACACTAACCAGATTGGAGACAGGCTTACAGTTGCTATGGACACATTAAATATCCAAACCACAACCAACATGGATGTTGAAGTCCCCCAAAAGATAAGCTTTTGTGCACCACCAGTATCACTGGAAATGTAGTATAGAATAGCATTTCACAATGTGATGTCCTCCAGATATTTTGCACTACAACCGCCTTCATTCCTAACCACTAGTCACCATTCTTGGGGCTAATGGGAACTATAGTCCAAAACATCCAAAGGGCACTGGACTGGGGAAGACTTATATGGATATGAAAAGCCCAAATTTTAGGGATGGGTAATACAATTTGTTTGCAAAAATATGGTAAAGTGGAATTGAACCTCTTAGAAGAAAGTCAAGGCTCATCCACCTTGGCCAACGAAAGAATGGATCGATGGGCAGAAGACTTTAATTTAATGTTCATCTTTTTCAATACTATTTTAAAAGCACAAGACATCTAGCCTGGATGATTCTGCAGACAAGTCTATATACATCCTTCTAGTTTTACAAGTGATGTTGTTTCAGTGATTTGTTTCAAAATGGGTTTAAAGATTATTCTACTAAGGTCACCCATCTTCACAGCCGGCAAGTAAAATGTTTCCTTTGCCGTCTGAGGAAAATGAGGCTTTGCTAAGAACACAGTGGCTATACATTTCAATGTGCAAAGATAAAGATTTACTTAGGTATTTGTTTCTACAATTATCCTCAATTTTAGCTTTTACTTATCATGCATTTCATGCATATATGCCTCAAAAACTTCTGCTTGATTCACATTTTCAATACAACGCTCTGAACAAAATTCCAGAAAGTCCATACTGCGCTTCCACATTTGAAGGCAATTTATCTTGTTTTACAAATACATTTACATTTAGTCTATAAGCAAACAGAAGGATGCAATAGCATGGTAAAATGATAGAATAAACAGTATCACATTAGAAGGAAGATGAAGAATGACATTTTTAAAAATTTTGTCCTACGTTAACCACTTTTTTCAACTTTTTATAATTGCACACAAATGTAGTCCCAGAAAATTTTGAAAAATAAAAAGCATCATATAAAAAAGCCCATGTTCTCCTCTGGTCTAAAACAAGCAGATAGCTAGCTAGCTGCATATTTTGGAGGGACTGGATGCGGGGAGATTTGCACATTTTTGGAAGTGCAAATTTGTATAAATACATGGAAACATATTTGCATTTAATCCAATTCTATGTATGAGTCAATGCCAAATCAAAGGATGTCTGACAACCCAGCTGTATAAGAAGACCCAATGGAACAATGGATGTTCTACTGCAAAGGTCCTCAAACTATTTAACCAGGGGGCCAGTTGAAAGATGCCGGTGCTGGCCAAGGGCCAGAAAGGTGGTGCCGGTGGTATATGCAGGCCAGCGCAGGGGTGGTGTGTGTGAGCACATGTGCTGAGGTGGGGCTGGGCATGCGGCGAGGGGAGGCGCGGTGCGGGTGGGCACATGCCACAAGGCAGGTGCACGAGGCAGCGGCTTGCTCGCTTGGAGATCGTTTGCTCTGAGTGAGCAAACCACTGCCTCCCCACGCACAGGACGAGGTGGGCAGCGGCAGGTGCGTGTGCGGCGGGTCCAAATGGGCATGGGCCGTAGTTTGAGGACCCATGTTCTATGATGTTTATTAGATGGAAGCTGAAATACCGCACAGGTGCATAAAGCAACAGATCCCTATCCTGCTTGTTTCCCAGTCTGTAAAGAAGACAAAATAAAAATGCCTCCAAGCTGCTGTCTCTATAGGCTCACAATTCATTTGAAGCTTTTAAAAATTACACCCTTGGTCACCTGAATGTTGTTGCTGCTTTTTTCTGAGTCTGGTCTGAGACTTTAAGTGCCTCTAGACCTGTTCCACCTTGAGAGAAAAAAGAGAGTTTGATCCTGTTTTCAGTAAAGGTTTGATTTGTTTTCCTTTTGGAAAAAATATTAGCAAACATCTGCCAATTATAATATATGTATTATATCATGTCCTGTTTGCTTATGTAATACTGTGATACAAAGCTTCTGCTGGTTTTACGGCAAAAAAAGTTATCCCTTTCATCTAGCCACTCCCATTAAATGTACAGATTGAGAATCAGGACGTAAATTAGTGTATGAGTCCATTAAGATAGCTTACAGCCTTTGGCTGTTATGGTTAAGAAAATGGTATATGGATAATAACCCTAGAAATCCATTGAATTTACTTGCACTTACATGTGTTCTGAACTGCAGCTTAGGCCATTTGTCCTGGCATCTACTTCAGAACACTGGAATATCACCACAATGCACTCTTGCACTGATGAATCAGTATACCCTGCCCTCATCCTGTTGGTACTACACATTTGAAGATCATTATCTATGGAGAAATGTATGAACATAAACATAGTCTCCATTAGTCGCCATTACCTAATCCCCTTCTCCCTTGTAAGACAATATACAGCGAGGATCCAGAGAGCTGCTTTAGACATGCCAAAGAATGTGGACATACCTTGTGAGACTTTAAACAGAAGATTGCCATAACATATCACCATCTGCTTTCAAAAACTGTCTCAAACTGAAAAGAAGTTTGCAGCGCAGCCTGGAGCCTGCTGTTTGAAAAACATGTCCCCAAAATTCTGACAAATGTACAGAAATAGTTGGGAGGATTTTTGAATCAAACATTATTTTTGAACTCAAAATAATGATCTTTCTGGGGGGAAAGGTCTCTCTTAAATCTTAAAACAATTGCAACATTTCCATGAGTTACTTATCCAAACCAAATATATAATGTTTTTGCAATCAAATCACTTTTTCTCTGCTATCAGGGAAACTGTGGATTTTAATTTCTTCGCAAGACTTTTCAATAAATAAAATAAACTAGAAATTAGATGCACCAACATTTCTCATAATATTTCTTGTATACCTTCAATTAAACATTCAAAAAATTCACACACTGCCTAAGATGATGACAAGTCTATTCATTAGTTACACTCTAGCAAGTAAGCTTTAAACCCCAGAGCCAATTAAATCTGCTTAGTTATATTTGGAAGTTAATTAATTCCAAAGTTCTGATTTTCATATGGATTTCATACCCATGCTGTATACTGAAAGGTCTAATGGTGGGCATACAGCAAACAATATTTCTGTCAAGAAGTTTTCATCATAAAACTAGGTTGCTAAAACTGTTCTTACTGCCTTATTTCATGAGGACATTGAAGAAAACGTCTATGTTCCATTTCTCAGCATTCTGAAAGCCTATGTCTCCTCCAAAAGATACATTTGTTTTAAGTACTGTTTCTCCAAAGGTCATACATCATACATCACTGAAATGACATTCAGAAAGAAACTAAAAATATACACTGTAGATCAAGTTTATTAATTTTGCCTCTTGCTTTAACTTTAATTTGTACCATTAGTTTGGATGCTTTTCATAGCCAAATGTTGATTTTATATGTCAGTACTTGCACATTCTAGCCTCAGAAGTGAAACAAATGATTTTCAGCTGCCATCCTTATTAAAGCACAGCCCTGATTATTGTTAGTCCCACAAACTGTTAGTGGGCTTCCTTGCCAGATGAGCTAATGAGACAGTCGTGCTTCTTGTTTCAAACAGCCATTTCTTTGAATTAGTCGATCTATAGATGAAGAATGAATCCCCATGACATCTGACATTCTCACTTGAAGGCAGCTTCCTAGCATGAAAACAGTAGGAAGAGAAGTAGAATTGGGGTCTTGGCAGTATAGGAAGGATTCAGCTATAGAGCACACTGTTTAGTTCCTGTTGATCAAAGAGTCGCAGGTGAGCTGCAGTTGCATGTCTGCTGCTGGATGCTGTCATTTACTGAGCACTGTCCCAAAGGGCAGCTTATACATGGGACTCTTAAAGGATCTATAATCACTATTTGCAGTGGCAGAATAAAGATTAAATAATCTTTATGAATGAAGAATGGCCAAACACTCAAATTTGCCTCTAAATCAATAGTAGTCTAAATAAAAAAGGTCTATGCAAGTAACATTTACCACAATGATCAGGAATTAACTAGAGAAGAAATGCTAGCCATGATAACAGTGGAAGATATTTTTCACTCAAATATATTATCTGACTCTAGCAAGTGCAATAGTTATTCAGAGAGGAAAAATGAGATACCGAAATATCTAAACAATTCTGTATGAAGATGAACAAAAGAGTTTAAAAATAGGAAGATAAATGAATTAATGTAATTTTTATTGTAATCAAAACTACTCAAATACTATTTTAATAAGCTGTGCACCCACAGTCACTTGGGCTGCTCCCTCCAACAAGCTGAAAGCAAACCAGGAGGTCTTTCAGTAACCATAATTTTAAATTTCAGCAGAACATTAATAACTTTGCAACAAACCAGGATATTAAACCACAGTTTAAAGTTGTTTTAATCTGCTTGCAAAACAATTGTTAATGAAAGATTTCCTGATTTGTTTTTGCCTTCTCCAAAAGAAGGAGACAAGTGGCTGTGTGTGCACACTGGTGTATAAGCAGGGTCTTGCTTGGTGCTTTTGAAGTTGTCCTTCGAATAACTTGGCCACAAACCTCTCCACATTCTAAAGGTAAAACCCAGGATTTAAATTGGGTTCGCAAATAAACTAGCAACCAGTGCGACTGGTGCAGTGTAGGTGTCATGTGAGCCAACTACAAGACTCCCATTGGAAAGTTGCATTTTGCACCAGCTGAAATTTTAGAAATGTCTGTAAATGCCACTTTACATAAGAATACATTGAAGTGCTCCTGCATGGATGTCACTAAGTATGGATAACTAAGGCAAGATCCATCCTTTCACTTTTCGCAGATCAGTCTGAGCCTGTAAAAAGTATTATTGGCCACTGCCACCACTCGAGTTAGTGCAAAATCCAGGAGACCTACCAGATTGAACACTTGTGTCTGTTGAATGCAACCCTACCTAAACCAGTTGCACCTCCCCGTGCAGGATAGCTGGTTTTCCTACTCAAAGTACCTCCATCTTACCTAGCTTAATCTCACTCACCTTGGAATCACTTTCAGTTCAAGATTTCCTCAGCAAAGTGCATAGAAACAAGACAGAGCACTGTCTATCACCACATACTAATGCCATTCCAAGCCAAACTTGCAGATACTTTCTGGCAGCAGTTTAATGTAGATATTAAAAAGCATGAAGGACTGCTTAAAACCTTGTTGCAATGAAAAGGCTAATGGTCATGGGTAGAACAGAAGTCCCTAGCATCACTTCCTGAGATATTTTGGGGTCTTTACCTTTTTGGGGATCTTTTTGGTAAGTGCTAGCCTAAGAAACTTTCTCAAGGTTTCTCAAGAAACAAATAAGATGGTCTGGTACTCCCATCTCTTTTAAGAACTTGCCACAATTTGTTGTGATCCACACAATCAAAGGCTTTAGTGTAGTCAATGAAGCTGAAGTACATGTTTTTCTGGAACTCCCTAGCTTTCTCCATGATCTGCGTATGTTGGCAATCTGATCTCTAGTTCCTCTGCCTCTTTGAAACCCTGCTTGTACTTCTGGGTAGAGACCTGTTTTTGGGTAGAGACCAGTTCTCCCCTGCAGAGAAGGGCAGGACATACTCCAACAGAGCAAAGCTCAGGGAACCAAGGTTCAATTTAGATGCCAGGAAGTACTTCCTGACAGTTAGGATCTTGAGGGTATGGAATGGGCTTCCATGGGAGATGGTTGAGGCCCCATTGGTGAGGGTGTTCAAGGATAGGCTGCACATGCACATGGTGGGCATGTCATGAGTGGAGCTGACTGGAGCCGGGGATCAGACTAGATGGCCCGGGAGGCCTCTTCGGACTTGCTCTGTTTCTATGTTTCTGATAGTTCACGGTCCACATAGTGCTGAAGCCTAGCTTGCAGACTTTGAACATAACTTTGCTAGTGTGTGAGATGAACGCAATGGTATGGTAGTTTGAACATTCTTTGGCATTGTCCTTCTTTGGAATTGGAATGTAAACTGACCTTTTCAAATCCTCTGGCTACTGTTGAGTTTTCCAAATTTGCTGGCATGTTGAGTGTAGCACTTTAACTGCACCGTCTTTTAGGATTTTGAATAGCTCAGCTGGAATACCATGTCCTCCACTAGCTATTTTGTTGCTAAGACTTCCTAAGGCCTATTTGACTTCACGCTCCAGAATGTCTGGCTCAAGATCAGCAAGGACACCATCATGATTATCAGGAACATTAAGCTCTTTCTTGTATAGTTCTTCTGAATAATCTTGCCACCTCTTCTTAATCTCTTCTGCCTCTGTTAGGCCCCTGAAATTTTTGTCCTTTATTATGCCTATGTTTGTATGAGACATTCCTTTAATATCTCCAATTTTCTTGAAGTTTTCTAGTCTTTCCCATTCTGTTGTTTTCTTCTATTTCTTTGCACTGGACATTCAAAAAGAAACTTTTTGAGTGGGATGGTGTAACTTGGTATCCAGCAACAGCAGGGAGCTGGACCCAATGGCCTTCATGGTCCCTTCCAACCCTACTATTCTATAATTCTATATTCTGCAGGGCCAGATCTGCAAATGTTGTATTCCATCCTTGCAGGCATTAGAAGTAGATCAAACTTGATTAGATATTAGTCTGTTTGCAATTATCATTATTGACTTTCCCAACCATAGATAATTTACCACATTCCATTATAGAAGGTCAGAACCAAAGAATGTTCTATGAGATCTATGGCTGCAATGACAGAAATGAAATCCAGAGCCACTTCCAGCAATGTTAGTCTAAGTGTGGGTGTTAAAGTCCCAGAAGGCCATAAGCCTTGGAGTCCTCAATACCAGACATAACCTGCAACAACTCATTAGGCAACAAAGTGGTTAATACACAAACAGAATCCTTATCTGATCCTGGTACATGTGCAGACACTCAAAACAGGCTGACTGGTAGACACTACACCTGACCAGAGAGATGAAAACTACATAGACAGGGGACAGCTATGTCCCCTGCCCATTCCTCGAGATAGTCTGGTGGACACATTTGGGAGAGAGCTATACACATGCATTCATCCAACAAAATCTTTGGGACACAACCTATGTCACCAGACTCCTCTATAATCAGATGAGAGAGAACATGTTCTCCCCTGCAGAGGAAGGCAGAACATGCTCCAATGGAGTAAAGCTCAGGGAGCCAAGGTTCCCTTTGGATGCCAGGAAGCATTTCCTGACAGTCAGGACCCTGAAGGTATGGAATGGGCTTCCACAAGAGGCCGTTGAGGCCCCATCAGTGCGGATGTTCAAGGATAGGCTGGACGTGCACATGGTGGGCATGTCGTGAGCGGAGCCAGCTGGTGTCGGAGGTCAGACTAGATGGCCCGAGAGACCCCTTCTGACTCGCTCTGTTTCTATGTTTCTAACATGTCTAATCCATCATTTGTTAATGGCACTGCTGCAGGGAGGCTACAAATGACTGCATGACCACTCCAAAGGAGATGACTCTCTAAAGGGAAAGTAACCAGTGAGTACTAGGGAAACAATTTGAGTGAATCAAACTTAAAGTTGCAAAATATCAAAGGACACATTATACCAACCAGTACATGTGCCTCCAAAGTTTCGCTAAAATTTATGTAAGCCATATTAACACATTTTTAATTAAGAAAGGCTATAACATTAATCTCCAAAAAGAAAAAAGAGTGTATCAAATTTTCTGATTAAAACATAATTACAAACTATTAACCCACACCTTAATTTGGCTGTGTTATTAATATAATAGAACCCTAGAATCATATATTTGTTTAAAAGCCACTAGAAGGCATTACTCAGCCAAGAATCAAAGTTGCGCATTACTACAGTGATTCCCAAAGCTTTACAAAATGGAAGCCAGGACATGATGAGCTTCCATTCAGCCCCAATTGCACAGTCTGCCTATATATATATCAGACATCACAATGAACTATTGCTCAGCATGTAGCACTTACAGGCAATCTTTGCAGACCTTCCATGTCCTGCTGCAACCACCTAATTCCCTGCCACCATCAATGGGGAACAAAGCATGCCCTGTTCAGAGTGGGCACCAGGTTGGGGCATCTCCATGGCAAGTCAGATTGAGAAGGGTGCTGGCACAGGGGGATGTGCTGTGGTGTGTAGCTCCCAATTGAGCACTGGGAAATGAAAAAGATCAAGTGTAAGGAAGTTTCACTGGAGACCAAGGACAAGATCATTCACACCACTGTATTCCCAATCCCTGTGTGTGAGTATGAAAGCTGACAGGAAGAAAACTGATGCTTTTGAAACATGATGCAGGGGGAGAGAATACCTTTGATGAGAGGAGGAGGAGGAGAAGATGAAGAAGTAGAAAATGATGATGAAGAGCATCCCAGATCAAATTAAGTCAGATCTTGCCCTGGAAGCCCTTTCATACTTCAGGCACATCGTGAGAAGGCAAGGCTCACTGGAGAAGATGATAATGGTAAGGAAAGTCAAAGGCAGTAGAAGAGGAGGAGGAAGAAATATGAGACAGATGGACTCTATAAAGGAAGCCACAGCCTTGAGTTACAAGAGTGGATTGGGCCTGTCCAGGATAGGACACTTTGGAGACCCCTGATTCATAGGATCACCACAAGTCGGAGACAACTTGATAGCATGCAATAACTAAGAGTGGGCAATTAAAAGTAAAATAAATAAGCTTGGGTATGCTTGACAGCTGTGTGTGTGAATGCATGTGCCAGAATGCCTGATGCTTCTCACAGTGCACACATTACCTTGTAGACAAGAAGGATAAGCACTGTTAGCTGAGCATGAGTGCTTCTCCATTGAAAATAATTCAGTCTACACAAGAGACTAAGAAAGGTTAGGTTAAGAGCCTTTTCCCCAAAAATGAGTGGGTTTGTGTTTGTATGTAGGTTAGAATATTCTGTTATATGCCCCTTCACTTGCTATTTGAAGTGGTACAATGAACAGAATAACTTCCGCATTAGCAAGTAATCCTGTCTTTCTGTTTTAGCTCTTCTGTATCACTCAAGTGAAATGTAAATGGATGGATCTATTTACAATACAACTGTATACATGCAGCCCAGAGTCAGTGGTCAGCATGTACAGGCACCAGAGTATGGGCTTGGGGTTCAGAAGGGCCCAGTCCACCACCAGACACACAGCACTGCCAGGGCAAACTGGGGAAGCTATTGCTGTAAGCTGCTGTTCACTTGCGTATATTTAACCCACCAGCAGTGGCAGCTGTACTTCTGCACAAAATGAAGTTGCTTGACTATGTTTCACAATAAGTGACTGTCACCTTGAATACTGCAAAAACTCCAGCTGCTGTCCAGAAAGTAAATGGAAGGCTGAAGTGGCTGATTGCAGGAAAGGGTGTGGTGCCCAGGCTGGCATTAGGTGGAGCCCTTTTGGTGGCACCATGCAGACAGTCTAAGTCTGGAATTAGCTCCTTTTATATGCCTACTTAGAAATAAGTCCTGCTGAGCATAGAGTTTATGGATAAATTCTGCGGATTTCTATTAAAGCAGCTACATGTATCTATATCTTTATTGTTTCTAGATGCAGATAGTGGTGTGAAGGCAGCAGTTGTAGTTCTATCTCTGGGCAGTGAGGGAAATTAATGCATGTGTGTGTGGGGCAGGGGGGTGCTATTTTACTCATGTCCTTCTTATGGGCTCCCCACAGGTAACTGATTGACTACTGTATGAACACAATGCTGGGCTAGGTAGGCTTCCAGCACTGCTCTTCTAATCTTATGGAGCTCAGCAATATTCTTGACAGGAATCCCTTGGGAAGCCCATGTATGTTGCTGGGATTGCAATACAAAGAACAATGGGATACAACTATAATAAATACCGTTGTGAGTCTGTTTGTCTTGGTTATTGTGAAAAGGTCTACATCAGGATTTTGGCTAAACTAACACCTGATAGCTCTCAGAGATTTAGAGCATAATCCTATGCCAATCCAAAGTCTGGTATCAAGAGCCAGACAAGGTGACAGGAAAGGTGGAGGTGACTTCATCTCTGTCATTCTTCATTTGAACATTCCAATTTGGAACACCCCAGTTCACCTGCCTAAGCCCCTTGACTGAGCAGGAAATATGTAAAGGATGCAGTGGGTTTAAAGTCAGGTCCAACGTCAACTGGCCAGCAGTGTCTCTCTGTCTTGACTCTGCAGTGCTAAACTTTGTGTTGGGCTAGTGGGGCAGTTTAGGGATTCTGCTGAAGTCTGGCCCACCCCATGACCCAGCTGTCTCCCTACCTGAGAAGAAAACATGGGGGGCGGGGGGTCAGTTGGCAGCAATAAGGAAGAAGGCCTTCCCAGTGGCAACAACTCAGTTATGGAACAAGCTCTCCACTGAGGCACCAGCTGCACTATCCTTCTGATGCCAGTTTAGAACTCCCTTCTATGCCAAAGCATTTAACAACTCTAAAGAGTGCAGCAGAGTGAGGGAGTTATTGTAGTTGTTTTAACAGGTCTAGTCTTACTCTAAATCTGTCTTAGTTATTTAAGTTGGTTACATTTGGCTTTAAACTCTGTTGTGAAATCTCAAGATGGTTTATTGTTATTTGTATTTTATACTGTATTTTATGAATTGCAACCTGCATAGGGAGCCTCAGCTATTGGGCAATATAATCACATTAACACTAGCACCACCAACAACTAGCTTTTTAAAACAAATATTACAAATTACCAGTAATATGTGTTCAAACATATATATTGGGTAAAAAGGAAATGTTTGCAAGGACAGTGTTGCAGATATAAAACTGGACAGATATAAAACTGGATGATCTAGCATTATAAAAAAGTATTGGTGAAATGAGTTGCATACCTGCAGCAGTGCAATATTTTTTTTACTCCTGACATCTTCTGGTTTAGATGAAAAAGTGCAGCATTATATATAGCACAAATCTAAACAAAGAAACATCTCATGCCATGTAAAACAAACTACATTTTGAAAGATATGAGCAGTCTTAAATGGATCCTGTATCCTAGGCACAGAATTATTTACTACACTCTCTGTAACACACCCAGAATCTAGTCCTGCTTTCTCTTGCTCCATTGGCAGAAGCATTATCCAACCTCTTATCAAGGGAGAGTTAAAATAGCAAAACAATGTATTACAACATTTCCATTTAGCCCATTGCAAAAACTGTATCAGCAAAACACTGATCATTTGCCTGACACACTGAATAGGAGGAAGAAACAAGGACAAATTCAAACTTGCACCATTAATTTTTCTAATAAGGAGAGAACTGCTATCCCTTATGGAAGAAAGAAAGAGAGGAACCGATGTGAGTCTCCACTTGAAGGCCATTTAAGAGCCTCAGGGCAAGAACAGTGGGTTACAGCCAGAAATGCTCACCTGCCAGTAAAAAAGATAGAGTGGTGGAATAGATTACCCTCCCCCTGACCCCCCCTTGACCCTCCATATCTGCTCTGGAGAATTAAAGACACTCTTGAACAAACTGGGGGAGGCACAAGGGTGGTGCAGGAGAGGGGAGAGAATCGTAAGTGCCACCGTGAAGTCAAAGTTCCATGACATTGGATGTGGCCTATTGGAAGATTAGGAAAAAAAAATATGTGACAAGCCAAAAGAACAGGCATGAGGAAAGTCACCTGGACATCTCAAAGAGCTCTCTTTCCAGCTGACCTGTGCCTACTCCAGAGGGTGGGGGCACTCAGATGTGGCTACCAGTGACAACCTGAGTACTTATAACTTGATTTCCAATTTGACCTAAAATTTCCAAAAGAATAAGTAATTAAGTGAATTGCTTTAAAATCAAACAGTAAAAGAGCATCTGAGAAACAGTGTAGAGGTGGTATCCAATTCTGCCTGTGTGCCAGTGAGACGCACTGCTGACGTGATGGGAAACTGGCATTTACAAAACCAGGTGGAATCAGACCAAAGTGCTCATCACAAGAACACAAAAGTTCAGTAGAGCCAGCAAGAAGGAGCTCTGCTGACTTATCCCATCCCCTCAATGAGTGTCCCAGCTTGTTTGCAGAGTTGCTCTGGGAAACACTAGTTGCCTGTTGTACTGGCTGTGGGCCCTGCTGGTTGACACATACCCAGTGGATGTGCAGCAGCAGCTCTGGATATTGCTAAAGCAAAGCACAGCACAGCACAGCATGTAAAAGTAGCATGACTAAGTCTAAAAATAAATAAATAAATAATGTTTGTCCCACTCTCCACTCCATATGCTGCAGTGAAATTTCTTTTCTTCTCCTTTTTCCATTTTGAAGGAACTACCTGAAAATTCCTGAAAATGCAGTGCTGTCATTCCCAAAGTGGGATGCAGTCCCAGCTTATACTTGAAACTTCCTACATAAATAGGAAGTTGCATTTCCATGAGAGCCAATAATCTCTTTTTTGTTTACTGAGGAGTGAGGTGAACAAAATCAGTCAAGAAAATCACAGTCACTTATCTCTTTAATACAAGGGTGTTCAATGTCATGATCCAGACTTGGCTTGGATATTCCAGTTTTGAAAATACTCCAGTACAGCTGCTTCTGTCACCTTGGGCAACTGTATATAATCTTCTGGAGTAAAGGATAACAGACAGCAAACAAATAAAAATAAGCTTATGGGAAGAACTATTAACAGAGTTCTGAAATGACTTTAGAGGATCAAAACATTCTCAGAATTGTAACCCTGAGTTTTTTTGATGCCAAACTAGTTTAAAGAATATTTGAGTATCTCTTGGTAAACACTGTAAAGAAAAAATACTGTAAAGAAAAAAGACCAAAATAAGATTGAGATGCTAAATCTTTCTATGTTGCTGAGCTATTGATAAGGGTAAGGACTTTGTTTTGGAATGTTCTTCTATGCTTTTCTGCTTCTGTATTCATCTGGACTGTTCATCATACTCATGATAGCTTGGGAGTTACGGAAATTATCAAGCATCAATAATCAAAATAATTTAACCCAATTCCTTCTTGACCAGACACCCTTCTACTATTAAACTTTCCAAGCTGTCTCAGTACCTCATGATATTCTGCAGCCTTTTGTTATTATTCTAATGCATATTCAAACTATATGGCGATGAGTCTTAAATAATAACTGAAGAATAACCTCCCAGTGGACTTCCGGTTTGGCATCGGGACGAGATGGCTGTGAAGAACGGGAGTTCCCGTTATCATGCCGGTATCTGTTCGGCAGTGAGCTGTGTGAGGCTCATCTAAGCCCTGTTGGGATGAAGATTAGATTGCCTGAGCATTCTTTTGGTTGGTGTGGGGCACCTACTCCAAATCTACTGGGAGAAATTCTGGGCCCCCTCCCTCCCTGGAACACCTGCCGCTGCTGCCACCAATGGCCACCACCGAGGAAGACCTGAGGTGCACCGCCGGGCCCGGGGGACAGCTGACGCCACTCCCGCAGCCACCACTGGACCATCCCGGGGCCGGAGGACACCAGGGCCGCTGCGGCTGCTGAGGAGGATGCCATCTTGCTGGCCGGCGAGTTCCCCACATCCGCCCTGGCACCCCCTCCGCTGGGGTCAGTGAGAGCAATGCTGGATTGGGGGCAGGGCGCGGGGACAGCTGCTGGCATAACTTGCCAGACGTGGCCGAAGGGCGATGGCCAAAGAGCGGTCGCCGCCGTTTGGGACCGTTCAGGGCCATGCGGGGGCTGGGCTGGCTAGGGACTCTATTGGTGGGGCAGAATTTCGTGTTGGGGGGTAGACGGGAAGTTTTGAATTGTTTTAACATTTTATTGTATTTTAACTTGTTTTTACGGATTTATTCCTGGCTATGTCGACTGTGAGGTTGCCTGGGGAGTGCGTGGGCGCCACCATTGGGGTGGTCTTGGGCAATGGACGTTATGGCGGTGGAGGTTTAACGTGTCTGTGTAGAAGAAGGAGGAACAGATGGTTGACACCTGTCCCTCTTTCTGGTTTTACCCCCAGCTGGAAGATTGCAGGTAGTCTTGTCAACTGCCCCCCAGGCCTGACAGTGCTGCTGCTTAACGCCAGGTTGGTCCACAACAAATCATCCCTCATCCACAACCTGATTGTGGATGAGGGGGCCGACCTGACTTGCATAACAGAGACCTGGGCAGGAGGGGCGGGGGATGTCTCCCTCTCTCAAATGTGCCCATCCGGGTATTGGTTCAGCACCTTCCAAGCCTGGAGGGGAGGAGAGGGGGGTTGCTTTGGTTTACCGAGCTTCCATCTCCCTCACGGGGCTTTCAGTCCCCTTGAGACCGGGTCTAGAGTACCTCTACTTGGTGTTGGGCAACCAAGACAGACCGGGGATTCTGTTGGTGTATCGTGCACCCTTCTGCCCAACAGACCCCCTGCCTGAGCTGACGGAGATCGTCTCGGGCCTGGTGTTGAAGACTCCCAGGATGCTGGTCCTGGGGGACTTCAATCTCCATGCCGAGACTGTTCTGTCCGGGGTGGCTCAGGACTTCATGGCCTCCATGGTGGCCATGGGGTTGTCTCAACATGTTGTAGGCCCGACCCATGAACGTGGACACACTCTGGACCTGGTCTTCTCGATGGGGCAGGAAGAGGGTGATCTGAGGATGAGGAATTTGTGTCTGACACGCCTGTCATGGTCAGATCACTTCCTTGTGAAGTTTGAGCTTGAGAGCAGCCTTTCCCTATGTAAGGGTGCGGACCCGATTGCGTTGGTCCGCCCCCAGAGCCAGATGGATCCAAATGGATTCCTGAAGGCCGTGGGGGAATTTCCGGTTGACAAGACTGGTGCTCCTGTCGATGCTCTGGTCGAACTATGGGATGGGGAAACGACCAGGGCTATTGACATGATCGCTCCTAAGCATCCTCTCCCACCGGGCAGAGCCCACTCTTCCTCTTGGTATACACCTGAATTATGGGCAATGAAGCGGGTCAGGAGACGTCTAGAGTATAGGTGGAGGAAATCACGGGATGAATCTGATCGAAAAAACTTGAGAGCCCATTATCGGGCTTATGCTGTGGAGGTGAGGGCGACGAAAAAGAAATTCTTCTCCGCTTGCATTGCCTCCTCACAATGCTGTCCGGCGGAGCTTTTTCGGGTGGTACAAGGGCTGGTTCATCCTGGCCCCAAGAAAGACCCTGTACCGCCCTCGACGGCCTGCTGTGACGACTTTGCCAAGCATTTTAAGGAGAAAATCACTCAGATTCGTCACGAGCTGGACTGCACTAGTAATTCAGAGCCTTCAGGGGAAGAACCAATGTTGCTGCTTGGTCCTAATTTATTGGATGAGTTTCAGTTATTGCGGCCTGATGACATGGACAAGGTGCTTGGACAAGTACGTCCCACCACCTGCCTATTGGACCCTTGCCCATCTTGGCTACTTACCAACGCCAAGGACGGGATAGGGACCTGGATCCTGGAGGTTGTCAACGCCTCTCTGAGGGATGGCCGGGTACCTGCCCCTTTAAAGGAGGCGGTAGTCCGACTAGTCCTAAAGAAGGCATCCCTGGATACAGAGATGGCCACCAATTATAGACTGGTGGCCAACATCCCATTTTTGGGCAAGGTGTTGGAGCGAGTGGTGGCGGGACAACTCCAAGCACTCTTGGATGAAACTGATTATCTGGACTCATTTCAGTCCGGCTTCAGACCTGGGTATGGTACTGAATCTGCCTTGGTCGCCCTATATGATGACCTGTGCAGAGAGAGAGACAGGGGGAGTGCATATCTGTTGGTCCTCCTGGACCTCTCAGTGGCTTTCGATACTATTGACCATGGTATCCTTCTGGATAGGCTAGCGGAACTGGAAGTTGAAGGCACTGCTTTGCAGTGGTTCTGCTCCTATCTCAATGGCTAATTCCAGAAGATGGTGCTGGGGGACTCTGGCTCTGTGCCATGGCAGTTATGCCATGGAGTTCTGCAGGGTTCCATTTTGTCCCCCTTGCTATTTAACATCTACATGAAACTGCTGGGAGAGGTCATTAGGAGGTGTGGGCTGCGGAATCATCTTGTTTTCAACCAATGCAGGTGAGGCAGTGGCTGTACTGAACCGGTGCCTGGCTGAGGTGATGGGCTGGATGAGGGCCAATAAACTGAAGCTCAATCCAGACATGATGGAGGTCTTGTTGGTAGGTGGCTCAGGCTTCGGGGAAGGGGACCTTGATCTTGTCCTGAATGGGGTTGCACTCCCTCTGAAGGACAAGGTCCGCAGCTTGGGAGTGCTCCTTGATCCAGAGTTTTCGCTGGAAGCTCAAGCAACGGTGGTGGCAAGGAGCACTTTCTTTCAGCTTTGGCTGATTCACCAGCTGCGTCCCTACCTGGAGAATGACTGCCTGGAGGCGGTGACACATGCATTGGTAACTTCCCAACTAGACTTCTGCAATGCGCTCTACATGGGGCTGCCCTTGAAGACGGTCCGGACACTTCAATTGCTGCAAAACAGAGCTGCCAGGTTGCTGACGGGGACTGGGCGTTGTGCTCACATAGCTCCAGTCCTCCATCAGCTTCACTGGCTCCCCATTGAAGTTTGGGCCCAATTCAAGGTGTTGGTTATCACCTATAAAGCCCTTAACTGCTTGGGTCCTGGTTACCTAAAGGAGTGCTTACGTCCATATGTGCCCTCCCGCCCCTTGAGATCAGCAGCAGAGGCCCTTCTCCGGGAGCCCTCCGTGAAGGACATTAGGAGGGTGAGCACCTGGAGGAGGGCTTTCTCTGCGGTGGCGTCCAACCTATGGAACGTGCTCCCCAGAGAGGTCCGCCTGGCACTGTCGTTATTTGCTTTTTGGTGCCAGGCCAAGACC
Source organism: Varanus komodoensis (assembly GCF_004798865.1). NCBI lineage: Eukaryota > Metazoa > Chordata > Lepidosauria > Squamata > Varanidae > Varanus > Varanus komodoensis. The sequence continues at coordinate 13,420,304 of NW_025335627.1, forward strand.
TTTTTATTTAAATGCTATTTTAACTGTTGATTTTATTTATTGATTTTAACAACTTTGGCCAGGATGTCTCCAACTGTATTTTATTGTACTAGTGATATTTATTTATTTGTAAGCCGCCCTGAGGCTTAGGCGAATGGGGTGGCATATAAGTCTGCTAAATAAATAAATAAATCTGGGCTTTTCTCAACCGGACAATACAGGGGAGAGTTCAGCTCCCTACAAGTCTTCGACAGCTGGAAAATAGCTTAGAAGATTAGCTAAAAACTCATCGGATTTACTGGGTGAGCATTTTTACTTTTTATTTTCTCTCTCAATACTACCCATGAAAAAGCTACAGCTGTTACTAACTGGCACAAAGAAGAAAGAAAAGCCCCTTTGATGGAGGGAGGAATCCCCCCCCCCCCACAGAGGTCTAAGTGGCGACTGATATGGGGGAGAGGAATTGAGGTTTTTTTTGGAGAGTGGAAGCTGAAGGGAAAGACCTCCTTTTACTAACCTCCCCAAGGGCGAAAAATCAAAATAAATAATTACTGTGGAATTATGTGATAGAAGGACAAAATTTGCTTGCGGAGTGGCCATTTCGGCCATCTTTCTTTCTTTTTCTTGGACTCTTGCCAAAAACAACTGGACGCTTGCCAAAGTAATTTTCATACTGAGATGTGACTTCCTAAGAGAAAAAACAAGCATGTGTCCTTTCTTCTCTGCTGTGACATCATTTCATAATAGCCCTCTGCTGCCATTCTATGGCTATTGGAATTATAGCAAGTTCCTCTCTCTCTCTTTTTCTCTTCCCTATCTCTCTGCTGCTGTTTTGAAATTTTTGGTAAAAAATTTTCATCATGAGAAAAATACATCCTTCCTCTTCTTTGGCACCCTCATCAGCTGCTCAGAGTCCAACTCATCAGCCTAAAGCGGAAGATGTTGGAAAATGTCTAAAAGAGCTACAAATAACGACTTTGGTGATACAGATGTCTTTAACAGCTTTGGAAGCATCCCAAGAGGTGATGGCAACATGACAGGAAATTTCTCAAATGAGCAAAAAGAACAGCTTGACAAATTGGATAATTCTATTAAAGATGTATCAACTCAATTATCTGATGTTCAACTTAAAACTGAACAGAATACACAAAAAATACAACAAACACATGAAAAGCTGGAAATGGTAGATAAAGAAACACAACTAATTAAGCAAACAAATAAGTCTCTATGAGATTCACTATATTAGAGATGGAGAAGGCATCTTACTACCTAAGATTTCAGAATATACTCGAAGGAAAGAATGAAGATTTGCGAGAGCTAATGAGTGGCACCTTGGCAGAGCTTTTAGAAATAGAAAATGAAATTGCAGTAGGAATTGATCTTATCTACAGAGTTAACTCGACCTAGGCCAGAAAAAACAAACTTCTGAGGGAAGTTCATGTTAAATTTGCTCTAAGGTCTATAAGAGACAATGTTTTGAGGGCCATACATGAGAAACCTTTAAAGGTGGATGACTGCCATGAGGTGACGGTTCTGAAGCAAATACCATGGAGGATTAGAGAAGGATGAAAGAAATACTTATTCCTTACTACAAAGTTGATTAAGAAAGAGATTATGTTTAGGTGGCTAACACCAGAAAGAATACTCTTCACTTGGAACTCTACAAGATATAAATTGGATTCAATTTTTAAAGCACAAGAGTTCTATGAAAAATTTGGAGGTATGCTTGAAGAGGAAGAACCGGGTGTGTCAAAAGAAGGAGAGGAAGGTGCCGAACCAATGGAACTAACAATGTATCACTCTGAGGAAGGAGAAATAGTGAATACTGACTCACAACAAGAAGTACAGACACTGGAAACAAATGAAAAGAAAAAAGGTAGAAGTGTAAAGGCGAAGAATAAGTAGATAGGTAGATACTCTTTAAACATGGCCTTTAAAAGGGAAGGAAAAATTGAATTGCTCTCTTTAAATGTAAACGGACTAAATGGACCCTCTAAGAGGAGAAGGATTCTCTCTCATCTTCAAAAACGAAAATTGGATATAATTTGCCTACAAGAAACACATATTAAGAAACAACATGCTAAATTTTTGGAATGTTCAAAGCTTGGAAAATTGTTTGTATCTTCTGCTTCTCAAAAGAAGCATTATACATTAAGGAAAAACTAGACCCTAAATATATACTAGCTTATAAGGACGGTAGGATTCTGATGGTTGAAATCACAATGAAACTTAAAAAGGTGCTTTTAGTGGCGATATACGCCCCAAACGACCATCAGGAAATGTTTTACCAAAAATTACATACTTTACTCTTAAAAGTGGGCTGCCAGACTGTGTGTGTAATGCAATTGTGGACAAGAAAATGGACCATAAAGTGAGATTAAGGGAAAAAAGGGCAGGAGGATACTCCCAAAGTCTTGTTCTAACATGATTGAAGAACTCAGATTGATAGATGCTTGGAGGCGTAAAGATCCCACCTCTGCTAAATATTCTTTTTATTCAAATAGACATAGGTCTACAATTTACAGAAGAGATAAATAAGGAAATGCAAGTATTCTTTCAAATAAATAAAGCAGAAGAAACTTCTTTACAAAATGTCTGGGATACAACTAAAGCCTATGTCAGGGGATTGATAATAACATACTCAGCAAAAATAAATAAAAAGAAAAAGCACGAACGAGCAAAAATAGTAGAGGAACTGATGAAACAGGAACAAGAACTGCAGGAAGATCCATCCAAAAAAATATCAAGGTCCAAATGAGTATCTTAAAGCATAAATTGAATCTCTTGGACACAAATCAACTTACTATGCAAATGAAATTGGCCAAAAAGAATTTCTTTGAAAATGCTAATAAACCAGGGAAATGGTTAGCCTTTAAAGTAAAGAAAGAGAGAGAGAAGAGACTGATTTCTAAATTGAAGGATGGAGAAGGACGACTACAAGTTCAAAGTATACAAATTAAGAAAATAGCAGAAGATTTATTTACACAGTTATACCAGAAGGATGAGATTTCAACTGAGAAAGGAAAAGAATACATCCAAAATGGAGACTTACCAAAACTACCGGAGAAATATCAAAAATTATTGAACCAAGAAGTAACAACTATGGAAGTAAAAGAGGCAATTATGCGGCAAAAGAATGATAAAACTCCTGGCCCGGATGGGCTGCCAGCTGAATTTTATAAATCCTTTGAAGGAGTTTTTGCTACATTTCTTAAAGATATATGTAATGAAGCACTGTTAAATGCTAAAATACCAAATACTTGGACAGAGGCAAATATTACACTAATACCAAAAAAGGATATGGACTTAACACAGATTCAAAACTATAGACCTATATCATTATTAAATGTGGATTACAAAATTTTTGCCTCTATAATGGCAGAAAGGTTAAAGAAGTTTTTAACAGACTTTATTCATCCAGACCAAAATGGTTTTTTGCCTAAAAGACAAATGAAGAATAATTTGAGAACTATCTTGGATATCCTAGAATATTATGAGATGCGCACGGAAAAACCAATGGCTTTATTATTTATGGATGCTCAGAAAGCCTTTGATAATGTTAATTGGCAATTTATGAAGCAACAGATGGACCAAATGGAGTTTGGTAAAAAGTTTATGAATGCGATATCAAGCATTTATCAAAAGCAGTCGGCTAGGATTTTAATTAATGGAGAATTCACAAGGATTATAGAGATACAAAAGGGTACAAGACACGGATGCCCACTGTCACCTCTGTTGTTTACTCTGATTTTAGAGGTGTTGAATAGAAATATCAGGGATGACGCAGACATTAAAGGTACTAGAATTAGAGATGAAAGTTATAAACTGCAAGCATTTGCAGATGATCTAGTTTTCATAATGGAGGAACCCTTTATAACAATGCCTAAACTCATACAAGGGATTGAAGAATATGGTGAGATTATGGGGATGAAAATAAATAAAGAAAAGATGAAATTGTTAGTTAAAAATTTTACATAAGACCAGAGAAAAAGGCTGCAGGAACAAGATTTGCAGATTGTTAAAAAGGTTAAGTATTTGGGAATCTATCTTACAGCTAAGTGTACTACCCTGAAAGAAGACAATTACGATAAACTATTGAAGGATATTAAGGGCGATCTGGGAAAATGGGCTAATTTGCAATTATCTTTGATGGGAAGAATAACACTTGTTCAAATGAATATACTACCAAAGCTTTTGTTTTTATTTCAAAAGATTCCCATAAAAATTGATAGAAAATTTTTTGATGATCTGAATTTTCAAATCTCAGGATTTATATGGAGAAAGAAGAAAGCAAGGATCAAACTAAAAATACTTCAGGAGACGAAAGAGAATGGGGGTTTTCGTCTCCCTGATTGGATGTCGTATTATCAAGCGTCTGTTTTAACTTGGTTAAAAGAATGGATAACTCTAAGAAATAAGAGAATTTTGTATTTTGAAGGACATGATTTACAAATGGGTTGGCATGCTTATATGTAGTATGAGAAGGCTAAGTCACATGGCTCTTTTTTAAGTCACTATATTAGAAAATTATTAATGTTGGTGTGGGAAAAGTTAAAGCTAAAATTGTATAATAAACTACCAAGATGGCTTTCACCCATGGAAGCTTTTGTGTATCCAAATGCATTGAATTTTGAAGGGATTATAAGATATGATATTTTAGATAAGGATGGAGGCCTGAAATTAGATCAAGAAACACAAGAACAGGGATCTAATATTTCTTGGTGGCACAAGGTGCAGATACAATCGAGATATGCTAAAGATTGTAAAGCGTGAGGTTTTTATAAGGAATTAACAGCGTTTGATCAAGTGATGCTCAAATCAGATGAGAAAACGATTAAAAGATGATATGAGTTTTTACTTGACAGGGAAATGGAAGATGAACAGGTAAAGGAAACTATGATAACATGGGCACAAAATTTTGGTTATAATAGTGAATTAGAAAAGTGGCAAAAGCTGTGGGAGAGAAATATTAAGGTAACATTAGCAACTTCGTATAAAGAAAACTTATATAAAATGTGTTATAGATGGTATCTGTCGCCAAATCGATTAGCTAAGATGTTTCCAAATATGTCAAATAGATGTTGGAAATGTAAGTATAAATTGGGTACTTTTTATCATATGTGGTGGACTTGCAACAATGTGAAAAAGTATTGGAGTAAAATGCATAAATGGCTTGAGGAAATGTTACAGAAACCCCTAGCTTTTAAACCTGAAGTTTTTTTATTGGGCATCATACCAGAAGACAGTAGCAAACAAGAAATGTATTTGATTTTACATGTAATCACTGCAGCGAGGATTGTATTCGCTCAACACTGGAAAAGTGAGGAACTACCCACCGATGAACTGATTTTTAAAAAGATTCAGGACTGTGCAGAAATGGATAGATTGACTATATCACTGAAGGAGAAAGAAGATACTGACTTCTATCAAACCTGGGACTCTTTTTATTATTGGCTAGAGAAACAGGACCTGGTTTAGATTTAAATATGTTTTAAAACTATCATAAATGGATTTAAATATGACTATGGAATGTTAAAAAAATATGAGTGGGGGGCTGACCCAGTACATCTGATGTATTTGATGATTGATGTTTTTAGTGTTAGTTTAAAATTTTAATAAAATGTATTATAAAAAAAAGAATAACCTGCAAGTAACCTGGGTGGCTGTGGATGCACTTACATGGTACTTTCTTGCAGTGTCTAATCTTATAGTGCCTCTCAGTAACACCTTACCCAGTTCAGAAGCCCGAAACTGTCCTAGATTAGAGTTTCTTTTATTACTTTAATATGCGAAGTATATATAACAAGGATGGCAAAACCATGGCTCATGAGCTGCATGTGGCACTTTGAGTGCATTTTGTGGCTTGCAGAGGGGAAGGATTGCATCCTCACCATGCACCACACAGTGGTGTTGGGCTTGGAAGGCAGCATCAACATGGTGCACATGAATCTCCTTGCTCCGCCTTCCATGCCAGCCACTGCAGGAAATGCTGTCTCTTTGGAATACAGCCACAGTCCTAAACCACGGGAACCACCCAACGCCCAGTGTAATAGTAAGCCTGCTTGCAAGCATGGCATGAAATGATGGTGATGGCTGTAGGGATGCTGGTGGTGCCACGTTTCTATGTTTAAAGGAGCAAACTTATGCATGTTCAACAGAAAAATGTTCTACAACTCCCAGCATTCTGCTGGCCATTGTTGGGCTTTTTTTCCTTTTGAAACTTTCATAATATTATGCTTTCAACCTGTTTTTCCCACACTGCAGCCCTCCAAGTGTTATTGGATTACAGCTTGTATAATCTCATCCATTGTTCATGCTGGCTGTGATTGATGGGAGTTGTAGTTGTCAAAAAACACTGAATGCAGGTACACTGGGTGTGTACAATAAAAATACAGTTTATTCAAGCATACAGGAAATACATGCAGCTTGTAGGTAACCCCCTAAAGGGACTATGAAGGTGAATTCTGTCTATATAATCTATTAGTCATGACCACGGTGACTAATCAGTTGGGGAATCAGGCAGTTTGCAAGAGGCATGCAAGAGTAGAAAGAAAAGGGTTGAATGGGTTAAATATTAATGAGGTTTGTTAAGTCAAAGCATTGTGCAAGCCTTACAAATTAACACCTAACAGAGCTAATTGACCTCAGTAACTAGCCTGATAACTGGAGCAGTATCATAAAAGATACATAAATATTTGTTCATGTCTTGCAACTCTCAAACATCTGACATTTACCATATGTGGCAGTTCTGTTGAGAATGTCTGGCCACCCCTGGTATATAAAATAAACAAATGTCATCACCTAAGCTTTCTTCCTCTTGCTTCTTTACAATCTGTGGGTTTGCACATAGAATGGGTTTGTTAGGGAATTAATAGAGATCAAAGCTGGCAAGAAGGGTCCTGAGTGCAATGATGGAACATACTCTGCATGAATGGGGGATCCACTTTCAGTCTTGGATCTCCCCATGTAAAAGGATCTCAAGTTGTGAATGTGACTCAGAAACACATAACTTGATCAGGTCCTGGGAATCCAGAAGAATCAGTCTCCTGATAAGATTTACAGGCCTCATATCTATATACATGTCTATTTCATAAGCATATTAAGCATCTTGATGAGAATTTTCCTTGTGAAATGTTGTGCACCATTTTTTAAAAAGATCTTCAAATCTACTTTTGAAAAGACAGTGAAGTGTTCCCACTTACCTAATGCAATCTCACCACCCCTGTGGCAGGTGTTTGCAAGCCCCTCAACCTGGAGCATCCAATACAAAGCACAGGGTGCAGTGGTAGCGGTCTTCCTCAGTGCCCACCTTGCACCCTGCATTTTATCTAGACTGCCACTTTTCCCACCTAAATTTAGTGACAGGGAGGGGGAGGGACGGGAGCTGAGCCACGGACCAGAATCAGTGTAACTCTTCCTGCACCTTCCTGCATATAAACTACATGGAGAATATTTTTGAATTGGCTACTGCATTTTGGCACAAGTAGAGCAAGCATAGATCATGATTCTCAACAGCTTGATATATTTAATCTACTAGGTCCACTTTGCTAATTAGAAAGCGCACTTGCAGCATCTTACGTGACAGACTTGATGAAAGATTGTTGCCTTGGCAAGGTGTATTCAATATTCAATTATTTTTGTGTTAATAATTTATTTGGTATAATAGAGAAAGCACTGTAAATAAACATCACTCTGAAAGAACATCTGTTGTATTTACCAATAAGTGAGGGCATGAACTTCAGAATGTACTTACAGGAGGTGAGGGAAGGTATTTTAGCTAATCCTTCAGAAATACTGCAGATGGCCAATATAAGGGTTGCATGCACACAGAGACATAACCACCAGCAGATAGAAGCCAAATGAAAATATGTTTGTTCCCAGAGTTTAGGATATGTTAGCAGCTACTCTATAGAAACTGTGATCAGAGAAGGCAAATTTCTATTTATGGCACACCACTTCAAATTACAGGTGGAGGGGTCACACAACTCCCCATTATATATTGATGAACAAAACTAATAATTTAAGTAACTCCTGTACAGAAAAGGTAACATGGCAGAATGGCTCCACTTTCCATGATTTTTCTATATGCAACATTTTTAGTTTCATCTTTATTCTTACATGGTGCAACCCAGAGACAGGTTTATTACATTAGTGATAAACCAAACTAGATGACCTTTTAAAATTTAAAAGCAGCTGTGTGGGTGCATTAATTGGGTCAAGGCTGATGTCCTGCAGGAACATTTTCACATTCTGAACTGTCTCTCTTCAGCCCCCACCCAAACTATTTGAAAGCACAAGGTCCCACATTGGTTCCTAGGTAAAGAGCAATGTCAGGGGAGAGAAATTTAGCCTGGCGAAGCAGCATGTGGGGGAAGCCTTAATTTGCTCCCTCAGTGCAGTGGCCCTATTCAAATTCCTTCATGTGTCTAGACCTGTGTGTGCCTTTTTTCCCTTTAATGCAGAGCATTCATGCACAAACAGTTGGCTCACTTACTTTGGTTCTAAGTAGGCCTTGACTAGGGTGCACCGTAAGGGTGCGCTGAAGCCAGGCAGCAGGGCAGCTTTGGCATCAAAAGCAAAATCAGCCTAAGCTTCCCCAGCAACTGCTGTCTAAAAGGCCAATGGAAATACGTGTTGAGGATGTGTAGACTACAGAAGGCTATATTTTCTAAATCACCTACAATCATACTTGAGGCCTGGTTTTGGTATGCAAACTGCCTGGATCACCCTGCAAGATAATTTTTGTCAGCAGAAATACAGATGAAGGTATCTAAAGGCCCACTTCTTCACATTGGTCTCTGCCCAAGCTCTGAGACCATTATCTGAGGCTCTGTCCTAAGCTCTCCCACATACTAAGCTTTGATGAGTGACTACTTGTAACTAAGACTTTTCCAAATTACCAAATTTCCTCCCTAGGGTTTTGTCTGGTGTCTTCTTCACTGACTTCGCAGAGCCAAGAAAATACTTTTTTAATTTTCCCAGGCCTTTGAAAATTTTACTCCTAATTTTATTTTTAATGATATATTTCATGGGGCATATAAAATAATACTTTAGTTGCTTTCACGTTAGAAGAAAATTTTACTTACTGAGGCCTGGCTACTTGAGATTTCAATCTGTATGGAATTTCCCTCACCAGCAGCAATTAGTGTGTAAAACCTGTTTGGTCATAGACATTTTGTTACACCAGACTCTTATGATGGAGGTTTTCTCTGTGTTTATGTCTTGTTCTTTTTATTCTTTGATTTTGGGGAGATATTGTGTGTCTGGCTGCTATACTTTGTCTTATTGTTCATATTTTCACATTTAATTTGCTTTTACCGATGTTTTTCTGATCCAGTAGCTATACTTTGATTGGTATATTCTTTGATTAAGATACCACTTCTAGACAAGTCCTTCCAGCCAAACATACATAGTTGGTTTCAATATTGATTAATTAGCCAGGGTGTATGCTTACTGCATTACCAAATGCTGCAAATGTTCTTTGGGTTTTATAGAAATATTTTAGTATGACTGGTAAGTAGAAATGATTGACTATGTGTGTAGAGAACAGAATCCTTACGGAATCCTTCCGTAAGCCTTTCCATTAACTTCAGTAATTTCACCGAACCTAAGAGATGAAAAGGAAACAAAAACTTTCAGTAATGACACACCCATACCACAGGCTCCCAAATTACCGGCTCTAGCCTTTTTCAGTGAAAGAAACTGCACAGCCCCAATACACAAAACAAAGCAAAACCATTCCGCATTGTTGTGGTTAAGGAGAATTTATTGTGTTAAAACCACATTTATTCAGAAATGTCCATAGCTCTACTGAATATTGTTTAATTACTGTTTTGAGGGAAATGGCATTTTAAAATCTTCACTCCTAGCAATAGGAGCTACCACTCAGAACTTGGAAGGAGCTTCAGAACCAAGGTTTAATTAACCAGTAGCACCAAGACCCGGATGCCAGATCCAAAATATACATAGGATAGAATCTATTTTTTTCAATCTCTCTCTCTTTCTCTCCAGAAAAAAAAAACTAAGCAATTATGAACATGAAAGTATGGTAGCTACACAACCAATACTATCCAAGGATGTGGGAAATCATGAACCCTTCCAATTGTAATGCAGTCTAAATTTCTAATACCCCTTCACCATTCATTTTATAACAATTATTAACAGGAGGATTGTATGGCTTTGTTCCAAGGAATAATAGCAACCAATTTTAATTTGAAAATTAACAAACAATCATTACTGAAAAGTGGAGTACTTAGGAACTTACAAGTGCACAACATCCATTGATTTAATGGCTGATGAGAGGTAAAGCTTATAAAGATTTACCTCTTGTCAGATTTTTAGCAATCCAATTATTTCTGTTAATATGTGCACATTAAGCAATCATATTTCAGCACCATCCCATCCCAGGCCTTGCTTGCTTTGCTGCTTGTTATCAAAGCTAAAGATTTTAAATTCTCCTGTTTGCAATTTAATTGGTTTAGGGAATAAGCAGTAGTAGAATGAAGAAAAGAAGTGGCAACATTAATGTAATGCTTTAAAATCCCAAGGCATATAACAGGGGTGTATATCTGACTCTTGTTAATCAGGGAAGGCAGTGTTCTTGGATGGTCTGGAGACTTGGGCTTAACGTATCATAAAAATAATATTTTCAAACCTGACTATGCATTACATGTGCTCTTATATGCTCTTGTATCCATCACACTCTCTGCTTTCTAGCTATCTTGTTAAAATTGAGAACTTAAGCCTTGTAAACACCAAGGAATGGAAACATCTGAAGACAAAGCATCTGCAGGCTAAGCAAATTTGTTTGCTAGCAAGGCTGAGTTCCTACTATTCTTAAGGAAAGAATACAGGGCCAATGGGTCCCGCCTTTAACCTCCATGCTTACAGAACAGTAGAAGTCATAATACTACATTACAGATAGATGGTACCTATGCAATGGCATTGTTCAATGTGATACTGTCTGGAGAAATATAGCTTTCAGGAAAATGGTCAATAGCAACAAAGAGGTGTGTTTCATTTCCTCTCTATTTTCTCCTCTTTCCATCCCATTTTAATCTGTTTTCTTGTATGGGTAATTGAAAAATATCTATTACAACTGTCCAAGTCATATATGTAGCAGACACAAAACCAGAAAGAAATGCTAAGAATGGTAAGCAATATGCTGAAACATCCAAAACGATGGGATCATAGAAGAAAGCAGATAAATTCAGTGAAAGCAAATATAAAGGTTTAGATACACACAATATGTTGGGAAGGTGCTGGCAAGCCAGTAATGCTATTTAGAAAGAATGAAAGGGTAGAGAGTTAACAAAAAGAGCAGGTATCGATAATTTTGGTATGATTATATATTAAGGCATTTTATATTGGTAATCTATTTTATGCAATGTTAGAAATATAGATCTGAACTAAAGAAAGAAAAACATGTACACTTCCAACATTCAAAACAGTGTCAGTAACATTCTCAGTTCAAGTGTAAATGCCACATTTATAGTCTGAAAATCATAAATACTTTGGGATATATAACGATAACCTCTACTGACATGATGAATATGATGCATTCAGTTTTTAATGGCTTTTCTGATTTTGCTCCTGTGAGCCGCATACTACATGAAATATTGTGTGTCCTGGAGTACTTGGAAGCAAGTCTTCCCATTATTATTCAACTTTAGCTCCATTTGCTGATTCAGTGACTAAGGGCCGGATTGGCCAGATGCAAATTCTGCTTTCTGATGTTAATCTAACAAGCAGAAAAGCCAAAGGCCTATCATTCAATATCCCAAAGCCTGTAGGAATCAGGGCAATCATTTTATGAAGTACTGTGTGAAGCTGAGCTGGATGCAGTAATTATCTGAAGGAAGTACTCGGTTTTGTAAGGGAACATTTGCATGAAGAAAAGAGAAAGTGTTCGATTCATCTCCACACAGATATTCGGCACTTTATCCCTCAAAAAGATTCCAAGACAGCATTAAGAATTCTGGGCCTGTTCCAGATACGAACTTAGTAAAATTGCATATAAGCTTTGAGTCTGCCTGACTTCAAAAGAAACAAAAAGACAAGAAAAGACAAATGAATTGACTTATTTATTTGAAATATTTTTATCCCACATTCCAGCCAAAAAAAAGCTCCCACAGTGACTTTCAATCAATCAGCAAAAAATGCAGTCCCTGACTGCTGGTTTGCAATTTAAAAAGAAATACTTAAGGAAAGGGACACCGGGAAGAAAGAGGTGCAAATAGTACGTAAGCCAGGCTAGTGGAATAACCCTGCTCCCCGTTTCTTCTCCTGGGGGTGGGTGGCAGTGCAAGTGGCCAGGCCTCGTCATTTCCTTTGCCTATTTCTGCTCTTAATAACTTTCACAGTACAAGCTGAACCATCTATACTCAGAAGTAAGTGTGACAGAGTTCAGTGTTCCTTTAGGTTTGCAAACTAAAGTATACATGAAGCTTTCTGCTGGATCAAACCAAAGGTTTTCACATTACTGTATGACCAATATAAAGTGAAAATAAATTATAGCTATTTACATCCAGAAATTCATAATCAAAAGTGGGCCAAAAAAACTCATATTCTGTACAGTCAATACTAAGCTTCTGTATAAACCTTCATCTAAATTCTGTGCTGAAAGTAAATATGACATAATTAAAATATATAAATGATGTTATACAAGCAAATATTCTGATTACATTAATGTTTACAAAAGATTTGTATTCATGTTTTTAAATCTCTGTAGGAAAAACAATCTTAGCTTTTGTTTGCAATTATAATTTTAACTTATTAGTAGATGAACTTTCTTACATACACATACACATTAAATGTAAAAATGAAATGAAAACATGTAAAAAAGGCATTGAAAATAGTTTCACCAAGGTTTTATATGTACTTTCCAGAATGCAAGGTAACACCAGTCTAAAAACTCCATTATGCTCAGGCAGTTTATGTATAGGCTAAACACTGGGTGTTTATGGATTGGATTAGACCCTTCCCCCTTGAGATCAGCTGCTGCATTTATCCACAGAGAATTAGGCATACCTATACCCAATGACCTCAGCAGAACTTAGTACTGACAAAGTCTGCACAGCACAAGCAACAATTTTTTAAAAGGTTGTTTGTCATGTTGCCCAAATGCAGTTGTGATTAACCGTTGTGATTTCTCATGGTTGTCAACCATGATCAGACACAACCATCTGTTTTAGGGTTTCTCCCTACCAGGTTTGCTTGTTGTGTCACCTGAAGTCATCACAAAAATCTTAGGACAAGTGAGCTGCTTGGCAACCATGGTGGTTGCTGCTCTTGCTAAGTGGCTAGCCAGAGAACATGGCTGACAGTTTCCTGCATTTGCTGCAGTCTCAGATACATCCTGGGCCTTTCCAGCTCCTGTCCCAGAGAACGTCTTTGGGGTAGGAGCCAGGCTGATCCGCTGGGTGCTCCTGCCCCATATGGGGTAGTTTTGAGACTTGTCTTCCAGGAATATCTTTTTGCTAGGTACCAAGAAGATGTGGAGCTCAGACCCACAGGAGAAGGAAAAGAGCACAAGTCTGTGTATTTTCTAAAGTCTCGTTCAATGGGAGCATCTTTCAAAGGCCCTGTCTCCAGAGGACACCCTTTTGTGTAGAAAGGGATGTATAGTCAGGGAAGACAAAAGCATTTGATTTCAGAAAGATTGGGGAGGGGAGGAGCAGGAAGTGAAGCATGGCAAAAAGGCAGGTTTCCTTACCTGTAACTGTTGTTCTTTGAGTGGTCATCTGTGCATTCACACATGCAGGCTCTGTGTGCATGTGGGGTGCTGTTTCAGGAAGATTCCAAAGCAAATTAATTATGTGGCCCATAGACATCCCTAGCGTAAAGGTGGGGGACCTGCCAAGACCTCAGTTCTGAGTGTGAGACAACCATAGAAGTAATGCCTGAATCAGAGATATGTCAACGCCATGTCAAATATGTGTACAAGACACCAGTGGGGATGGTGGTTGGGTATGTGTGAATGCACAGATGACCACTCAAAGAACAACAGTTAAGCAATCTGCCTTTATTCTTTGCAGTCTCTGTGCATCCCACATGTGCGTGACTGGCAAGCTTACCTCATGAAGGAGGGTAGTGTCATTCAGTGGAGTAGAGAGGACAGGTCAGCCGAATGTGTGGTCCTCTCTAGTTCGAACATTGAGACAATAATGGACAATGAAGGTCAAGGAATTTTACCATGTTGCCGCTCTACAGAGGTCAGTGAGAAACACTCCCACATACTGAGCTGTAGAGGTTGAACTAGCTCTGGTAAATATGCTCTAATGCAGCAAGACAGATGGAGACCAGAGAGTTCATAGGCCAGAGATATACTGTGGAGTATCCATTTAGAGAGCCTTTGTGGGGAAATAGGTGTTCCCCAGTTCAGGCCGCCACACACAATGAAAAGTCTCTGATTGTCGGAAGGATTGAGTTCTGGATTTGTAGAAAGCTAATGCCCTACGGACATCTAGAGAATGGAGAGCCAGCTCTATGAGGTTAGATGGGTTTTGAAAGAACACCAGTAGGACAATGGTCTCATTCATGTGGAAAGAAGAGATAACTTTAGGCAGGAAAATAGGGTCAGGGCAAAGTACAACCTTGTCCTTATGAAAGGTGATATAAGGAGGGTCAATTTAAAGAGTTCAGTGGCTTGATGAGCAGAGGTAATGGCTATCAAAAAGGAGGTTTTACAAGAGAGGAGACACAGGTCTGCTGAGGCCATAGGTTCAAACAGAGGTTTGGTGAGAGAGTGAAAGACAATGGAGAGGCTCCAGGACAGAGGAGGTTGACAGGTGGGGCTAGATTAAAGATGTCCTTGAGGAATTTTCAAATTAAAGGATGATAAAAAGTCGATCAGCCCTGAATCAGAGCATGGAAAGCTGAACTAGCAGCCGTATAGACACGGACAGGTGAGAACTCATTTTTATAGACACAAACAGGTAAGAACTGTAGGTGGAGAGAAGCCATGCTGTCATTCAAATGTAGAGAATGTTGTCCACTTAGTGTTGTATGTTTTGCAAGTGGAAGCCTTGAGGGAGGCATTGAAAGTCTCCCGTAAGTCAAAGGGCATGTCCGTTAGTGATGGGGATCTGGAGGAATTATCCATGCATTGAGTTTGAGGATGTTTAGGTGGGGATGGAGAACTATTCCCTGATCTTGACAGATAAGATCTGGACAGGTTGTGAGATGAAGGAAGTTCCTGTTGGACAGGCCTAGCAGATGGGGGAACCAGTGTTGCCTGGCTAGCAGGATGTTATAAGGATGGCGTCCTCTTTGTGAGGACTTTTGGCATTAGGGGAAATGGCGGGAAGAGGAAAAATAGATTCCTGTAGCAGGACAGGAGAAAGTCATCCCCCAACGACTGAGTGCCTATGCCCATTCTCAAGCAGAAATGGTTGCAGACGGTGTTGTGTTTGGTAGCAAACAGGTCCAATCGGAAGACACCCCATCGGACCCACAGGGATTGAATCAAAGAAGGGTGGAGCTCCCATTTGTAACACTGGGTGAAGGTTCTGCTTAAAGAATCTGCTAGGACACTGTTGGGACCTGCAACATGAATAGTGACTAGCGTGGCATGTTGTGTGGTACACCCATGCCGAATGTTGGTGGCAAGAGAGGCAAGGTGGCTTGACCTGGTTCCACCTTGTTTGTTTATATAGGCAACCACTGTCATGTTTTCTATAATGAGCCATATGTGACAGTACAGGATGATGGCTTGGAAGGAAACAGTGGCTTTCTTTACAGCCAGGAACTTTAAAAAGTTGATGTGATGTGAAGCCTTGTGAGGACTCCATCTGGCTTGGATGGTAGAACAACCACAGTGGGTTCTCCTACTGAGAAGGACGGTGGCTGTGGTTCAGGTGAGATGGGGGTCTTGTGGGGAGAGTGGGACTCTGATGGAGGTGTTGGTCTTGTCTATCCACCAACAGACAGAAATGTGAATTTGAGTAGGGATGAGCAGTCTGGTGGAATGAAGCTTGATCTTGGTATATAATGTTAGAAACCAGAGCTGGAGAGGTCTCATGTGTAGTTGAGCCAGAGGGACAACTGGAATTGATGCAGACATTAGACTGAGAATGTGCTGGATCTTCCTGGCAGTCCCTGAATGAGCATTGATGAGGGAAGTGACCTCTTTGATCAAAGCAGATATTCTGTCCTGGGATAGAAAGGGCTTTGCAGAAATGGAACCAAGTCAAGCTCTGATGAAGTGGATCAATTGTTTAGGTAAAAGGCAGGCAATGTAGCCTCACTGGTCAAGTCTTGGGCACCTTTGGGGAGAAAAGAGCAAAGGGGTGCTATTCTTTTCCATAGCATGAGATGATGTCTAGCCACGGTGGCTTGATAATTCACTATCCTAATGGAAAGGACTGTGGAAGAATAAAAATGGTGGCCCACTGCATCAAGGCGTCTGTCTTCTTGTCAGACCAAGTGGAATGTTGTCTCCTAGAATGGCTTTGAGAGGACTTGCCAATTATGGAATTAGGTCAAGGATGTTGAAACAGAAAGTTGGCATCTTCCTCCTGGACTCAATACATGTTTTTGAGTTGACAAGGTGGAGGGGCTGCTGATGCTAGAGATTTCAACTCATGACATCAAGGAGAGTGGGTAGGAGTGGAATAGTGACCAGTCCTGCTATCTTGGCACTGACCGCCTCAAAATCTGGGTCTTTTGCTCTGGTAGGCTCTTGTCTGGGGTTGAATCCAAGGCTATGTGCCATATGGAGGACTTGAGCAGAAAAAACACTGGAGTCTTCCAAACTGCAGTGAAAATTGCGCATTGGTACCAGTGCATTAGGTGCTATATCAGAGCATTGGTCCAGAGAAGATATAGCTGAGATACACGCATAGTGTTCACATTTGGGGTGATGCTTGATGAAGTCTGATTGGTGGTTAGGCAAGTTAGGGTGAGGTGGTTCTTCACTGGATAGAGCTAGGATATGTAGGAAGCCCAGAGGGCAGAAGAAGCAAAACTAGGGCCAGGCTGAGAAGAGTATTGATCAGATCCATTTGAGCTCCAATGAGCTCCTCCATTTACCTGGCTTTCATCAAGACGTCTGACAAAGTGCTGCATGATATCCTGGTTGAGAAATACAGGAGTTTTTGGATAGACCAATGCACTGTCCAATGGATTAGGGCATGGTTGACAGGCAGAAAGCAGAGGGTAACTATGAAGGGGGAATCATCGGGATGGTAGCCGGTGATGGGCGGGGTCCCCCATAGCTCTGTCCTGGGACCAATCCTGTTCAATCTTTTCATCAATGACCTGCAAGAGGGGGTGACAAGTCTGCTGATCAAATTTGCAGACAATACTAAAACACAGTGGTCACAACTGAGGAGCAGGTACCCCAGATCCAGAAGGATCTGGACAGACCATGGATGCAGGTGGGGGACAACAGAATGGTGTTCAATGTAAATAAGTGCAAGGTCTTGCACTTGGGGCATAGGAATGGGTGTCATAAGTACAAGTTAGGGGACACATGGCTAGAGAGTAGCACTTGTCAAAAGGATCTCAGGGTACTGTTTGACTGCAGGCTAAACGTGAGTCAGCAGTGTAACGTGGCAGTCAACACCACCCTTTGTTGCATAGCCAGAGGCATAGCTTCTAGATCGAGAGAGGTATTACTGGCACTCTACATGACTCTGCTGCACGCACAACTGGAGTATTATGTTCAGTTTTGGGCTCCGCATTACAGGAAGGATATAGCCAGGTTGGAATTGGTGCAGTGTAGGGCAACAAGGATGGTGGTTGGATTGCAGAGAAAGTCGTATGAGGCAATACTGAGGGAACTGGGTCTTTTCAGCCTTTCAGCCCCAAGGCAATCTGTTGGTGACATATATGTAAATGAGGGGGTGCCTCGCACAGCTAGGTAGAGATCTGTTTTCCCCTGTGGAGGAGGGCAGGAAGTGTTCCAATGGAGCAAAGCTCAGGGAACCAAGATTTAGGGTGGATGCCAGGAAGTATTTCCTGAGAGTAAGGACCCCAAGGGTATGGAATGGGCTTCCAGAGGAGGTGGTTGAAGCCCCTTTAGTGAGGGTATTCAAGGATAGGTTGGTCATGCACATGGTAGGCATGTCATGAGCAGAGTCAACTGGAGCCGGGGGTCAGACTAGAGGTCCCTGGAGGCCCCTTCGGACTCGCTCTGTTTCTATGTTTCTAAACATGTCTTTGTACTGAGACCAGGTCTGGTTGTAGTATGACTGCATGGGATGGGCTGTGGATTTCACCTTCTGAGACTGAAGTACTTTTCGGAGGCTGAGAATGAAGTTCCTGTATCAATTTTGGTGTTGGTGCAGAAGGGTGGCTCAGGTCTTGTGTCAGCACTGTGTCTTCAGTACACAGGAGGCAAGCAGTAGGCAGGAGATCTGTGCACTTTTGCGTGTATTTATCGCTCTCATTCTCCTTAGTAAGGGTGAGCAATTTTGGAACCTTATTCCTTTTTTCTTGTTTTTGGCTTCCCCATCGTAGATACTTTTGACGGGAGAGGGACTACGTTTTCATCTGTATTAGCAGAAATAGGAACACTGGAGGTGGACGTTTGAGTGTTCTCCTCATGAAGGGCACAGCTCTACAATCTGGCTTTTAGGCAGTCTGCTCAAAGTTTTCCCACCTGCTTGGTGAAAGCCTGGCAATGGTAGCAGGAATTGGTGACATGAGATTCTCCTTGACAAAGGCAGCACAAGAAGTTTACCACCACACGCCACACAATTGCAGAAAGGGGTTTTTGAGTGCCATTTTGCTTGTTCGATGAAGACGAAGCAAGGGAAAAAAGAGGCAAGGAAATACAATTTTCTGTCTTTCTGTCTTTTTTCTAGTGAGAAGATGATAGGAATAATAATAATAATACAGGAGACTGAGAAAAGGCCAAAAGATAAACAACTTCACAAGATAAGTGGATAAGGAACTTCCTGAACCCCTCATGATGGGGGCCAAAGAAGTACTCAGGTCTCATGTTAGGCATGGCTATGGGCCGGCCTCCCACTGAATACTAATTAATCAGCTTTGGAATCTTCCCAGAACAGCTGCACACATGCATGCAGAGCCCACATGTGTGATGTACAGAGATCACAAAGAATAAGAGCAGTTAATCCAGGGTGAAGCAATGCATCAGAGATCATCAGGCCCCTGAACTTTTATTTCAGCAAGTGCCCCTGCACAGCAGGGTGTGGTCTGACAGCCTAGTAGGCCACTTTTAGCACTATCTTTGCTGTCTCAACAGCTTTGGCAAGGAATTACAGAAAGGAATTACTTTAAGCTTAAAGTCCGTGCCCGAAATGTTTCTCAGTGTATTGCTCTTCTGTTTGTAGAGCAGTCTCATTGTTGGGCAGCTAGCTAAGTAAGGGGTCTTTTTCCCACTACAGAGTAAGGGAGAGTAACAGTGAGAGGTACAAGGAAATATGGAGAAGAAAGAAAGGGAAGTGCTTCTTCCTGGATGCAGAAAGTAATAAAGAAGCAATTCACAGCTTTCTGGCCTGCTGGTGCTCAACTTTCAGCTGTGTTCATGCATGGATTCCATATGTTTATCCAAGCATATAGGGTTCTGAGTGGAGGACAGCATCTGTATAATGTTAGCTTATGAGCACTGTTTAGTCCCCTCCCACTCCCCTGTAGCCTGGGTTACACAAGATACTTCTTCGCTGTGTTAATTTCGAAACCACACAAGGAGAAGATTCTCCTAATATTTATAAAACTGTGGTTCTGATTGAGTTTTTATTGATTGACTCATCTATACATAAAAAGAAACAAATCTGTTATATTAAGCATGCAAGGTCATAAATATGAAAACATGATAGCATGAGGGGACTAGGATTTAAAGTTGTTTGGTTACTA
The DNA here is from genome assembly GCF_004798865.1 of Varanus komodoensis. NCBI lineage: Eukaryota > Metazoa > Chordata > Lepidosauria > Squamata > Varanidae > Varanus > Varanus komodoensis. The sequence continues at coordinate 13,440,107 of NW_025335627.1, forward strand.
GGACTGGAAGAATATAAACATTCTAACCCCATTGCACTGTAACACAGATGGTATTTCATCAGTTTATGATAAGATGATAATTTCAATTAAATGCTGAAGAAAGCATTCTTGATATTTTTAATGAGGTATTATTAATTTTTACTTCTTATCAACCATTTATGTAGCATTGTATCAAGTAAGTCATATTTCCTTCAATTGTATCCTGCATGAAGATGTGACAGAATTATCCATAGCTTATAAGCACTGGGTTTATCCACAAACTCTGAGCCTCCATAGTTCATGTCCTCTTTACCTTTGCCATGTAGGAATTACTAATCACATTTCACCTGAAGGGGCTATTCTGATAACTATCTTAGCATACGCAGCTTCAGAAAAAAGCCAGCATTTGGTGACTTCTGACACCATGGTGAGATTTAGCATTTGGACAACTTTAGCCATCCATATCCGCTAGCATCGCATCACATCAGCATGTGCAAAATTTAATTCTATGGTATGTCAGATACCACCTCAAACAACACTGAATAGGGGTGATGTTTAGGCATACTGGTTCTCTATGAAACAGATTAAATTCCTATGGGTAATCAAAACCCAGCACTCAATGGATTTGATTTGGCATATCAGAAACGTGCAGGGCAGTAGCAACACAGTGATCTGCTTAGACTGTCAATGTATCAAAAGCATAAGCAACCTCTAGTGGTGCTCCAACAGCATAAGCTGGTGAAATATGTTTTCTGTGGGAATCTATTGTAACAGCTTATGCTATTACTATATCACTGGAGGTGCTTGAACTAGAGATACACCAATAGTGTAAATAGACTAGCAGTATTCGATACTACCCTGGAGACTACATACATTTGTATATACAGAGACAAAAACTTTATTTCAAATTATTTCTTTCACCCATAATTTATGGTTTCAAAGCCTGACTATAAATATTTATCTTAAAATATAACTTCAATAACAATATTATTGTGAACTTCCGATGCCAACATTAAATTCACTGATTTACAGAATTTTTTTAAATAGTTTTTCAGTTATTTTTTTCTACTAGCATTATCAGAAAGCAAAGAAAGGCCCTTTACCTGAAGATGATGCAAACCCTTGAAAGATGTTCTTATTTATTTTTATTTTATTTTTTGCTGAAATTAATATGATGCAGAGTACTGGGCAGCATTGCCAAGACCAGATAGAAAGAAGCAAATCAAAGGAAATATCAGAGCCATCTGCACGACAGGCTCTTGCTATTGATTCTAAAAATTTCTTTCTTCAGATTGATGTTTTTGAAAGGCTTGCTAAAAGGGCTTATCTAAAGAGTCTTTCAGAGATTGGTTTATTTAGAAACAAAAAGTCTGGAAGAAGAGATACGATCCATTATATGATTATCTTAAAGGCAACTAACAGGGGAAGGGTGCAAATTCATGCCAATAGGAATGTTTTGTACAAGAATGATTGGATATAAATCAGCATTACTGGACTTTGAGTAGAAGAAAGTACTGAACATTAGAGATGTGAAATTATTTCTTAAACAGGTTCAAAACAGAGCTTGACAACTGCACAAAGGATATCATGGGGTGTGTAATGAGTGCTGAAGGCACCATACTGAATGAAGGGGATTGAAACAATGAGGGAGGGATGAGGGTGAGAAGTGAAGAGTTTCTGTGAAATGACTGGCTCTTTTAATATAATAGAAAGGCATAGGAAAAGTTAGATGATGTTATAGCAGGTTGACCTTTGTGAAGTAATGCAAATCCAGCTGAAATATATATGTAAGGAAAAAGCACAGAAATGCATCTTGTCAATCTTTAATTCCATAAGAAATTGTATTTACACAACACAGTTTCACAAGAGCAGAATGGGGAAAGGTATTCCAATTCACATCCTGTAAATGCAGTGTTGATAAATTATAAATTAATTATAATTAGTTGCATGTATTCTTATAGTTTTGGTCCTATAGTTTTGGTCCAAGAAATCATCTAAATCAAAGTTACTATTATTGGAGAAAATTGCTAGTGAAACGCTGCTTTCCCCTGCTGCACAAGGGCTAGTGGTCCACTTAGTAAGCCTAAGATCAATTAGGTTTGTCCAAATAGAACTTTTGCTGGATTCTCCCTTTGTGCTTTGTTCAGAATTTGTTTTATCTATTTATTTATTTGGACAACTTGTATGCTGCCCCAGTCGCGTAAGCCTCAGGGCGGCTTCCAATACATAAAAAAATATATTTCTATACAAAATACATAAAATACTGGAGACAGATCTAAAATCAATAAATAAAATCAACAGTTAAAATAGCGTTTAAATAAAAAGGTCTTGGCCTGGCGCTGAAAAACAAATAACGATGGTGCCAGGTGGACCTCTCTGGGGAGCGCGTTGCATAAGTTGGGTGCCACTGCAGAGAAAGCCCTCCTCCGGGTACTCACCCTCCTAATGTCCTTCATGGAGGGCTCCTGGAGAAGGGCCTCTGCCGCCGATCTCAAGGGGCAGGAGGGCACATGTGAACGCAGGCGCTCCTTTAGGTAACCAGGTCCCAAGCCATTAAGGGCTTTGTAGGTGATAACCAGCACCTTGAATTGGGCCCGGATTTCGATGGAAAGCCAGTGGAGCTGACAGAGGACTGGAGTCATGTGAGCACAACGCCCAGTCCTCGTCAGCAACCTGGCAGCTCTATTTTGCACCATCTGAAGTATCCGGACCGTCTTCAAGGGCAGCCCCATGTAGCATAATGATAGCATAATGTCATTTGTGATAGCAGAATTATGCTTTCACATGCTGTACAACCCAGTGATATGTGCCTGAAAGCAGGTTTCCATGCATACATTTCCTTACCTGGTTCAGGCCCCCCAGAAACTTGTCCTGATGGGACAAGTGAAGGGAGAGGACCAGGGTTTGGGGTCCAGGGTGTTAGATGTACTGTAGGGGCTGGCAGTACTCCGACGAAGAGGGGGCCAGTATCAGAGATGACGGGAGGAAGGAGGAGTCTGTGGGACCCAAAGAAAGGGATTTGTGGGAAGGTGCTGAGATGCATGTATACCAATACTGGGAACATGGGTAATAAGCAGGAAGAGCTTGAGGCTTTTCTGGGAATAGAAGGGTATGACCTGTTTAGAAAGGATAGGAAGGGAGAGAGGGGAGGGCTCATAGCGTTATATGTCAGGGAAGGGAAAGGATGCAGTGACATAGAAGGCAGCACAGATGGGGATCCGGTAGAGGCAGTCTGGGTGAAAATAGGGGGTTTCAACAGGGAGAGTGACCTGACAGTGGGGGTATGTTATCGCTGTCCAAGTCAACTTGAGACCCTGGATGATGCCCTGACATACCAGATTTGAAGGATAACTTGGGGGAAGGACACAGTAATTATGGGAGATTTCAATTTCCCAGATGTTAGTTGGGAATCTCGGTGGTGACAGCCAGGCCACATTGCTTTTTACATACTATAGAGTTTTTCATGCAGAAGGTCTGGGAGGGGACGAGGGGGGAAATATCCTTGACTTGGTCTTGACCATCAGGGAGGAACTGGTAGATGGGGTGCAGATTAGGGGAGCTCTGGATGCAAGTGGTCACTCCATCCTTTGCTTTGAGATCAGAGGAATGGGGATGAGTGGCAGGTCAAGTATTAGAAGTCAGGACTTTATAAGGCCCAACTTTGGTAAATTGAAGATCAAACTGGGGAAAGTCTCCTGGGAGAGGGTACAAGGGAGTTGAAGAGGGGTGGATGGAGCTAAAAAGGATAACACTTACAGTATTAAAGTAACTATTAGTGGGCAATCATTGGGATGGCAGCGGCCCCCAGGGCTTTGTCCTGGGACCAATCCTGTTCAATTTTTTCATCAATGACCTGGAAGAGGAGGTGACCAGTCTGCTGATCAAATTTGCAGATGATACTAAAATGGGAGCAGTGGCTACACTCCAGATCCAAAAGGATCTGGACAGACTATGAGAAGTGGGCTGGGAACAATAGGATGGCGTTCAATGCGGATAATTGCACTTGGGGCATAGGAATGGGCATTACAAGTACAGGTTAGGTGATAAGTTGTTGGAGAGCAGCATTTGTGAAAAGGATCTCAGAGTGCTGGTTGATTGCAGGCTAAACATGAGCCAGCAGTGTGACAAGAGGTCAAGAGGGCGAATGCCACCCTTGGAGGCATAGCCAGAAGTATGGCTTCTAGATTAAGAGCGGTATTACTGTCACTGTATAAGAGTCTGGTGCACCCACAGCTGGAGTATTATGTTTAGTTCAGCTGGAGTCGAGGGTCAGACTAGATGAGCCAAGAGGCCCCTCCTGACTCTCTCTGTTTCTATGTTTCTGTGTTTCTATGTTACCTATATTGGGCAAGGGAAGACAAGTTATTTCAATGGAATGTGTATGTAGGAAAGTAAATCAAACATCTATTCTGTTAATAAATCAAACATAGGTTATGGCTGGAACCATGCCCATCTCCATACACTGCTTCGTCTACCGCTGACCCAGACTGTATGCAAAGATGGCAGCTTAATGGGAAGCTAAGAGTCTTCATGAAAAGAGTCTGCATGAAAAATTCCCAGGCTTTGACTTTGCTGATGAGCGAAGTCAGTCAATTGAATTATTATTATTGACTTTATTCCTATACTACATAATAGCCAAACTTTCTGGGTGTATTTTTTGTATTTTGAGAATTTTCTATTTCTCAAAATACAAAAAAGAGATACAGTACAAATACACATGTATGAGGAAAACTTGAAGGTATTTGCCTTGCCATCATGTGGAGACATATGGAGCCAATACTACCAATGCTCTTTCTTCTTGCCTCCCAGTTTCAGTTGGAATTTAGCTCAGTAAGAGACTGTAAAATAAGTAGCTCTAGGCAAAGAAAATTCTGGGAATTGTGGTCACATCCATGTTCTATTTGGGCAAATAGAGAATTTCCAGAGAAATTACAATTAGGAGGGGGATCTTACTAATAGCAGTGTCAGGATAGGCCTTTTCCCTTTCCTTTTAATTCCCCCCTCCCCCACCTTACAAACAAGGAGCCACCACAGTTTCTTTACCCTGGATTAACAGGCCATTACTGGATGGGGAAAATACACATAGAAGCAACACGACCTTCAACAGTGCACAAAATTAAAGAGGAAAATGCCACTTTCAGTAAGTTTATACCCTGTGAAAGTTTGTAAGAACACACACACACACACACTGATAAATTGTCTAGTGGTTTGGGGGACTCCTTTTACTCTCCCCCACTCACCCAAAATTCCTTTTACACTCTCCCACTCCCCCACTCACTCCTAAAATAAGGGGAGCTGAAAAATCTTTGGCTCAGCACTGATGAAAGCCGATTAGGCAGCACTAGTTGCTTTTGTATTTTCAGCATAATGGCAAGCCAAACACCACCTATCTTTTGTCAACTGTCAGCTAACCAAGGGCATATTCAGAATCCTTAATATTCCAAATTTAGTTACTTATGTGGTAAGTCAGCCTAACCAGACATTTAATATGAAAATTTACAGGAATTGCTGCTGGACCACATCAAATCCAGGCTTGGAGAGTTAGAAGACCTACGTTTTAAAACATGGATACAAATGAATAAGAACATAACAGAAGACTGAATAAATAACAATTTAGGTTCCCAACTGTGAAAGTGAATCCCTTTGCAGGCCTCCTGTTTCTTCTTTCTTATGTTCTTTATCAGTAAAATCAGTCTTGCCATTCGAAGAATTATCTTCTTGTATAATATGTGAGTCAACCATGGGAAATCTCTAGTTTCTTATAAAAGTAACATGGACTAAGGCAAGGAAGGGTGTGAGACCACTTCCATGGCCCAAATAAAGGCAGTTTGGGGGTTGAAAAGTTGACATTTAACTCTACTTCCCTAGGCTTGAAGCTCTTCAGTGTTTTCCTAAAATTCCAGGGAAAATGTACCAAGTGACAGATCAATCTCTTTCCAGTCCATGCTTTTGCATCTGTTTGCTTACAATAATTTGCTTTATTCTATTTCCACATTAATCTGCAATTTCAAAAAACACAACCATAAGACCATTAATATTAAAATAACACTTCCAACAATTTTTCTGTTAAAATGAACATTTCTAAATGTGACAAAGTGCACGGTTTAAAATGGGAAATGCAGGTTAAACGGAAGAACACAAGAAAAGCCCTGCTGGATCAGGTCCTGCTAATCCAACATTTTGCTCCTGCACTGGCCAACCACGTGTCTGCAGGAAACCCACAACAGTGCAACAGCATCCTCCTGTCCATGCCCACTACTGACTGCCTATGGGAGAAGGGGGCATATAGCAGTCGGAACTAGTAGCTATCCATAGTTTTATTCTCCATGAATTTGTCCATGCTGTTGGGTCTTTGCTTGCTAGTTTCTTTTTTAAAACATGTCATTTTAAAGTTTGCAAAAGCAGAAGCAGTCTCCCCGATGGAAGCAAAAATTTACATCTTCTCTCAGCTATCACACCAAAGTAGTTCACGTAATTCACCTCTTTTCCTCATTGTGATGTACCTCACACAATTATATTCAAATTCATTGCATTGCCTCCACACCAAGAGAGCTTTCAAAAATATTGAGAATAAAGAGAAAAGTGAACTTTATAGTTCTTAACACAAAAGGGATTTCCCAAGGAATAAAATTAGAATAGGAAATTAACATTGTTAAACAAAAATTTCCATAGGGAGAGAAAAATGATGCCTCAGAAATAGCATAGCATATAAACACAGTTATGTTGCCCTTCACCAATTTCTCCTTGGTCGCTGCAAAATAACATCTAATAATGTCAAGGGAGTATTTGCTTCCCCTTTGGAATATCAACCCTGGGAATTTATTTAATTCTTCTGCTAGACATTAGAAACAGTCTTTTCTAGACATGTGTATCTATTCATTATCCATTCTGAATGTACAAAGATGTTATTTTCCATTTGTATGTTCCATTAGCATATTAAGATGCCCAGGGTGAATCCTGAATTTTGACTTTTGAATCCTGGATTTTGACTTTTGAATCCTGGATTTTGACTTTGAGAAGTTTGACTTTCTTTCTCTTGATGTATCTTTTACTTCCAAGGATGCCATTATTAAGAGCTACAGACACAAGACAAAACAAAACTCAGTCCCAGACGGTATGTTGAAAAGCAAAGCAAAGCAAAGCAAAGCAAACCAGCAGGCAAAAAAGGAGCTCTGACTCCATTTAGACTTGATTAATCCGGTTTTCATTTTTGCAAAGGTACAAGACTAATGTAAAAGTTAGTACAATTAGGATCTGTCTGAGCACCGCACACTTCACACTCTTTTAGGTCCTCATGTGGGCATGAAATTGGGAGTTCAATTTGGGATGGGACCCAGGTGCCATGTTTATAGAAAGTGAAGGAGGGCTACAATCGTATGCATACTTAACTAGCAGTAAATCAATTAAAATCAGTGGGGTTTACTTCTGAGTAGATACAAATAGCATTGCACTACCCAGCCTTATTTCTCCATTTTGTGTGAAGGAATAATCTGATCATATCAAACCCAGTCATGGGTGTGTGATAGTACTGACAGAGTAAGTATTCAAAGGGAGTTTGCCTGTGCAGATTTAGGCAGAAAAAGTCCTACAACTTCCAAGATGTACCAGCCAGCCAGACTATTTCATAGTCTGCTTCACCACTGACTATAGCTAGCCCTGAAAGAAAAACACTCCCTGCATTAAGCAGGTTCACCAACAACATCCTTAAAGTTTTGATTCATCACTCTGCATACAGATACTCTTGAAAACCAATGCCTAGTTTTATTTAGAAAACACTAGAACTAAGCAGAAAAAGTGCTGAGCAGGGCTGTCAGGAACAGGACGCTATGGAGGACAATCATTTGTAGGACCGTAAGTTAGAGATGACTTGACAGCACCGAACAACAACAGTCAGGCTTAAATTTAGTAAAAGGAGGAAGAACATTTTTCCAATGCCTTCTCATTAGCCAGCAGGTCCCCCTAACTCTCCCACAGCCTAAGACATTTAATTCTGCTCCCAGCACTACCACATGGGCCACACTGTAATTGTCACCTCCACTTTAACCCCAAAACAAGAAAGCAGGTGGGCTGCCTCTTGGCCATGAGGCCCTGGGGGCTGCCTGGCTCCAGAGCCGGGCTCCAGAGCCACTTCACAGAAGGGATCCTGGGGCTGGGATGGCTCCCCAGAAAGTCTGCCTGATCTCTTCCTGAGGACTGAGGCCATGCACCGACCTCTCTAAAAACGCCACCTGCCCAATTGCTCACTCTGGGAGGGTCCTCAGAAGAAGAGATTAGGTAAGCAAGCTTTCAAGCTTAGCAGGTGGACAATCTCAAGTTCAGTCTCTGGCATCACCAGATCAACAATAACTGAGGAAAATTTCACAACCAGCATTTTGACAGATACATACTAGAGGTCTGTGTTAAATATCTACTTAAAATGAAATGCAGGAGCATTTGGATTTCATGTAGAATATGGAAATAAGCTACACAGTCAATGACTCTCTGGTGCACAATGTACCTACATTTTGGGAAAATATGGACATGCATTTTAAATAATATTTTACAAAGTTTTACTCAGTACAAAATATAGCATATATTTCATTCTACATCCAGCATCCTGGAGTAACCTTAAATAGCAGGTTTGCATTTCGTTGTGTAATTTGCAAATAAGCAGACCTAGTCCTCCAAGGACATTGTCAAGGTGATAAACAACATCCCAAAATTTCAGCCACCTGCTTTTTCCAGTGTTTTTGTTTACAGCTCATACATATCTGGGTTATAATGCATCCCCAGACCTGCATGACCATGGCCCTTGGGGTGCTTCTTTTTCCACTCACTTGGAGACCACCTGAGTGTGATTTGAGTGCAAAAAAGAGATGCAAACTCATCTCCCAAAAACTGAGAATCTGAAACTCTTGTAAAATCTTAAATCCATTGATGTGGATTAGAAGAAGATGATGGAAAAAGTCAGTCTCAAACAAACACTCCACCTTATGGGTTGTGTTTTTTCTGGTTCTGGGTGTTTTGGTATTTTGAACATCCTTCATCAGGATGGAAAAGAGGAAAAGTGGTTTTTGGTGACATTTTATAATCTGCAAATATATTGAAAATCAGGTTAGAGTCCAAAAATACCCCAAATGTGAGATTTGTTAGGTTTTTCTGGAAGTGGAATGAAGTTTAAAATCCTGTAGGAAGCAATCTTAAGCAAAACCTTAGAAAGACACTGCCTGTCTTAATAAAAAATAAACAATAAATAGCACCAGGTTCAGTGCATTTAATGCTAAGCCAATTGCATAGATCATCTGTGTGTTTTGGTGGTGGAGAGAGGTTGGATTAAAATTCAGTGAGAGAGGAAAATCTAAGAACTTTCAGGTGGAGTTGCCCATTCCTTTAAACAGGAAATGATAGAAGCTTATTCCCCCCACCCCAATATTAAGCAAAACAAACAATAATGGCCTGCGGTACTTCATTCTACAGGAATGACATGGCATCCTGTCATAGCTGACTGCCAGAGGTATCTGCTGGGAGAAGGTAGATGACTTGTAGCCATTTCATCTAATCAGTATGATTCAGCATTTCCTTAGGAGCAGAGGAACATTATTTTATTTATTCCTTTATTTATTTTAGGCATTTTGGTTCTGTTCTATACAAAAGATATCACCTGATCAAGCTGATGAACAATATATTAAGGGTGGGAAAAAGGAAGTACTACTTCAAAAATGCATAATCATCCTATGGAATTTGCTGCCATCAGATGTACTGACTTAGATGACTTCAGAAATGGGTTCACATGATCCAACAACCCATGATTTCTTAACTACAGGTAGTTTGTGAGGGTGCAGGAATTAGTGAACAGGTTGGTTCCTACTGATTCCCACTTTAAATTAATAATTCTTGGGTCTCATTCTTAGGTTTTTTGGGGAGGTGGAAACCTGGAAATCCTGAGTTGCTTAAGATTTAAATAATTTAGAGTTAACCCATGGAACACCAATACCTTAACTCAGAGATAACACATTGATAGGCATTTCCACCCACTCCATTTCCTAAGTTAAATGTAAGAATTGGGTCAAACTGGGTCTGCCTTAAACTCATGGAAGACAAGTTATCAATGGTTATTAACCATGATAATTAAATAGATAAACCCTGGTTTTAGTTTTTCATTTATATTCTGCCCCATAGTCAAAGTTCTCTGGGTGGTTAACTCCTGAATACCACATGATTGTGGATAAGGAAGGAGTGGTGTATGACTGTTGACTCCATCTCCTGCTTGTGGGCTTCCTAACAGGATCTGTTTGACTTGGAAACAGGAAGGTGAACTAGGTGAATCCTTAGTTTTATCTAGGAAGCCTCTTTGGATCTTTTAACTACTACCATATTCTCCTCAGTGGTACAGGGCAACTCTACACACCCAAAGGTGAACTAAAGCAGTTCCTGCCCTTGCATATTAGCCCCATGTACCCCATGGGAAAAAAGAGGGAACTCAGTTGTGATGCAAAACTGGTTACACTAAACCTACTACTGATAGTGTCTACATCAGTGAATATGGGAATCACTTGCACTGCCTTATCATAAATATTTGCTATTAGTCATTATTTCCTTTTTAAACATTTTTTCCAGGCATAATAGATGCAGATGGTTGAACTATTACTGTTGTTGTCAGATGGATATTATTACTATTATTAAATTAATTTGGTAATATAATTATGTAGTAAATCTTCCTTTCATTACATTATATGACTGAAGGCACCTGGTACATTATTACATTATTTTTAATGTAATGGAAGATTTACTCGGTGCACAAAAGCTGTCTAAGGTGTTGAGCTTTTTTTTTTCTTTTTCTTTTGTTAAGCTTTCGCAAAAGAAAGGATAAGATGACCTTCAAGGTCCTAGTGGATGATGGTCTGCAGGAGTAAGCTAATCATAAAATGAAGCTCTTGAATCTAAGCCAGACTTTGAGATGAAACTGTGTAGCTTTCAACATGAAAGGTTGGAATTTTCATCAAATAATCTGAAACACATCCAGAGTGGGAATTTACTAATCGTAGGCCTCTGTGAGTCAGGCTGAATATAAATCTGACAATGCATGAAGCTAAAGCATTCAGTAGAGGAGAAATGTCTAAAAGAATCTATTATTGTCATTTCCCATATTTCCAGTTTGCAAATGCTTCACTTTAGTGTGATTTTAAAAGTCTTTTAGGAGAGAAACTAACTCAATATGTGATTAGTTATTTCAGAATTAAAGTTTTGATCAGCCTCATCCTGCTGGCAATGATCAAACCATCAATTATGTTCAGATTGTCTTAGTTTCATGTGGAGAGGTCACAAACTGGGAGGATATTTCCTACACTTGCATATTCAGGACAAACTATTTTTTCACTGATACGTTTTTGGCTTAAATCCAGTGCAGCTGCTACCATCTCCTCATGGATTACTGTTTAGCAGCAATAAAATAATGCCACACTTAACCAAGGACCTGCAGCCAACAGAATATGCCATACAGGGCCCTAAGAGGTACCACAGTGTCTTCCTGAACTTCATTTTTATGAAAGAATCATGCAACCCTGTGAGATGAGAACATTTAATTCTATTAAATTGGTGTCACAAAAGCTGGCTCTATTAAATAACTGTCCATCTTGATGTACTCAGGGGAGGGAAGAGTTCCTCTTTCACAAAGATAAAGAGAATATCAATAGAGCTAATCTCTTCAAAGTGCAGAAAGCTCAAAGCAATTGCCTGCAGTAACTCACTATTCTGAATCCAAAGATCTACTTGTACAAATAGAAGCAACTGTGACTTTAACAGGAAGTGGAATCAGTGATTTGCATTTATTTGGCCCAGCACTCCAACATGGTACATCAAAGTCTGTTCCAAAGGATTCCCCAACAATCCCCAGGAATGGCTTCCTAGGAGTTGCAAGATTTGGTGGAGAGCAGGCGTGAAAACACATTTCACATGCAGAACATGCACAGTTAATTGAATCCAAGCTACACCTTTTCCCTCAGCAAATGTATCACCCAATCCCAAAATAAGGTCTCTCTCTCTCTCTCTCTCTCTCTCTCTCTCTCTCTCTCTCTCTCTCTCTCTCTCTCTCTCTCACACACACACACACACACACACACACACACACACACACACACATATTTCATATAGTGCCCAAACAAGAATTCAAGGTGCTTAGCATGATTCTCCTGCTATGCGACAGGTAATTGGCAGAACAGGATTTAAACTGGATTTGTACCATGCTTTACGAGATTTATAAGCAGGATCATGCACAGAAAAGCAGCTGTCTTTAAGAACACACCAACAACTCCAGCTTGACTGCTTTAGACTTTTCCTCATATAATCTTTTCGCAGAACAAACAATTTTTAATGTGAAAACTGTAACTATCACTTAATATGCTAACAAGCCCTTGCTCTGAAGCTGAGATGATGAGACACTGCTGTTATTGTTTTGTCTTCGTGACAGGATTTCTTAGCATCAAAAATGAGATAAAATTCCTGTGGGAATGCATTTCACTTACAATAAGGCCAGCTAAGGGCACAGTTCAGGGCATGTTTAGCCAGGAAAAGCCTCCCAACTGTGCCTGGGAATCCAGGGAGGAGGGGCTTCTTCCTGCCTCAGGGTGCACTCATAAGGACCTCTCCTCCCCTGCTCCTCCCACTCTGCAAGTCAGCTGAGCTGCCAGGCTTGGCTGTTTAACCAGGGCACTTTTGAAGGGAAAGGAAGGAAGTTGGAGTGCCATCAGGTCAAGCATTGCCCAGCACCCCAGTCACCTCCATGAACTGCCCTCTGTGTACCTGTTACCTGTTTCTGAGGTCCATTTTCCAGCCTTGAGGACACAGCATTCCTGGTTCTTTCCATGCCAGCTGGACGACAGAGAGGCGTCAGAGTGCAGAACCCAGTTCTGAGGTCAAAGCTCTGTTAACAGCCTCAGTTCTGGGAATGTGAAATATCATATGCCCCACTAGGCACTGCCCAGCAGGGTATAGAATCCTCCTCTAAACATGCATAGGATTGTGTCAAACTTGAAACATAAAGGTGAAAATTGCACCATAATTATGGATCTATTTGTGATGAAGGACAGCACAGAATATAGAATGGGAAACTAAATATTCTCTGTCCAGAGAGTCCAAAAAGAATATTGTGCATATGAACATTAAGGACAGGAAAAGGTCTTCAAGTGTGTACATCTAGTAAAAGTTACCTATGTGCATGAGATCCAGTGTGGCATGGTGGCTAGTGTCGGACTGGGATCAAGGAACTCTAGGTTCTAATCCCCACACAGCCATGAAGCTTACTAGATGACTTTGGTTTAGTCACTCATACTCAGCCTAACCTGCCTCACAGGGCTGTGGTTCTGAAAACAAAAGGAGTGGAAGAGGGCTATGGAAGTCACCTGGGGTTCCTAACTAAATGAAAAAAGAAACATTATACATGCAATTTATTAATCATAAACATTAGTTCGCAGTTAATTTTTGTGCAAGCCATTCCACTGATGCATCCAATGGCCCCTGCAGACACAGTGCTGCACGTCCACACCCCACCCACCCTGCTGTGCTTTCTTCCACTCTCCTCCCCCACTTTCCCTTCATCTCGGAAGCAGACTATGGTGGGTGCTGCATACACACTTTCGCTAATGATGACGCATCACAGTTGCATCCATCATGAGAAACAGGTTTACAAATCGTTGCTGCAGCAAATGCTGCACTAGTGAGTTCCAGAAATAGAAAGGGGGAAATTAGTGTGAGTGAGGAGAGGTGGCAGGAATATATGAGGAATAGGACAGTAGTTATTTATAGTTTATTTATTCAACTTGTATTCCACCCCATTAGCCATAAGGCTCTCTGGGTGGCTGACAACAAATGCAAGACAATTAAAATTAGTTTTGCAATTTGTATTTCGGTGATTGTGCAGGTATATCTGGAATTAGGCAAGAATGTTTCCCAGAACATCACTTGGAATGTCTAAATATTACACTCAAGGAATATAAACAAACCTGCTAGAATGTATCTCCCTGTACCTTATGAATTATGACTGTATTATTTTAAACTGTACGTCATTCCAGCCACTTACTCAAGTTTGCCATTATTTCTAAGGCTTTTTACTGTAGTGACAGTTCTGGAATTTATCCAAATGATGTGAATTTTCTGCCGATTTATGTTATCTAGAGCTGGTAAGCTTTTTCTACTGGAAAGCTCCCATCTGGCTCAAAATATTCCACTCCTTAATACATCTGCATTTTTGCATATAAATGAGGGAAGTAAAGCTCTCTGGCCCTGAGTATGGCCTGAAGGCACAGAAGACATCCACCATGTTGAAGCTAAGCAGGTCTGGGATTACCCTGAGCTTGGAAGGGAGTCCACCAGGGAACCACATGTAGCCACTGTGATTTCCACAATGGGAGAAAGGTGGGATATAAATAAAACAAAATAAGTATTGTTACCATTCCTATGTTATTTGAGGTTTATTTTCAATAAGACAAGAACTTCCAAATGTAGAAGAAGCACACACTCTATGCACTAGTTAGGGTAAAACTCAGTATGGGCACAATTTAGCTAAAATGAAATACTTCTAAAGCTCCATTGATTTCAGTGAGACAGATCCCCCATTGTAGTAAATGATTTCTATATGTGCTTGACTTTGGCTGGAATCTGCTCTGCATTGTTTCTATTGTGTGCTTACATCACAATGCTTGAATATTATAGCAAGAGTGGTGATGGATGAAAGCATCTTACCAACTTAACCTGCTGTCCCATTAAAAGACATATGTTCTTCACACTGCAGCTTAAATGCATGGAGAGTCACTCTCCTTCTGAAAAGATCTGAAACATTCTATTTGAGTACTATTGGCTGAGATCCCAGCTACATGTATAAACTGGAGCTTGTCTTCCGAAGGTTAGTAGCTGACAGCTGTGGATAGGAGCTGTATTTTAGCATTCTGGATTTTACAAAATCGAGAAAAATGATTTCCAGCAAGGTTCAAAGGTCTGCTATAGGATATATTCAAAATAAAATTGCAAAGATACAGCCTATTTCAGGATAATTTGCTGTGATTATTTTGTTATACTTCATTATAGTTTCAGCAATGTGATCAACATAGGCCAACCAGTCTGGGTTTTTTTAACGAATATGTCCATTTATATAATATTCCCATTTCATTGCTTTTAACAATACTGACTCAATGAAATAAACCTCATAGAAACATATGTGCTCCTGAGTAATAACCAGACATAACATGGGAATGATAATCCCCTGTTGTTGCTACATGCTACCTTCTGAAAACAGCAGCTTTCAAACACTAAAGTTACTCACAGGAATTAATTGTCTCATTCACACAAATACATATACATACACACACAAAAGGATAACACTGTGTTTTCTCTTGTGGTTCATTTGAAACCAGGCCTCATTATCTCACAGAGATGCTGAATTCCATAGTTTGACTATGTGCTGTGTGATAATGTACTACCTTTTATTTCTCCTGAATTCCACCAATCAGCTTCTAAGGATGACCCCAGATTCATGTATTATGAGAGAGGGGAACAGAGTTTATCTATCCACTTTCTTCAGACCCATCTACTCACATCAATCTTCATTCACCTCTTCTAAGCTAAACAATTCCAGATGTTGCAGCCTGCCCTTATAGGGGAGTTGCACCAGCCTCTTCAGCAGTGAAGTTGCCCTCTTCTGCATTTTTCCAACTCTACATTACCCTGCTTTAGGTGCAGTGAGTATCAGCTCTCTTCCCCACCGGTTCATTTTGTTCTAGCACTTTTTAAACTCAGACCTATTCACTGTAGGGCCAAGTTGTTGTTGTTAGTCACGAAGTCGTGTCCGACCCATCACGACCCCATGGACAACATTCCTCAAGGCCTTCCTGTCCTCCACCATCCCCCGGAGTCCACCTAAGCTCACACCAACTGCTTCAGTGACTCCATCTAGCCACCTCATCCTCTGCTATCCCCTTCTTTTTTTCCCGTCAATTGTTCCCAGCATTAGACTCTTCTCCACTGAGTCCTTCCTTCTCATTAGGTGGCCAAAGTATTTGAGTTTCATCTTCAGGATCTGGCCTTCTAAAGAGCAGCCAGGGTTGATCTCCTCTAGGACTGACCAGTTTGATCGCCTTGCGGTCCAAGGGACTCGCAGGAATCTCCTCCAGCACCACAATTCAAAGGCCTCAAACCTTTTGTGCTCAGTCTTCCTTATGGTCCAGCTTTCATAGCCATACATTGCAACTGGGAAAACCATAGCCTTGACTGTATGCACTTTTGTTGGCAGGGTGATGTCTCTGCTTTTTAGTATGCTATCTAGATTTGCCATAGTTTTCCTCCCCAGGAGCGTCTTTTAATTTCTTGGCTGCAGTCCCCATCTGTGGTGATCTTGGAGCCCAGAAAAATAAAATGTCACTACCTCCATTTCTTCCCCATCTATTTGCCAGGAAGTGAGAGGACTGGATGCCATTATCTTAATTTTCTTAATGTTGAGTTTCAAGTAGGGCCAAGTAGATGTGCCAAAATTGCTGGCACTAAGCAGCAGCAAGATCCTTGTCTGCAGCAGCCTTTATCATGTGTGGGTATCACTAAACTTTGCCCTAAGCAACATTTCAAGATGAATGGGAGGTTCTCTGTTTGATTAAACTAAGCTTTGATGTTCCTCAAAGCAGATGGTGGGGGCAGGGTGGGGCTTGCACATTTTTATCCATCAATTTTTGTCCACTGAGGTTAAGTATACATTTACTCTAAGAGGGAAAACAAGAACACAGAGAAATTATAGAAAGCAACAAAACTCCTAAAATGTCAAGTAAGGCATACATGCATTCCTTTTTGTGTGAGATGTCTCTGTGCTTTATCCTGAGCGATTACTTAGCTTTAGGAATGAAGATTAATGCCCCACATAAAATACATTTATTCTATTTGTACATCGGCTACTTTTAAAAATAAAAGGGAAGTCATTCACAATGTAGCTGACATATTGTTATAAATAGCTGAGGATACAAAAATGGTTGTGCTATACATATATTTCATTTCCTTGTGAGTTGTAGACCATCTATTATGGTACGAATGAAGTCAGCTGTAACAGTAATAATATTTAGCAAGGGTGGCTTATGAATACTTGTATAAGCATCTGAATGGCAGAAAAGAGGAACAAATATGAATAAAATATCCACAAAACCTTTATATTTTCTAGATCGGTTTATGTCATTGTTAACACCACTAATTTTTGTTAATAGGAATACATTTTATACCTCTTCTCTTTCTTCTTCACCTCCCAGGCCAATCTACACATGCAGTTTAATAGGGTAGGGGTATGAACTGCAGCTTTAGACTGTAGGTGATTTCATTTTTAAATGATCGATGACATCAAAAATTCCTTGGAAATAGGAAGCCAGCATTGCAAGCATAAGGCTGAGCTAAACATTTTCTTTCTGATGTTTTCTATTAGCTGGGAGTTTTCCTTCTTTCTTAACATTGGAAACTGTTTTCAAGAATGAAATGAATGGGATAGAACCCATACATATGTGATGCATGGAGACCACAACGAAGAACTCCAAACCACGGGTACCACCTTTCTCAGGGGCAGAACCATGGGAAGGTGGAAACCTGGCAGCTCTCAAGTCCAGGAAAGAGGCTTCGTGCCTGTTCTGGATAGGGCTGCACTCCTCCTGAAAGATAAGGCTCATAGTCTCAGATTACTCCTATTACTGCTCTCACTGGAGTCCCAAATAACTGCAGTGCCTTTTGCCACCTCCAGCTGATTTGCCAGCTGTGGCTTCTCCTGGACAGTGATCCAGGCACCGGTAACCTCCAGACTGGATTACTGCAATGTGTTCTCTGTTGGGCTGCCCTTGAGGCTGCTCCAGAAGCTGGAAATCGTGCAGAATGCAGCAGATCAAATGTTGTTAATGCTTGAATATTGACAAGCATTGTTAATATATATATTGTCAAGAGTTGCCTCTTTTGATTGTTCAAGTCCTTTGCTGAAAGAACTGCACTGGCTACTAAATTGCTATTGGACCATGTTTAGGGCTTTAGTACTAGTTCATACAGCCCTGAACAGTTTGGGCCCAGAATACCTGACAGAGTCCCTCCTTTCTTACCAACCTGACATTCTCCTAGTGGTTCCACATGGACCCAGGGCCCGAATGGAGTCTTCCATGTGGAAGCCCCATTTCCATGAATTCCTTGCCTTGGGAGGTCAGGATGGTACCAATACTGTGCTGGTCTTGGTGCCTACTAAAAAGAGTCTTATTCCAGTAAGACTTTTCTTGAGGGGCAGCCAGGGTCATATTCCGCATTCTGCATTGTAGGGTGACCGACATTCTCCTTGCTTCCATTCTGGACTGTAATTTAAACATAAATAGGCCTACCAACTTGTAATTCTAGGACAGTGATGGTGAACCTTTTAGAAAGTGAGTGCCCAAACTGTAACCCAAAACCCACTTATTTATTGCAAAGTGCCAACACTGCAATAAAATCTGAATACTGGGGTTTTAGTTTTCATAAATTCTTCACAAACAACTAAATATGATGCTGCAGATTCAAATATGCCAGGGGGACAGCACAACATTAAAAAAAATATCAGTCTCTTAATTAGAACATCTCTTTGCTAAATCATAGATATTAAATTTCAATTTTCAGAAGAAAACACAAAGCTAAACTCTTGTGTTAATAAAAACAAATGTATTAAAACTCACAGCCAGTCCAAGCAAATCCTTGGCAGAACACTGACCGGCCATGCAAAAGCTCGGACGAGTTGTGGCTAATGAGTCGCGGCTCATGTCGTCATTGCTTACTGCCGCTACTCCTTTCCGAGCATCTGCATGGCCCCTATGTGTGCAGTTATCTGATGCTCAGCTGCTGGAGTGATGCTGGGGTGACTTGGCTTGCGTGCTGACAGAGAGGGCTCTGCGTGCCTGCTATGGCACACGTGCCATAGATTCACCACCACTGTACTAGGACATTGTCACAAACTGCCTACTCTAAAACATCCCCAAATTTCATCCTTCTACCTTTTATTTCCTATAAACTAAATTATGCCTAGGGCAGAGCCTTACCACAAAACCACTATAGGAAGAATTAAATGGGGTAATTTTATACCCCTAAAATAAGCCCCAAACAAAGGCACAAAAGAAGGTTCAATACTGATCATCCTCTACTATTTAAATGTGTTAGCTAAAATCTCCAGCAAGCAGAATTAAAATTCTATTGAAAGAAAGCTGTACTATGATTTTTTTTAAAGTTAGTAGGTTAAACCATTGTTATAAAAATTATTGGTCAATGGCCCAAATGCAGTTATGCAGATTTTCTTGTTTTGCATAGCTTCAAGAAGGATTAAATGGAAAATAGCCTGTATTAGCTGATTGCTGAAAGCCATTTTAATGTTGATTGAAACCCCCTGGGGGAAAATTTCAGTGAGAACAAAGGCTTTGCATACATAGCATTATTCTTCCTTGAGGCACTTTTGCCTGGAGTCAAAAATTACCCCAAATGCAACTAATCCTAGATGTATTGTATTGTTTTTATTATTTTATTTGTTTCAACCCTCTTTTGTTCACCACTCCAGAATCTCTTTGCACATGGAACACTATACTATGAAATACAGTAATAAATGTGGCATTCCCAATTTATAGTCTAAGTGGTACAGGTCATTTTAACACCCCAGTCTGTGGCCTGTGGCCTGGAGCTGTTACAAAAGCAGGGCTTGTAGCACCATCAGTCATCACTTTTCTCCTCTAAACTATATATTAAAACTAATTGTTACTACAGTCCGCCTGGTTCCAATGTTTAATTTTCTTGTACACTGTCTTGAGAACTCTTAAAAATATGAGACATTATAGAAAAAAATTAAATCACTAACTCAATCAATTTCCCCCAGACCATCTTTTCCTTCTCCTCCTTGGATCCAGCCACAGCCACCTGCTTCTGCTCATTTCCCTGGACTGATGCGGCTGCCTCCTTCACCTCCTCTCCACTCCCACAAAAGTTTCCTCTGGAATGTCACTTTTGAAAGGGATGCCTGCTTACATCTGCTCTGCAGTGGCTGCCCAAAAGGGTAGCAGGTGTTGTGAGCTGAGTTCTCCCTCCCAGTAGTGACAGTCTCACCAGTGCTTCTTGCCAAATGTCTTTATCTTATGTGCAAGTCTCTGAGCATACACAAAGCAAAATGTTGAACCCTCTCTGCCTCTCCTTACCCAAAGCTTTGCTTATGAATCCTTCTGCGCTTCTCCTTGGAAGGAGGAACACTGTGGAACCAGGCACGCCCACGCTTCTCCCTCTTGGGTCTCAAATGTGACGATGGACTATCGGGTTCACCTCCTCAGGAGGCTGGAGTTCTACATCCAAAACATCTCTAAATCTCCCTCCTCAGGTTGTTGTTGTTCTTTCTCATTCCCACAACAGGGTTGGCTGGGCCCCTCGGCTGCCCTTGAACTAATCTCTTCCCTAGCAGGCACAGGTGGGTGTGCAGGGCCAGCTTGAAGTGGCGTCCATTTCAACAACCCCCTCGTTATCCGAGCCCGAGCTGCCAGCTATGCCAGGATAGGGCAACTCTTGTTCATACATCTCATTCTCAGAAATTGAGCTGTCAGTCCAGCCACAACGGTCAGCCTCTCGTGCATGCCCCTGAAGTTTGCCAGAACGTGCACTCGCAACAGCAGATCAGGGGTAGGAGGGTGAGGGGAGGCAGGTGAGTAGTCTGCATGCAGCAGCGGAGAGAGAAAAGATCTGGATTGCTTTGAGGAAAACAGAAGCACAGCTGCTGGTTGGCCTGAAGCCATAAGAATGCATCCCAGGTGGCATCACATCACAAATCTTGGCTACACACCCACAAAAGCACACAAACTCCCCAAATAGGGCAGCCACACCAGGTCGTTGTTGTTTGGTGGATCATACATAATATAGCAGGGGAAAAAAACCCAGTGTGAGAAAGTACAGAATTGCTGAGGCTGTGTGTGTGTGGGAGACAGGATGTCACAGGATGACTCTAGGACCATGCTGGGTGGGCTAACACCTTAAAAGCTCCAGCTGGAGTAGCCCCTACCTTCACTACTACACAAGGGCTAGTATGAAAAGGTCAGTGACAGCCAAGGTGTGATTGTTGTACCTGACTCCCCAGGATCCTGACATAATAGAGATACCTGTCAGCTTTCTCAGGGCATTCAGGATAGACATGGCTCCTCTAGGCTCCAGATAGGCATGACACGGCCAAACACTAGAATAATCAGCTGTCTCAGGGTATGCATGATAGGCTTAGCTCTCCTAAGCTCGAGCCCATTCAAATGACCAGTAACTGCCTCAGAGAATTCCCCTGGTAAGTGGAAAGAGCTTACCTACAATGTAATGGACAAAGACTGCTTAGAAGGTGTAAATTAAAAGATAAAGCTTACTGCTAACCAAATCTGCTTCTGTATATCGCTTGCTCAACTGCTTATGTGATTCTGTAACTCCCCATTGTCGCCATTGTTCCCATTCTTGTCAAAAACTGATTGTATTGTTCCCCATTTGCCGAAAGCGGATTGTGAAGGTATAAAGATCTCCTTCCAACTCTGTTCAAGCACCGCATTCTAACCATGAATGTTGGTCCCTGCAAGAAATCTTGCAGGTAATTAAACTCCTCTTTATTTTACCATCCGGACTCTGGTCTCGTCTGTAACACCGTGGGTACAACAGTGATCACTGAATTTCCATGAAAAAATAAATATGTGAATTCAACTTGGTTATTTGAGCAATGTGCTACAGAACATAGAAATATGTAAAAGAAGTTCATTACCAGATGCCTCTGAACTGTGGTTAAAAAAAAGGTAAAGGTTTCCCCTTGACATTAAGTCCAGTCATGTCTGACTCTTGGAGGCAGTGCTCATCTCCGTTTCCTAGCCAAGGGAGCCAGCGTTTGTCTGCAGACAGTTTCCGTGGTCACGTGGCCGGCATGACTAAACACTGAAGTACACCGAATGCTGTTACCTGCCCACCGAAGTGGTACCTTTTTATCTACTTGCATTTGTATGCTTTCAAACTGCAAGGTTGGCAGGAGCTGGGACAGAGTACGGGAGCAAACCCTGTCTGCGGATTTGAACTGTCAACCTTTTGATCAACCAGCCCAGCAGCTCAGCGGTTTAACCCACTGTGCCACCACATCCCTTTCAACTGTGGTAAGACATTTAAAAAGAAAAAAAAATGAAAAAAGAAGAAAGAACATTAAAAACGTCGAGTTTCAAGAAACATCTTACCAGAAGGATCGAAAGCCACCTGGTTGCCAGGATGTGGTCCTGCATCAATTGATACCATTGGCACCCCTCTCCGAATGTCCCACAATTTCAACACACCATAAGAGTCACAGGAAACAATGGTATCACCCTGTAAAAGATAGGGGAAATGTAAACTGAGATTGTAATATAACGGAAACCATATTGATAACTAATATCATTAACTTCCATTTTCTTTAAGGTTCTGCTGTAAGAAAGCATATCTCAAATAGCATTAAAATGTTTTAAGAATTAATTTCAGAGGAAAATGAACATTGTATAAATTTGTCATATTAACTGGAATTGACATTAAAAAAGTTTTTAAGAAAGGACAGATTTGCCAATAGACTTCAGTAGTGAGATGATGCTTGATTCTAACCAGCAAAAAATCCTCAGAATTCCATGGAGAATCCTACAGCTGTATATACTTACAGATATTACATTAGATCAGTATTAAACCATGCAGGGTTGGTGCATTAGGTGCACAGCCCTGCTTGAAATCTGGATGGGTGAGTTAAATATTGTGAACTGCCCAGAGACCTTTGGCTATGGGCAGTATAGAAATGCAATACAACAACAACAACAACAATTGTACTTCAGTGTAACTTCCGCATGCATACCAGATGGTGATTCTCATGATTTTCCTTTGTTCAGGGCCTCAGAAGAAAGGGGTGTGTTCTCAAATGCTCAGCATTACCTCCATTCTTCCTCTGACCCTGAGAGCTCATATCATTCTCCTAATTCCTTCTTAATCTTATTCACAGCACAGTCATTCCCTGTTCCAACCATCTTTATTCCCATCTCCTTCTCCCCCTGCCAACTTTGCCCCTGCTGCTGAAATTTAGCAGCATGGTGTCTCCAAGGGAAAATAGCCTGCTTTCAAATTCTAAAATTGCAATTTTCTGCCAGAAAGTTCCTTCTCCAGACAATCAGATGTACTTGTCTAGTTTTCTTTGCACTATCCCCTCAAAATTCTGAAGGTTCTGAAAACTCACAAGGTGTTCTTTTGGTTCATATAATAAAAGAACAGTATAGCTATTTCTGTGTGCCTACGAAGTCCCCTCCCCACAAAAAACTACTACATTACTTTTGGGTGGCCCCACCCTGTTTCCAAACTGATAGGCACTTGACTACCAAGTTTACTATTTGAGGGAATTATCTAATCAATTAGCATAAACTGTTTAGTAATTTGCATCTTATGGCTGGATCCAAAAATAGCAAGAGCTGGGTATTCCCAATGGGGTTTTTGACTCCTACCCTAAAGCATGTCCCACATTGTTTTTTAATCTCCTGGCAGATTTAAATTAGGGTTACTGTCCAGCACGAGAGGCCACAGGTTGAGAAGCACAAGGGCCGGATGCCTGAATGTGTAGAAGTAGGTATGTGACACTGGAGTAAATGTTTGAAATATGGACAGGCCTTTATTTTCAAACTGATTTTAGTTTGAAAATCTTCTGGCAACCTTCTGGCAACATCTCCCACTAAGTTTAGCAGTGCTTACTCCCAGGAAAGTGTCCCTAGGGCTGCAACTCCAGGGTATGACTGGAACTACACACAACCTTGTGTAAAAGAAGTTTGCAATTTTTGCATAGGCCTTTTAAGCTTAGCAGAGCACAGGCCACTCCCTTCTTTCTTTTTAATCTCATCTCAATGAACCTTGTCCTGCCACATAAATATTGAACAAGAGGATTCCAGTTAAAGTATGCTGAATTCTGTCTGCATGTTCAGGTACCATCCCAACCACCAGGTATTGACAAAACCCATTAATCTAGAGAGGGGTGAGCTTTTGGAGGTTCAGCTTGGATTGACTCAGTAGAAACTGTACAATTTTCCCTGGGTTATGGCGAGGACAATTTCCAAGGTAACTTGAAAAGTTATCCACAGCAGATCTCAGGAGAACTACATCTATTCTAGAGCCCCTGGCTTTCTTCCGTTAGCATAACAGCAACCCACACAATAGAGTGATGGGATGGAGCATGGAGCTCTGCCACTGCTCACCTGTGCAATTGCACACACTAAAAGGGAGGGAGGTTTGGGACTGGTGGGCAGCACTTCTGGGAATGGCAGAGGGCAAGGCGGGCCAGTGGAAGGGATTTGCCAACTTGGATGTTAACTTGAGCTAGAAAAGATTTGGGAGCTTGTCTCGCCTTTCAGTTCAGTTTCCAAGCCCCTTTCTGAGAGTAGCTTGAGAGAACTTGGATGATATTTGTACCTGTTAGTAATGCACACCAGTTTAGCATTAAAGTTTTACTTTACATCAGTGTAAGTGAGGAGTCAAATACCTATTGAGGGTTTGGGCATTAGTCAGGAAATCTTACATTTGGAGCAGCAGTGTGATATCACAATCTAGCTTTGGCAGTCCCCAGTTTTTTAGAAGGAGATTGCTATGTTGTGCTGGAGGAATGAGGATGATGTTTACGAAACAAACCTCCAAAGCCACCTTGAGTTCATGGAACTGATTGAATTGTTCTTTGGATCACATCAAATATTGTCCTCCTTCATAAACAAAAAACTTGAAACAAACGTATTTCAGTGAACAAGAATAAAATGCCATAAAAGAAACAGTGTTAAGATGGACCATTTAAAAATTAAAAAGAAAAACAAAACCCCTGCATTTTGCTCAAAGCAAGAGAAGTGGCAATGTGCCAACACTGGTGTCTCAGGCTACTGATAACAAATGGCTTTCTGCTTGGGGCAGCAGTTCCTTCTCCCCATGTTTCCCCATTTTTATTTTATTTAATCAGACTCTATTTTCCTTATGGAAATCTTCTACATTTTTATTGCCTCAAGTATTTTATTCAGTAAGCCACAAGATCTTTCTCTGTTTCCTCTGCTGATGCTGCTTGCCACAGTACAGAAGCACTTTTGCACAACAGCATAACAGCATTGAAGCAGTGAGCACGAGGATTTCTTGAATACTGTAGGAGAATAAAATTAAATATAAGGCTCTCAAGTTCAAACTCCAGTAACCTACAAGTAACGTTCTCCTGAATTACTCCTCTACAGGGTTATGTACTCGCCTGGAACAAATACAAATTCTGATATTTTATATGCTCAAGAGCAAATGACAGATGAATCGCTGAACTGATGAGACAAATGTTGCTAATCTATGCTTCATAAAATTATTCATCCATTATCTTTCCTTTTATGAAAAAAATAAAAGGACAGGGAGTGTGACTTTTGGTCAAGACTACCACCTATAATATTAAAAGGGCTGTCCAATCATATGAAGTAAATGGTTGATTTGGCATGAATTCATGTAGGCAATGACCTAGATCATGAAATGCATAAAGTGCACTTCGAAGATCCAAGCATATAATTACTGCACTACAGTAGTGTAGCTGATACACATATAACATGATCTGCAAGTTCAGTAGAGGGAACATGCTTCCTAGTTTGTGCATATAGGATAAGAAGGTGAAAATGTTTAACACAAACATTTTCTGGAGCACTAGAAAACTGGACATGCACCAGCACAAATGTGCCCTGTCAGTTATCACCACTGCACTAGAATAAAAAGGAAATGAATATTGCTTCCTTTTGTACATGCACCAAGCTAACCTATAAAGGACATCCAGTACAAAGTATGTACAGGACAGACTGTGCCAGAAGCTGGACTTGGCTGGGGTGGAGGTTTAAGTACTTTGGCTTGGAGTTAAAAAAAAGTCATTTGAGTCTTGCAAAAGGAACAGTGCTTCTTGAGTCTTTAAGAAATGTCAGCAAACATTCTTGTGAAAATTCCAAAGTAAATATTAGCATTCTCTTATATACAAAATATTCTTTTAACAAAATACTTGTTCAGTGGCTAATTTCCTCTCTAACGTTGGTGCCCATATCATGTCTAAGTCTCTTTTTATCAGGTGCCAGGAGTATTCTTGAAAATTTGTAGAGGCGGTGTGGGGAGGTGGTAAATGCAGAACCCAGGAGATCTCAGCTCTAGTCTATTAAGTTCACTGGATGTGTTGGGCCAGCCAATAACTCTCAGCCTAACATACCTCACAGGGTTGTTGGGAGGAAAAAATGGAGACTGAACTGCTCCGTCTGTTCCTTTTTTACAAAAAGACCTGGGGATAAGCAGCCCAAATGTGAGTTAACTACCAAGTCTGGGAAGGAGTTCCAGTAAGTTACCAGGCAGGGACTAATCCTCTGGCAAAGAAGCTCAGGTCAGCAAGTTAAACTGACAGGTCCCCTGCAGAACTCAGTTCCATTTGGGACCTCCTTTGAGGTTGAACATGATGCATAAGCTCATGCCAAGTGGCCTTTTTCATTGCTGCTCACCACCTGAACTCCTTCTCCTAGCTTTTCCTCCTGTCTTATGAAAGACCAGTTTATACCTGGGCTCTCTGGGTATTTTACAGTAAAATACAGTAAGATCAACAGCAGCAATAATAAAATTGACCTCACTCCCATCAAAGGGCCCGGTGCCTCAACCTGAATCAAGCCAGTGCTCAACAGGCACCAAACTGGCACCACCCTTTGACATTGCCTAAAGGTGCACCTGCCTGCTGTCCACTGAAGAAGAACAGCTGTTGGGGGAAGCCCCACTCCAAACCGACATGAGGCCACGGTGGAAGGCAGCGGGGCAGGGGGAGCAACACAGACAAGGATGATCCAGGGGATGAGGCGTGGCAGTGGGGTCAGGCAAACAGATGGTAGCTGCCCTGCATGCCATCTGCTGAAGAAGCATGGCCATTTTGAAATGAAAGAACTGCCTGCTTTCCATTCCTTCTGCCCTTTGGTTTAATTTTGAAAATGCCTAAAATTCATTTCTACATTGGTGCAAGTGCAACTTGCCACAATGTTTAGTTCCTATTTCTCATTATGGATTTACTGATGCACACATGTACATACATACTCTGACTGAAACATGTCAGTAAAATGATATCAGGAATCCTTTTGTATTGGTACATATCTACAGTATTAAAACTGGTATCTCATAAGGCAGAGGGGAAAGCGACAACTGAAATTTGCAACAAACTGCAGCAGTGGAAACCGTGTCTGCCCTCAGAAACCAAAGAATGTTGAATTGCTAATACATCAGTGCTACTTATGTATTAAGCATGGAATCAGAATGTATTAAGAGACCTTAAATCTAAGGAGGAATCTCCCTATCTTGCACCTCCCCCCTCTCTTTCACACAAACATGGGGGGGGAGGAATCTGGGCTGCTCTAGGGCGCCATCTTGTAGCCAGCACCAGAATTCCAACCACAGTATTCACAGGATTGGTCCCAAGCCCTGCTGGAGCTCTCAGCCCCTTCACAAGTTCCAGCTGGGAGTCCTGGAGAAAGAGCTATCTAAGGGCAAGCTCTTCCATCCAGAACTTGCATCAGCAGAGCAGGTCATCCTGTTTGTGTGCCTGCATCTTGTCTGACCCTCACTGTGAATGCTGCCTCAAGGGACATGCACCTTGCTCTTCTGGTCTTCCTGGTTCTTGACACTTGGCTTGTTCATGACTATTTTCCTGTCTTGACCTGATATGTATGTTTGGTTCCTGACCAGGCCTGCTCCACTACTGTGACTTGGACTTGTGACTGAGCCTTGCTTTCAGACTCTGGACTTTGTCTTGCCTCAAGTTCTCTTGCCTTGGTCCTGGTACCTCTGTCTTGTCTTCTACCATCCAAGTCCTGGCTTCTGAGAGTGTTCCTGTACCCTGAGTGTTGCAGGACCTTTCCTGTGCTGATGGTAAGCAGAAGCTTATAGGGCACAAGAGATGGCCTGAGCCATCACGGCTGTCCTGGTAGAAAAGGGTTAAAGATGGGACAATCCATTATGTTCAGTCTTGCTGAGATTCTTTGAGGCCTACCCTGAAGCCTGGACCATTTTAGATTGTATTGGTTTTCTTCTTGTTCAAAGAGCAAAGGAAGAACTCCAGTTCTCATTTTTTAAAGTATCCACCCAAATGCACACTTTCCATAAATGAAAATAAGAAAATGCTTTTTTAAAAAAATGCAGAATCAAAAGAAGACATTTTCCTAAGGTACACATTCTGTAAATGCAAGTTCACAACTATGCAAGCTTTCTCTGACAACTGCTTCTGTTCTGGGTTGTGAACTAGGCAAATTTGAAGTAAAAATTAATCAAAATGACATTCAAGTACATTATGCCCATGTTGATTCCATGACTGCTGCTTCTGCAGAAACCACAGCTTTCAGTGAATAACACAAACTAGTGCTTACCTTCAAAAAGTTACCTGATCTATGACTATGAGCTTTCCCTTTCATGTGTCCACCCATAATCTGTGTATGTGTACAGAAAGAGCTACTCTGATTGATATGCAGTACTGTAATGAGGGTATAATAGTGTGACTGTTAGTAAAATGCACAGCTCCTTTGTGGCGCTTCCTCCCACATAAATTTAGGTGCAGAACAATTACTGCTCACTCATGCTACTAGGTGAATCTTATTAGCCTCAGACAAGATAAATGAGTGCTTTGAATGCCTCTTGACTGGCGCAGGAAAAGCTAAGAAATTGCTAAGGAAGCTAAGGAAGACTCAGCAGGAAAGCACTCCAGCACCTGGGACAAATATATAGAACAACCAACCATCTCAAAGTAAATAGAACTGAAGTGAATTTAAAACAAAGCTACTCGGCTCTTTTAACAGTGTTGCTGTGCATGTCTTCTCAGCAGGCCCATTCTGTCCTGGCTTGCTCCCAGGTAAACCATGGATAAGCGGAGACAGCTTCAGCCCAATGGAACTCGGGCACCATCATTAATAGTGATCTCACTTTGACCTGTTTTTCTGAGCTTGGCAATTTAAGTGTCATGGGTTTGTAATTCTCTTCTCAGCAGCAATCTTCCCACCCACAAAAGCACATATTTTACAGGGTTTTTGGGAAAAAAACATGGAAATTAGAATTTTCCTTCCAGCATTATTTCCAGCACTGGAAACTGTTAAATAATGGTAATCTCATCTGGTTTGTTTAGAGTATCTCCATGTGCTCCCTCCTTGTCATGGCAAACAGAGGAACTCTCTTTGTCTTTTGCCAAATCAAGGACTGAGAAGTTTCTTGTGGTGTTTGAAAAGAACTGCATACTAGGCTGGCAAAGGTTCTTTGCATAAATTTACATTTGGTGCTCAAGATCACTGCATACCCTGCGGAGTTCTTGCTATGCAGAGTTGACACTGCACTCTGTACAGCAGCTTGCCTCTGCTGTGCTGTGCTGTGCTGTGCTGTGCTGTGCTGTGCTGTGCTGTGTTGTGCTTTCCTTTCCTTTCCTCAGAGCTTAGGCTAATCAATTTTTTTCTTTTTATCCATCAAAGCAGGGCCTCTCAAATCCAAGAGTTGTGCAGTCAGATGAGGGAAAGAATGATAATTACTATTGCTTTTGAAGAGTGTGTGAATTGGATGCTATCTTTACACTACAGATCATAGCCCCATTAAGTATTTACACTGATACCAGCATTAATAAACAATGGATGCATAATGATTACAATGGATGGCACTCCGTAAGCATTCCCACTGTAAATCAACTTCAAGTGTGCTTCTGACCAACAACAGTAAGCACCAATTTGGACATGTATTTTGACCTATTTCGTCTCCCTGCCACTAAAATTACAATTTACTGTGCACCCCTCCCTTTCAGGCACACGCAGAGCGAAGGGATGGCGAGTGGTGACATGGGCTAAGCCAGCTGGTACCAACGCCTGCCACTCCCCCTCCCACATGCTTAGGAATGCCACAGCACTGCTAAGTGCGTCGAGCTTCTGAATGCCCTGATCCCCAGGGGTGACAGGTGCAAGCAGTGGGGGATGAAACTAGCCACTGCAGCCCCAGGCCCCCTCCATGTGTTCTTGCAAGGAGATGGGTGAGAATTTTATTTGTTCTTGTTCTCTATAAGAAAATGCAAAAGAAAAAAAAAGTGGAATGGAAGGAATTTGAGAATGAAAAGAATCCGATGTGGAGCAAACAGGAAGTGATAGATTGATCCACTCAGGGTTTGGGTTTCAATCTTTATGTGCAGATGGGTGAAATTCTTTCAATTATTTTATCAGAATTTTAGAAAGTAGGAGAATATCCAGTATGGTAAGGTCCACATGAGGGTTTTTGTCAATAAAAGTCTTGCTGTAGCTCTTTAAACCTGGATGGAACTGCTACATGCTTTAAGGAAGAATACACCAGTCTCCTTATCCACTCAACCAAGCCCTTTTTGGCTGCCTTAATCAACCAGGAAGGGTAGGGATCAATAATACAATGGCTGGCGTTGCATGACCAGACCTCCTCAAGCTGTATGGATTGAGAATGAACCATCACAATTGCACAAGGGGACCTTGGAGTCCCCACACAGCTTAAATGCTCCAAGTGCTTCAAGCACGCACACAGTAAGGGGGGCTTTGCTGCTATGGTTGCTGTGCTCAGGCCTGGCCATTGTGGTACTGAGGAGAAGAGGAAAGTGATAACCTACATTTCCAAGAGGATCAGGAAGCCATGGCTGCGCTTCTAGGACATGGATGCCTCACAGGAGATATATGGGAGAGGCTGAGGAGGAGCAGGCTTCTAACTGGGCTGCTGGTACAGGTGTTGAGTGCAGGAAGGAAAAACGGGAAAGTTACAGAAAGTGATGGCTAAGTGATGGTGCAATGGCAAGCTACTGTCCTGAAGCTTAGTGAACCAATCATCTCTAAACCTGACAGCCGCCTTTGATGTGTGTTTTCGTAGGAAGGGAAGATACAAATGTAAAAAATAAAATAATTCTATCTATAACATAAGCCACAGTAGTGTATCTCCAAAGGAAACTGATATTGCATCCTGGATAACAAAATGTGACAGGAAGAATGAGGCCGACCTCTGCTATGTTGTGCTCAGATGATCCCTCAGTGTGTGATCATGGGTTAGTCACCATTTGTTAGCTTGCAAGGTGGTTGCGAGCACAAAATAAGGAAAATAACCATGCACACTGCCTCAAAAGACAATGTGAAACGGTGGTTACAGTGCTGAACTGGGACTTGAGAGATCTGGGCCGTAGTCCCCACTTGCCTGTGAAGCTCACTGCATGGCTTTGGGGCAGTCACTGCCTCTGAGAGGCTGTGAGGATAAGAGGGAGAAGCAGGATGGCTGTGTGAATTGCCTCAGATTCTTTGCAAATGAAAAAAAGGTGAGGTATAAATGTAAGACCTTATACATGAAAATAAACCGAGCTCCTTGGAGGAAAGGCACAATATTGACGCAATACATACATACATACTTAGCAGTTTGGAAAATGGCAGTCATTATGGCAGGCAGTGCTCATTTGCTCATTCAGTACACAAGGAAATGCTAGCAGAGCACAGAGCTAGTTAGGAAGACAGGCAGAGTAGCTTGGGGTCAAACCCAAATCGTGGGTTTCTTGGGCAGCAATAAAATTGTAAGACTGCAATACCAGATTGGCCCAGCGATTTAACCCTCTTGTTGCTAACAGTGCTTCCCTTGTACACTCTGGGAGTCTTGGCAACGCACGGTATGTGGTACCACAGTTCCTCGTTCTTTACCACAAACTCTCAGTGGTTTACCACAAAACCCTGGCAGAGACAGGTTCAGTGTTGGAAAGAAACACCTGGCATCTACACAATCCTGTCAGTTATTTCTTTATCCCAGGCTCTCTTTTTCTGATACATCACACTCACAGCATTTGCGCATAACCTCCACTTGCACATTGAACCTAATTAACGTTTTTACCATATAATCAACATCTGAATAAAATTAAGATGTTCCTAGGAAGGGCTATGTTTAACATGCCCACCAATATTCATACTTTTATTTTCATGAGAGATTTTCATTTTCAAAGAGTGTTCAGTACTAAATGTGATAGATAAATAACAAGAGTAATACTTGTACTTCTTTGCAACCTTACTTTCTAATTACACCGCACAAGTAATAGAATCAATCACTTAAGGAAGGCCCTATTAGCCCTTCTGCAACTATAGCTCTACATATTTAAAATTATTACATAACCTTTGTGGATGTCTGACTTTGAATTTATGCAAAGCACTGAATACTCTGAATACATAAATAACCTCAGGTACATTTTTTGATTTTATTTTCTGTTCTTTACTCTGTTTCTGCCTGTCAACTATAGCTAGGGTTTCTTTGTTTTTCTTCTTTGTTCTTGCAATCTGTAGAAACATTTAAAAGATCTGACTCTTGAATCATTTGGTTCAGTAATGAATAAGAACTGACATCAAATATCAATACTATTGGCCTAGCTAAATGGTAACTGACAACAAGCTGGACTACTGAAGAGGTAAACAAAATTGAAATTTTGTTTTGGTATAAGAACTGTCTGACATTATTTGTCCTTTGGTAAATCAATGGAAGACTGACCTGAAATGTTTGCATTTCTCCTGGTAGAGGAGGGGGGACAAAGAAAGATGGGTTACTGATAGCAGACAAAATTTCCACTGGTTTGGGAGCTTTAATTTCATATAAAATTGTTGAGTATTAACATGGAAATGGAGCACATAAACAAATGAAACAAGCTTTATACAGTTCATGCACAATGGTGTGGCTAGATATGTTAACACCCTGGATTCATGGTTTTATGGGGGATCCCCCTTAGAGAGCCATTTTGCATTACTTCAAGTTGGGAAGCACACAAGTAACAATTCTCTGCCCCTGCTTCTCCTACCATTTCCTGTTTTACAATTGTTTCTACTGTTCTGCTATATTGAAACACTACAACCTGATTTTGAAAAAAAGATGCTTCAACAACATGCAGTTTCACATTTTACACTCATCTTGACTACAGGAAAAAATGGAATCTACTTCTGTTGCATTTATTCCCAAATACAAAGAGCCAAGTATAAAGTAAAGCCAGTGTGGATTAGTGGATGGAATGTTAGACTGGGGACCTGGGAGATCCAGGTTCTGATCCCTGCTGGGCCATGAAGCTCCCTGGGTGACTTTGGGCCAGTCACTCCCTCTCAGCATGACCTGCCTCATAGGTGGTTGTTGTGAGGATAAAGATGGAGCTATGCAAGTCACCTTGAGCTCCTCACAAAAGGAAAAATGGTAGGATATAAATGCAAGGTAATAAGAATAATTCCCAAGTCTCTGCTTTTCTTGGGAAGAGCATAACTCTGTTGGAGAAAAGAATAATATAACTTTCAAAGAAAGTTATCTGTATACCGTATTTTTCTGTCTATAAGATGCCCCCATGTATAGGACGCCCCCCACTTTTCTTACCCATCTCCGAGTAAACAAACTGCTGCGGTGCTTGCTGCCCCCCCCCCCCCCCCCCCCCGGCCCCCCCGCCCCCCCCCCCGCCAGCCCCATGACCGTCCCACCCCCCCCCCCCCCAGCACCGCTGCAGTTCTTCTCTCTACCCCCTGTGTATAAGATGCCCTTCCATTTTGAAGTAAATATTTTAAAGAAAATGTATCATCTTATACATGGAAAAATACAGTATGTCCAGCCAGCTACTTCCTAACTATAAAATGCCTTTCAGAATAAAAAGAGGCAGGATGCTATGGTTAGTAGAATCAGCCCTAGTGGTCAAAGTCCATGCTGGTCCAAGTGCTGATCCTGGGCTGGTTTGCTATTGCCCTCAGCTATCTGGGACATCATTTGGGGAGCAGGGGCTAGGTTACAGGACCCTATACTTTGGCCCCAAGGATCAGCCCTAGCTACACCACTTCCCATACACATTAATCATCTGCAATCCTAAGCAGCAATCAGTGTGCATAAACCAATTTAAATTTATTTATTCTTTTTAAAAAAATTTGTATTAACCATACCAAATAACATTCAAAAAATAACATAAAGACTCACCCAACACATGTGTACATATCTTTCAGCACCAGTACTAAACAGATATGGAAAAATAAGAGGCTCTAGGCTAAAACCAAGGTCAGTTTGAATTAAGGAATAATACATTGCAGCTATAGATTTAAATTACCATTCTTCAAATTAACCTTAAAAAGAAAATAGCTGCAAATACTTGTGGGTAAAGTAATTCTGCTTCTCATATACTATTACACTGATTTTTATTTGAGTTTTATTGACCCTCTCTAAGCTCTAAAGCTCTTACTTATTTATTGTTTGTATCTTCTGCTAGCCTTATTTCTTGTTGTTTCAATATAACAGAGACACGGGCGTTTTTCAAACAAATAATGACAGAGAGAGCCTGGTTATTGCTTTCACTTCATAGGCAGCAACCCTCCTTGTGATCCCATCCACAGCACCACTTGTTCAACTGCAGCTGGTTCTCCATCTCCTCACTCAGAGCGACCTTTCTTTTCTCGGCTTTCAGCTTATTGCACACAGTCTGCATTGGGCACTGGCGAAATAGCACTCGCAGGCTTATAGGGACGGTTGAAATCAGCTCTGGACATTGTCCTGTCATTGTGCTGGATTGCTCCCCCACCAGCACTGCTCAGCAGAAGCACAGAGAACTGGCTAGTGAACCCCTCCCTGGGTATGGAAGCAGACAAAATATTTCCTCTCTCCAAACATACAGTAGGAGCAGTGTTCTGTGAACAAAGTATATGAGATACTTTTTAGCAGGAGTTACTGCTGGACTTCCTCCTCCTGCAATAAGGACAAGGCAGCTGAAAGAGCTGTTCTTTGGCTGCTCTCAGAAATCAGCAAGAAGGCTGATTTGCAAATTCTCTCTCTTCTGGCCATGACAAACGATGCAGTAAGAAAAGTGTTCATTTTCTCTTACATTTAGCCTGTTGCGCACATACAGCACCTCCTAGCAATATAAAGTAGGCAGGCCTAGCACACATGGGATTACAAATTCACAAATAATGCATACAAATAATGCTACACAGATTTGACAGTCTTCAATGTGATAAACTTAAGGGGAATCTAGAAGAAAAGCTTTTGTGGAGTGCATGTTAGGCCATTTGCTGAATACTCCTGTCCAACATTATCCAATATTCTTGAGAAAATAAATGAACTCCAAAGTCATTAAATAAGTATTCTGCTTCCCTCTTTCTTGAAAGAAATGAGAGTGTATAATAGTAGATTAATATTTGCTGACTCATGATGTATTTAGAACATTGTCTTTTTGTCTTTATTCCAATATTTTAGGAGGTCTATATTATTTACAGAATGCAGTTTCTCCAGATTTTTGGCAATATACAGTGGTACCTTGGCTCACAAACTTAATCCGTTCCACTACTCCGGTTGTGACCCAAATTGGTTATGACTCAAGTCAAATTTCCCCATAAGGTTTAATGTAAATAAGGTTAATCCGTTCTGTAACTATTTTTTTAAATCAGAAAAATTTCAAACAAAGTGACAAAGAACAACAAAGTAACTAAGTACTGTACAGTACATTGGAGAACACTAACCAAGGTGGAGGGAGGTTATTGTTTTGAGGAAGAGTCCCCCTCCATAAGGACACTGGGGAGATCTCTTTCAGGGGTTTCCTCTCTTCTTTGACTCTTAGCTGCAGGGTCAATTTTGGTGAAAAATCTGTCTATAGTTACTTGTTTTTTCCTGCGCTGCATAACCCTCCGGAAATGAGAGACCACGTTATCGTTCATAACATTCAACACTGTTTGTTACAGTTATGTTGGGGTGGTGCTTCTCAAAGAAACCCTGGCACTCATTCCATTTTTTCATAATGGATTGTATCACATCACTGCTAACCTCCTCCCTGTCTTCCTCTTCCACAGTGGAACCCTCCTCAGCAAGTGCCTTCTGCTGCTCACTCTGGAGTTCAGCAAGTTCTTCTGTCATCAGCTCCTCTATGTCTTCCCTGCATGAACGCAACTGCGATCGTGGCCATCTCCGCACTTGGCGGGAGAGGGGGAGATGGCCGTGATCGCGCTGGTTGGGTGGGGAGATGGCGAAGATTGCACCCATCTTTCCTGCAGGAGCACACCTGTGCTCACGCATGTCTTCCCTGCATGAACGCAACTGCAGTCGTGGCCATCTCTTCACTTGGGGGTGGGGAGGAGATGGCCATGATCTTGTTTGCCACCCAAGTCAAAATTTTCATGACACTTTTGTTCGTGACCCGATTTGGTTGTGAACCAAGGCGTTCATTAGCCAAGGCACCACTGTATCTCTAGAGAAAATAATATGAGGGAATGGAATCCGAAAATATGGATTGAAGGCAGAGAAGTTTCTCATATAAGTCAAAGTTCTCATGCCACACTAAGCCCCCCGAGAATAAGGGGCAGCGGGTTGGTTGTCCACCATGGTGCCAATGGATGACTAGCCTCTCTGAGGCTTGCTGTAGCTTGTTTCAGACTTCCCCTGCCCACCCACTCCAGGAATGTATCCGATACCAGGATATGTGAGGGATCCAAGGAACAGAGCCTCATGCAATGGCTAATATAGGCTGTAATACACAGCTGAGCTCCAGAAATGGCGGATGGACAGATTCCACAGAGTGAAGCCCAGCAACCTTTCTGGGAAAATCTGCATCTTGCAGTCCTTTGCTCCCTTGTTACATCAGCCACACTGGAACTAGTGGTCTGCTGAGTGTTCCCAGTTTGTTTTGTCTTTCCCAGCTGCTCATGGACACTTTTCCAATCCTCCCAGTGGCCCCTGGCAGAATGATCCCTGCTTATACAAATAAATATAGCAAACCCAAATTTTCCTTCTGGTGGTTTTTGTCTTATGTTTCATCTGTGGACAGTGTCATGCATTCATTGCCTGCACGAGCAGCAGGTTTGTTCTTCATTCCTCTCTCCACCACCACCCCAACAGTCTGGTAGCCACAGAAGTGGCTGTCCTCCATTGCTCCTTTCCCCCCACTTTCTTCCTCTGCATTTTGTCTACCAGAGATATAGCTTGTGTTCTTGATCTGTCTTCACCTGCTTGGTGACCTCCCACTGCCCAACAGAAAAACTGTGTTTGTTCATCCTCCACTTTGGCTCTCAGCCCCGCTTTGCTCTCTGCTATAGGAAAAAGCATCAATTCCCCCCTCCCCACCGCCTCCACCAGTCACATCCCTTAAGATCTGCGGGAGAGGCCCTGCTCTGGGAACCCTCCCTGAGGGAGGTAAAAAGGATATCTACCCGGAATAGGGCCTTCTCTGCAGTGGCACCCAGACTGTGGAATACGCTCCCCGGAGAGGTTCGCCTGGCACCGAGCCTATATTCTTTTTGGCACCAGGTCAAAACCTTTTCATTTAAGTGTTATTTTAAAAATTAGTATTTTAATAGTTTTAATCAGTCACTTTTGACTTTTTTTATTGGTTATATATTGCTTTATATTTGTATCAATTATTATTCGTTTTTGATTTTAATGTAAGCCATCCTGAGATGCCAGCATAGAGGATGGCATATACACATTTTGAATGAATTAATGAATGAATGAATAAATAAATAAAAGCCTGAGAAGCAACTTGAGGTCTGTCCACATTGCTCCCCTCTCCCTCCTGTGCTATTCCTTGAGCCTGAGAATTTTGCTCATGCTGCCAACTCCCCCATCCCACCAACTGGTCTGTAGGGGCACAACAAGCAACCTCCACCTCCCTCCTCACCAGGCACACCACCCCACTATTCTTGCAGCTTAGCTTCCCCTCACACTAGGCCATCTCCACTACGAAACAGTTCCCTGGTTTATGCGCCTGTTGTTTCTTATCGGCAGACGCCACTGTCTAGCACTTAGAACAGCCATACTTGGAATCATGTTATGTGCACCATGAGCACAGTCCTGACAACTAATCTAAATTAGCATAGTAAGGCACTGTGAGGACTACAAACTTCACAGGCTGCAGGTTTTGTTTATATGGAGAATGCTATCTGAAGTGATATTGATAGGGTGGGTGGTATATAAAAATGACATCCCAAAAAGGACAAGGCCAGGGTGCTTCATATGTGAAAAGTGAGGTATCAGCAGAGTAATGGGGTTGCTTACATCGGGAATCCTATTAGTCAGATGATTGGGAGGGGGAAGGCTTACATTGCTTGGGTCTGCTAGAAATAGACACATGGGGAAAGGATGCTCACAATGTGACATATCTAGCATAGCATCAATTGCAGCTGTGGTGAGAATGGGGAGGTTCACCTGCAGCGTGTTAGCTAGCATCACCGTTGCAGGTGCAACAGATAATTCTGCTGTTGTAAGTCCTTCGTGTATGCTGTGTAGTCCCTATATAGAATAATAGGGTCATGGTCTCAGATCCACACAGCTGTTGCTGAGGGGAAATTGTGCACTTCATGCTTTATCACTGTTCCAGATGGTGGATGCAGGGTACCTGAGCTGGGTGATTGCTGAATGCAACGCTGTTGTTCGCAGCCCGGGCAACAGCACGATTCTTAACCCATGGCCTGTAAAAAGCTGGGGCGGTTGATGAGAAAGTTGTTGCTGCTGCTCTGTGCCATCAAGTCATCCCTGACTTATGGCGACCCTGTGGAAGAATGCCCTCCAAAACATCCTGTCTGTGACAGCCCTACACACCTGTACATTGAAAGCTGTGGCTTCCTTTATGGAATCAGCCCCTCTCAATATTTGGTCTGCTCTTTTGTTTCTGCCTTCAACTTTCCCTAGCAAGATTGTCTTCTCCAATGAGTCTTGTCTTCTTATGATGTGCTTGAAGTATGACAACTTCAGTTTTGTCATTCTTAAGATTTGTCATTTTTTAAAAAATCCCCACATAAAATATGTAAATGGAACATCACTGCACCTTTTGGCAGCCAGACCAAGCTCAGCAGGGAATCTGATGTAGTAGTAGTTGTAGTCACAATTATTCTCTTTGGGTGTCCTCAGAGTCCAGAATAGGCTATGGCTGAAGCACAAACACCTGATTGCTGAGAATGTGGGAGTTTGCTTGCACAGGGAGTAGTGCTGGTGACGAGTGATCCCTTGGCTAGTTTATCTGCCAATGAAAAAATTCCCTAATACAGAATCATAATGTTCTGTCCCTGAAACACTACAGCATATATTTATAAACCTGCCCTTAGAATTCATGAGTGAATTCATGAGGGAATCCTCACTCACAGAACTGTTTCATTTCTTCTTCTCATCCTCTACTTTCACAAAGTCAGAAAAAAAGATTCTGCAAGCAGCGGTCTTCCAAATCTGAAAGTAGTGTTGTAAGGGGAAAGGGAGGAGGGAAAAGTTGGCTGGCCTTCTTCCTCCACCTGAAGCTAATTGCAGAATTAAAAGCTGCTTGTCAGGTACAGCTAGTGAGGCCAAGCCACAGAGGGACAAAAAAAGTGTTTTAAAGCCTGGCCACTTCCAGATTGAAAGGAGGGGAAGGTGAGAAGTCCTGTGCATAAAGTCTTCCAACTGATACATAACTTTTATTTTGGATAATCCTAACCAAAGATAGGAGCAAGGTCAGAGAACAGCCTCTGTGATGCATCAGCTATCTTTCACTTATGAGTAAGCTGGGGAAAAGATTTAGCTTTCTTGCAGAGCAAAGAGGCTGAAATAGCTCTGAGAGGCATTATTGTGGAGGACCTCTCACAGCGAGTTTGTACAAGGTCAGATCCCACTTGGTAATGTGGAAACCCATATCAGTAAAAAGAAACCATGTCTCGATGATGGATTATAGGACTGATTTCCAGTGCTATGCTTTCAAAAGTGGCTAGGAATGCACAAAAAGTACCCTGAAGTCTGGCACCATCTCAAGGGTCTATCTCCAAAGGACTTTGGCATCTGGTGGTACTGAGCAGTGGACAGCACATTGGTCTGCTCCACTAGAACTGATCATGGTATCATGGTTTTTGCCCAAGGAGGCCACTTGCAGCCACCACAGGCTGCCGAACTATCTATGCCCATCTTGGCTAAGGGTTCTTCCCCTTCCCACTCACCTGCAGCATGGAGATGTGGAACAGCCACTAAAGAACCTGCTCTAGGTGTCATGCAATGCTGCTGGATGAGCTGGTCATAGCATGCTGGCCACAGCAGTGATCAGCTGGGGTTGCTGCAAGAATTTCTATCATGGCAGAAATAGCAGATTCTCCTGCCATTACTAGCCCTTCCCAAAGTACCTAACTAAAATGTGAGCAGTTTTGCATCAACTTGCTTTAGAGGGAGAGAAGGGAACAGGGAAGAGGGAAGAGGGAACCGTGACAGAATGGTGGGCAGCAAGCAGTCTGGTGAGACCTAAGCCAGGCTTAGTTAGTAGATGAATCTACTCTTGATGGAGGTGTTGCTTAATACATTTCAGAAACACCTTTGATGAACAGAAGAAATGGCCACAGAGGCAGGCTTTATAATGTTAATTAAGTGACAGCAAAGGGGGAACCAATGATCTGCAAAAACATTATCTAAAGGGCATCTGTCACTGCCAGGGACAGAAAGATGCATAGCCTACAGGCAGCAGCAAGTCAGTCTTATTTCATAGACCAAGGTCTTCCCTGTTTTTTTGGCAGTCACCTGCACAGCAGTGGGTAATGCCTTTCAAACATGCACACTATGTTAAAACATTGGATAAGAGAGGTGGGAAACAGTAAATAAAGATAGAAGTTGCAGAAAAAATAGCTGAGTGTGCAGTGATTGATATTCAGATCCTCAAAACATAAAAAACCCAGTTGCTAACATCCATGGTGGGAAAATTCTTCTGGAGTCCATGATCCTACCTCTTAAATGACCACCTCTACTTCCCCTAGTATTACAGATGTTAGTGGTTCCAGAAATGCAACTGAAGCATTCCCACCATCCCCTGCTTTTTAGTGAAATGCAAAGCCTAACCACAAAACATTGCAAATTGCAGGCTGAATGTGTCCTTGAAGCACACTGGGGAAAATGTCTCATTAAGAATTTTTATTTTATTACATGAACAAAAGAGAAAAGCATTAAGCAAGAAGGGGGAGTTGACGCATGGTGGGTTAATATGGAAAAGGAAATTAAATTATTGCACCTGGACCTATTCCTTGGTGCTATTCCTTTTCCTTGTCTCTCTGCTTGCAGAAGGGTGGGGAATCCATTTGGGGTTGAAAATATGACAGATTGTCCTGATTTGGCCCCCTGGGTTCTGCTCTCTTTCCCTCATGTGGTATCAACTTGATGTAAATCAGGACAATGGGTGGACTTCCACCCAGAGTGAGTTGTGTTGTCTGAACCAGCTCACTCAAGTTAGCTGACAGAGGGATTTGGAAGGCTGGTCAAGTGAACTAGAGGCAGATATTTGTGGAGCAGTTGTGGAGTAACAAGGACAGGGAAAGTCCTAATTTGGGTGGGTTGTGAAGCAGAGCATAATAAAGGCTTTTCCCTAGCTATTTTATGAGATGTAATGCCATCTGGAGAGAGAGGAGAAAATGACAACTAGGTTTTTTAGTAGACTAGAAAGCTTAATCATATTTTCTTCTCTGGTCTACACTATCCGGAGGGATCATATGTTCTTTTTGCTCTTTGAGAATGTCTTGCGAAGTTTCCTAAAGGCGCAGTATTGCATTTTTATCTGGATAACCCTGCATACTAAAAGTTTGAACACAACGTTAACAAGGACCTTTGCAATCTGCTATTCTGGTCAGCTCCAGAGCTATTCACTCAGAACCTTTTGAAGAGCATGTGGCTGTACTGCACTGTTCTCTCAAGGGAAATAAGCAAGGCTATATTTTTCCTTAAGTCTTACTGCTCAAACTTCTTTTTCCTTTCCCTCCAAATAACTAAAGGACTTAAAGCAATAGCCATATTGAATATTTCAGGCTACCCAAGCTCAGGTCTCCTGAAGTCGTATGAATAAAACATAGCAGTAATATAATTTAACTACAAAAGCAAAGTTATCTTCTTACTGTATTTCCATAATTAAAGATGATTATACACATTCTGAAACTTTCTGAATTAACTTTCACCTTCATTACAGTTGGGTTAAAGCTCTCAATGTTACAGTTCTACCATTCCAGAATTTTGAACATCATTAATTTTAATTTTAGAAAAAGGGAGCAAGGAATGCATCCAATTGGGATACCTAACCCAAGCAGGGGTGCACTATGAATTATTACCTAACACATGTTTTTAAAGTATTTACTCCTAATAAGAGCTCTGAGTCCACAGAACTATTTGTTTTGTGTTTTAAGAATTAATAGGGTTTATTTAACATTTTTAATTACTGAATTTATATAATCGTAGATTCTATAACATAGATATTTTCATAAAAACTTAGATTCTAAACACAAAAGAGTCATTTTTAAGACTAACATTTCTTCTGATTTTTATTGTTTACCATCTTGAGTATTAGCTGTTTCCTTGTTTAAAAAAAATTCTGGCATGCTCTTTTAAACCACAGAACATTTTCTTCTCCCTTCTATTTTATGTTCCCAAGTCACACTTGCTTGTTGGCTCCTGCATCTCACTTACAAGTAGCTGCTGGCCTAGCTTGCAAGGTGGTCTTGCTGCAAGTCCATCTGAGGCCATAGCACAGTGGGTGTGCCTGCCTGCCTGCATTAGCTGGCTAACGGAGGGAACAAAGAATCCCTTTTGCTTTCTTCTTCAGCTTTGCTCCTTGACAAAGTGAAATGCTCCCTGAATGCCCAAACTTTAAAGCAGGTATTTCCCTTCATAGAAGGTATACGCATCCTGTTTCCTCCCACTCCCTCACCTAATGGAAGGAACTGGGACTACATGGCATGATCAAACTGCCATCAAGTGTCATTTCTGGTTCAAGTTTATGTATGCTCATCCACAGTTAAACAAATGCTATTTAAACATTTCTAGGCTCAACAGGGGACAGGTAGTAGGGTCTGACCTGCATCTCACTATGGTCCTAT
Organism: Varanus komodoensis; assembly: GCF_004798865.1. NCBI lineage: Eukaryota > Metazoa > Chordata > Lepidosauria > Squamata > Varanidae > Varanus > Varanus komodoensis. The sequence continues at coordinate 13,482,907 of NW_025335627.1, forward strand.
CACCATAAGGATGCAGCACTATAATGAAGGTTGAGCTAATCAGTACTGCCATAGGTACAGCTTTGCAATATCCATCATGGGCAAACATTAGTCCTCAGCTGATTTAATTTTCATTTCCTAAATGCTTTGTGTTTGAAATTTGGAAATAATTTTGGCAATGTTCATGACACTAAGCAAATTCAACTTTTTCTTAAGAAGAAAATGAAAATCTGGGATACTGGGAATGTTTGAAAGGTTATCTAGTCCAGCTACACTTTTATCATCAGAAATAAAATGTTGAAAAACCAAAAGATCCAGTAGGAAACCAACCAGCTAACCAACCAACCAATCATTTAGGAAACAAATCCAGGTGTTTCATTTATGTAAGGTATGCCACATTTTACAGCTAAAACTCATGGAAGAGCCCACTCTTTCAGACAAATTTGTGGATACAGAGCCAAACTAATAAAAAGTATATGAAAGAGGCTTTTAAACTCTTCTTTCAGGAATTATATCAGAAAAGCTACTGAGGAGTACCAAATGGTAAGAAAGCCTGGGTCAATAAGCCACAGGAAAGGGGGGATTCAGCTAAGTTTTGCCAATTTCTACTCTCCTTTGTTTCTCAGTGTCCCCTGTTGAATGTAGATCATGCAAACAGAGTTATGTCTTTTTGTATCCAGGCTTTAATAGTTTCTGAACTGCTTTTTACCAGCTCTGCTTGATGGGAAGGCTTTAAGGAGCCTTCAGTGTTATTTGGACAGTGCAGTCCTTGAAGTCCTGCCACCAGACAAGCTACTCAGAAGGCTCTGGCAAGTGGGCTTTCGCCGAAAGGCCTATTCCATGTTGTCCTCACTAATATTTGAACAGCTGCAAAATAAATGCATGCAAACAAAGCAATCCTATAAATTGTTGTTATCACATTGCATTTTTATCCCAACTTTTTTCCTCTTGTGAGAAACCCAAGGCAGCTTACATAGCTTCATTTTTATCATCACAACAGCAACCCTGTGAAGTAGGTTAGGCTGAGAGTCTGTGACTGGCCCAAAGTCACCCACAGAGCTTCATCACTGAGTGGAGAGCCCGGATCGCCCAGGTTCCCAGTCCAGCACTCTAATCACTACACCACACTGGTTATGACAAAACTACACCCCGCGTAAAAAATAAAAGCACCTAAAGAAAAACATTGCCAAAGAAATCACAAATGATCTGCCCATATTGCCTTCTCCTATGTAGACTGAGTAAGTGCATGCACTTGGAAAACATTTTTAAGCATGCCACTCTTAAGCACATTTACTTGGAAGCAAGTGTCACATATTTTTATAAAATGGACTTCCAAGCAAGCATATGTAGCATTTAGACTGAAAAAATTAGCTTGAATAATTTGACAGTTGAATGTGTATGCACCTACAGTTCAGCTGCCTGCCTTCCACGTATCTACAATTAATTTATATAACTGTAATTACAGCTTCTAAAATTGCACCCCTCACTCTGTTTAATCAACCTTCTACTGGCAGTTTCCATCTTTTCTAATTAAGTTACTGTGGATGTCGACCAGTGATTCCAACACAGTGTTTAATGCCAGATATAATCTTCTTTATCAAAATAATATGCTAATCTACAAAATCATCAGCATATAAAAGCTTGCGCCATTTAATCACTTCAGGTCACAGAGGATACTCTGCAGGGAATGTTGGGCCCTTATTTGACAATGTCCTAATGGGAGAAATGCCAAGTTTTCCTCATAAAACAGAATTTCTGTTAAGGGAGGACAGCTGGGGCAGCAATCGAAACAACCAGTATTATGAGCACTGGCACTCCTACCACAAGAGGTAGAACTTCTTTGCTTCCTTATTCCGTGCATTAAGTTGCTGTGCAGTGGTCTAATGATTTCAGGGGCAGAGAAAAAGCAGGGAACACTTACTGAAATCCATATGCCCCATTCTGGACTCTCCTCCATTTTAGCCAGATCATGCCATGCATATTATTGAAGGAGGCTGGCTAATAAGGATGGCATAACAAAGAGGACAGGCTGCTTGCATGTAACTAGTCATGACTGAGGAATCTAGTTTGGGGGTGGGAATTCAGCAGATTTCCTCAACTCAGATCCTTAGGCTGTGGCCTGCTTTCTTTTGAACCAACGCCTGCCTTTTGTCAATCATGGATGTCCCAGCAGGAAGGCAGCCCAAGTGAGTCCGTGAGTCGGGCTTGTGCACAGGCCACCTGCGTGCCCACTGTGCACATGGAGTTCTGCTTCTACACATGTGACTAACCTGGATGTCTCTCCTTGACGTTGGGCAATAGAGTCAGATTGGAGATTCATTTAGTGTACTGCCCATCTTGTTGCACTATGGACTTGCTATTTGAGCTGTCAGAGGTAGTCTCTGGCCTGGTATTGAGAACTCCCACGATGTGTCTTCTGGGGATCTCAGTATTCATGCCAAGCCTTCTTTGTCAGAAGCGGCTCAGGACTTCATGGCCACCATGACAACCTCTCAGCACATCACTGGCCCCACCCATTAGAAAGGGTATACTCTTTACAACTGGGCAGGAGGACAGTGATCTGGATGTGGGGGACATAATCTTAACCCCTTTGCCATGGTCAGATCACTTCCTCGTGAGGTTTAGCGTTGCAACTTCTCTTTCCCTCTACAAGGGTAGGGGACCCATTAAGATGGTCTACCCCATGTGCCTAATGGATCTGGATGGTTTCCAGAAGGCCCTTGGGGATTTTCCAGTTGATATGGTTGGCACTCCTGTTGAAGCCCAGGTTTTTCTGTGGAATCCAGAAGTGGCCCAAGTGGTTGACATGATCACACCTCAGCACCCTCTTCCCCTAGGCAGAGCAGCTTCATGGTATGCTACTGAACTGTGGGCAGTGAAGCAAGGGGGAAGACAGCTAGAGTGCAGATAGAGGAAAACCTGTGCTGAATCTGACCAAACATGTTTGAGAGCTCATTACTGAGCCTACTCTGTGGTGGTCAAGATGGCAAAAACAGCTTTCTTCTCTACCAGCCAAATGTAATTCCTTGGGTAGAGGCATCCAGTGCACAATCTGGTCTCATTTTATTGGATACGTTTCAATTATTGAGGCCTGAGGATGCGGCCAATTCACTCCATCCTTCCATCTGTTTACTTGATCCTTGCCCCTTTTGGCTGGTCATTCAAGGCAAGGAAAGAATGTGTGCCTAGACCCAGGAAACTATGAACTCCTCTCTTAAAGAAGGACTGGTCCCACCCCTGTTAAAAGAGGCCGTGATAAGTCCCCTTCTGAAGAAAGCAAACGTGGATCCAGAAAATGTTAACTACTAGGCCAGTGGCCAATATTCCCTTTTTGGGCAAGGTGCTCCAGCAGGTAGTGGCTGAACAATTCTAGTTGCTCTTGGAAGAAACTGAGTATCTGGGCCCATTTCAGTCCAGCTTTAGATCTGGTTTTGGAACAGAAACTGCCTGTGGGGTGACCTTTGTCAGGAGAAATATGGGGTAGTGCATCCTTGTTGGTTCTCATGGACTTCTCAGTGGTGTTTGATACCCTCAGCCATGGTACCCTTCTGGACAGGCTGCCCAGGTAGGGAGTTGGGGCACTGCTTTGCAATAGTTCCACTCCAATCTCACTGACTGATTCCAGAAGGTGTTGCTGAAGGAGTGTAACTCTGGCAAATATGTCATGGAGTACTGCAGGGCTCCATTTAATCCCTCATGCTTTTTAACATCTACATGATACTACGGGAAGAAATCATCAAGAGGTTTGGGTTGAAGTGTCATCAGCAGAATCATAGAATACTAGAGTTGGAAGGGGCCATGAAGGCCATTGAGTCCAACCCCCTGCTGTTGCAGGACACCATGTTACATCATTCCTCTCAGATGGCTGTCCAGTTGCTTTCTGAATGTCTCTAGTGTGGGAGAGCCCACCAGCTCTCTAGGCAGCTGGTTCCACTGTTGTATTGCTCTGACAGTGAGGAAGCTTTTCCTGCTGTCCAGCCTGAATCTGGGTTGGCGCAACTTGAATTGATTATTCTGTGTCCTATATTCTGGCATTAGCAAGAAGAGATCTTGACCTTGCTCTTTGTGACAGCCTTTGAGGTACTTATAGATGGATATCTTGTCCCCCCTTCAGTCTTCTCTTCTCAAGGCTGAACATGCCCAGTTCTCTCAGCCTCTCCTCATAGGGCAGTGTTTCCCAACCCTGCATCATTTTTGTTGCCTTCCCCTGGACCCTTTCTAATTTACCTGCATCTTTCTTAAATCTTGGTGCCCAGAACTGGACACAGTATTCCAGGTGAGGCCTGACTAGTGTGGAGTGTAGAGGAACTACTACTTCTTGTGATTTGGAAGTAATACTTCTGTTAATGCATCCCAAACACCATTTGCCCTTTCGGTGACTGCATCACATTGTTGGCTCATATTTAGCCTATTGTCCACAATTACTCCAAGATTTTTTTTCTTTTTCAGTTCTGCTGAGCCACGTATTCCCCATCTTGTATCGATGCCTTTGGTTTCATTTTCCTAGGTGGAGGACTTAGCACTTGTCCTTATTGAATCTCATTCTGTTGCTTTGAGCACAGTGTTCAAGTTTACCAAGATTGCCCTGGATCTTCATTCTGTCTTCTAGGGTGTTTGCTATTCCACCCAGTTTTGTATCATCTGTGAATTTGATTATCTTTTCTTGTACTTCCTCATCTAAATCATTAAGATTTTGAAGGGCACTGGGCCCAGGACTGAACCCTGTGGCACCCCACTACAGTTACCTCCATTCAATTTGGGAAGGTGCCATTGATGAGCACTCTTTGTGTCCAATTTAGCAGCCAATTTTGGATTTACCTAATAGTTTTTCCATCTAGTCCAGTTTTTGCTAATTTGCTTATCAGAGTGTTGTGTGGCATTACGTCGAAAACTTTGCTAAAGTCTAGGTAGATTATGTGCACAGTGCTCCCTCTGTCCATTTGGGAGGTTGCCCAGTCAAAAAATGAGATTAAATTAGTCTAATAGGATTTATTTTTGATAAATCCATGCTGGCTTCTATTAACCGCTGCATTTTCTTCAAGATGTTTGCAGACAGATTTTTTAATAATTTGCTCCAGAATTTTTCCAGGGATTGATGTCAGACTAACTGGTCTATAGTTCCCAGGTTCAACATTAGTCCTTTTCCAGTCATCCGGCACTTCTCTTGTTTTCCAAGATTTTTCAAAGATAATAGCCAGCGGTTCTGAGAGTTCACTAGCTCTTTTATGACTCTGGGATGGAGTTCACTGGGCCCTGAAGATTTGAAAATGTTTACTCCACCTAGGTATTCCTTGACCATTTGTGTGTCACTCTTGGGCTGCCATCTATCACTTCCAGCTTGTACTTCCTCTTGATTGCAGATTTCCTTGTGGAAGAAGACCGAAGCGAAGTAGGAACTGAGTGCCTCTGCCTTTTCTTTAACATCCTTTATCACTCTGCCATCCACTTTAAGTAGCTGGACACCCTTCTCTTTCTTATGTCTTTTGTTCTGGATGTATCTGAAGAAGGCTTTCTTGTTGTGCTTAGCATCCCTTGCTATTCTTAGTTCATTTTCTGCTTTAGCCTTCCTGATACAATTCCTTGCTATCTGTTAACAGTCTTTCTTCGTGGCCTGGCCCTGCTTCCACTTCCTGTACATGTTCTTTTTTTCTTTCAGCCTGTCACTTAACCTTTTGTGGAGTCACATGGGCTTCCTCTGCTGTCTTCTACACATTTTTTTGAATAAGTTTTATTCTTAATAAAGCTAACAAAAAGAAAACTAAAAAATCATCAGTCATCAAAAACATCAGACCTACTGGGTCAGTCCTCCACATTTTTCTTTTTATGTTAAACTATAAACATATTTAAATCTATGTGTAGTCCCATTTCTCTAGCCAATGATAAAAAGAGTCCCAGGTTTGATAGAAGTCTGTATCTTTTTCTCCTTCAGAAACAAAGTCAATCTGTCCATTTCTGCACAGTCCAAGATCTTTTTTAGAATTAGTTCGTCAGTAGATGGCTCTTCACTCTTCCAATGTTGAGCAAATGCAATCCTCGCCGCAGTAGTTACATGTAGAGTCAAATACATTGCTTGATTACCAACATCATCAGGTACAATGCCTAATAAGAAAACTTCAGGTTTAAATGTTAGAGGTTTTTGTAACATTTCCTCAAGCCATTTGTGTATTTTAATCCAATACTTTTTTGCCTTATCACAGGTCCACCACATATGATAAAAAGTACCCGATTTGTTCTACACATTTTTCTTGATGGAATTATTCATAGTTGTGCTTCGAGAATCTTCCTTTTCAAGATTTCCCATCTGTCTTGGACACCTTTCCCCTTAAGGGTGTGTTGCCATGGCACCTTGCTCATCATTTTTCTGATTTTGTTAAAGTTGCTTTTCTTGAAGTCCAGGATGCTTGTTTGGCTCCAGTGTCTCCTGATGCTTTGTCTTCTTCATAATTGAGAATTCAAGTATTGCAGGTTCACTTTCCCCCAGAGTTCTCATGGTTGTTATTTTGTCCACCAGGCCATCCCTGTTAGTATTAAATCAAGGATAGCCGATCCTCTCATACCTTCCTCTACTTTCTGCTGAAGACAGTTGTTGACAACACATGTCAGGAATCTCTTGGAGGGACCATGCTTGGCAGAATTTGTCTCCCAGCATATATTATAGAAACAGAGCGAGTCAGAAGGGGTCTCCTGGGCCATCTAGACTGACCCCCAGCTCTAGCCAGCTCCACTCACGACATGCCTACATCAATGAAATTGAAGTCCCCCATAATGACTACATCATTCTTCTTGGAAATGCTGGCAAGTTGCTTTTCAGAGGTTGCATCCTTGTCCTCTTTTTGACTGAGTGGACCATAATATATGCCAATAACTATGTATGTTGTTCTTATTTTTTGCTCCCTTTAAATTTAGCCATATGCTTTCAGTGGGGCTACTAAGTTCCTCTTCTTGTTTCTCTGTGCAGATATACAGTATGTATCTCTCACATACAGTGCAACTCCACCTCCCTTTTTGTCCTTTCTATTTTTCTTCAACCGGTTGTAGCCATCAATTGTAGCGTTCCAGTCATGTGAGTCATCCCACCAAGTTTCCGTTATTACTGTAAGATCATTGCTCTTGTGTACTATGAGCTCAAGTACACTGATGACACTCAGTTCTACCTCTCCTTCTCATCTAATCCAGGTGAGGCAGTGATGTTTGTGAATTAGTGCCTGACTGGAGTGATCAGTCAATAGATTGATGCTTAATCCAGACAAGATGGAGGTGCTGTTGATAGGTGGGTCCCATGTCTAGATGGGAGATATTTGACCTGTCTTGGAAAGGGTTGCGGTCTCCCTACAGGATAGGATCTGGAGCATGGGGTACTTCTGGAGTACCATAAGGGCTCTGCGGCACCTTTTACTAGCTCCAATTAATTTGTCAACTTCAACCTTATCTGGACAGGTGGAACCTAGCAACAGTAAGGTAACCTCTTGATTGGACAACTGTGATCCAGTTTATGTTGTGGTTTCCTTGAAAATGGTCTGGAAGCTTCAATTGGTGCAAAATAGAGCAGCATGACTGCTCACAAGGTCTGGTAGCAGTAAACATATAACACCAGTCCTCCATAAGTTGTACTGGCTGCTGAGCGAAGTCTGAGCCAACTTCAAGGTGCTCATTTTAACATATATAGCCCTAGACAGTTTAGAACCTGGATTTCTAAAGAAACATCTCAATCCATATAAGCCTACCTACACCCCAAGATCTTAATCAGAGATCCTGTTTTGGGAGCTGCCTTTAAAGGATGTGAGGAAGGTGGCTACCCAGTGTAGGGCCCCATTTGTGAAACTGGATCCTCAAAGTTGTGCACCAGGAGCCTTCCTTGTACACTTTTTGGTGCCAAGGAAAATACTTTTTTATTTTTGGAGTATTTTAACTGCTGATAGTTTTAATTCAAATTTAAATTATAATATTAGGTTGGTATTTTAATTTATGAATTTTAAAATTTTAATAGCTATTTAAATATAAGATGTGTCCAATTTGGTCACTGTATGAGGTCAACATGGTTGATGTTCCTTCTGATGGAACTGATGCTTTATTTATTGAATTTGTTGACAATGTTTATGGATTTCTGTGTATTGCTTGGCACTGTCTTTAATTGTTGTAGACCAGAGAGCCATGTGGCTATTGTGACATTCTATAAAAGCTTGAAATAGATAGATAAATAAATAAATAAGAGTAGGGGCTTCATCAGTTGTCCTGTTTAAAGCAAAATTGTAGTGTTTATGTTGTGACCATTGACAATGGCAGTGAGTGAAGGCTGGGAAGCAATTGTCATTAGACAAGCTGATGTTCTCAGTTTATGAGCCTGATCAAGTAATCTGTGGAGGAATTAAATAATCCAACCCTGTCAAATGGGAAGGCTTCCATCCTTGTTTTCACTCCCTGGCATCTGGAGGTGCAGAGCCATGCATGTCTCATAAAGCAGATGGCTGCCACCATACACCTTGAGGCATTGCTTTGGTGACTTGCTAGTGAATATGTCCCTGGCTGAGAAATGGTAGTGAGTTTTTCAGTGTCTTCAGGGAGGCGGTTGAAAAGAGGAGCCATCTTATTCCACAGAATCTGTTGATTGCTGACATGCATGCTTGGTCACTGGCAATCTGTAACGATAAGGCAGCAGCGCAGTGGCTTGAGTTTTACTTCCTCTGTGTCTGTGGAGGAGGAATGAGTCTTGTCTTTTGATTTTGGCAGTAAAGCTGTCGCTATAATGTACTTTGATGCTGCATTTTTTTCATGGATCCTATAAAGAATTTCCAAGAAGTTGGTGGTATACAGGAAGACTTAGTCCATGATTGCTTTAATTGGATGGATTAGAGTCAGCATCATTGAAACTGAAACCTATGATGCTGCATTAGTATGAACTCTGCTACAGACTAGGTTGGTAATAGGAGGCAGTGCTAGCTTAATATCAAGGTCAAGTGACTAAGCCATCCTCAAAATATGCTCAGGGTAAGGTCTGATATCATTGGAAGAGAAGAATGGATTCTGGTCCCCCACAGCCTTCCTGTGCTGATGATGGGTCATTGATTGGTGTTTGGTTGTTTGGAGGTTGGGAAGGTTGTGCAATTTGAATGATTGATGCAGACTAGGTAAAGGTGACTAGACCCAGAAGCTTTTTAGGGCCACCATTAGAAAAAAGTAGCCTGGATGTGGTAACTGAAGATCAAGAAGCAAGGCAATTGACTTGCAGGAGTGGAATCTTTGGAAGGCACCCTTTCAAGAGTCTTGGAAATCATGTGTGATGGAGACATTGAACTTATCAGGTAGGGGAAGCTAGGATGTCAGTGCCAATAATAAATGGGGTGATTGTTATCTTTGTAGAAGTATCATCTTGGTGATGAGCATAGTTGTCTCTTGGCCTATCAGGCTGGTATCTTAGGAAAGCTTATGAGGAGGCTGATGTCACAGGACAGGACAAGATGACCAGGACATGCAAACAGATTGGTGGTGTTGTATGTTACTGTGGAGATGGGGCCCAGATTCCTTACAATACAGCATTCCCAGCTAGACAGTTCAAATCTGGAATGTGACATAAACTGGGCAGAAGGGGAGGAGTTGGCAGGTGACCCCAAATAGTCAAGTTTAACAAGAAAGATTATTCAGAGAATGTCTGAGAACCAAACAATCTTGGATACTGGGGAGGACAGTCTGGAATGGGGGTAGTGGGGGAGAATGAATTCCTAGACCCAGTGAGGAAGTACCAGGCCAAAGGGACATAGCACACTGACATAATGTTGGGTGTTCCTGAAGCAGCATCAACAACCCTGAGGGTGGAATCATGATTCTAAGAAAAGGAAGGGAAGGGGGACTTCTTCAGTTTGGAATCCGCTCTTCACATAGGCAGAATCTACTCCCACAGCTTAGAGAAATCATTACTATGATTTATATCTCATATATAGAGTCCTGTATCACAACAAAACCTGTGCATCTCCAATTAAGGACAATAATTTGTAAGCTTTTCATTTATCTGCTGGAAAGGAAAAAAGTTAGAAAAATATGCTCATAACAACAACATGGTTTCAGGGAGAAGTGTTGAGGAGATTCATTGCCAGAAATAGCACTCAGGCACTAGAGATCATTTTGTGAATTGTGGTAATTTGGAATACTGAATTTCTCCAATACCAGGGTCAGCAGGTTATTGTGGAACTGAGGTCTAGTCAATTCTCTTGGAGCCAACAAGGGTTCCACTTTCAGTTTTGGATTCAATCTGACTAGTTAACTTTTTCTGTTTCACTTCTGGCTCTAAGTCTCATCACAGGCTCCTTTTGGCTCAGGCCTGGGGTCCACCCAGGTTTGCCCTAGCTGTTGACTGGCTGAGTTCGGTAACAGTTTTGGCACCCAACAGTTCTGGGACCCTCATAGTTGAAGGGTGTTTAGAACAGGACTTAGTTTAACTTGCCTGATATTGACCTTGGGCACTTAAGGGCCAGTCATGAGGTCCAAGGAGATGGCCAAAATAGACAGTATTAGACACACGGAGGTCCATGGAGGGGCAACTTTGGTGCATCCTCCACATAGTTTAGTGACACTGTTAAATCAACAAAGCAGGGGGTTCAAATACAGATGAGGGCACATATTTTTGAACAGTCACAAAAAATATTTTTGGGTGAGGGGGCATCACCTCCCCTTATGGAATCACTAAATTGGAAATATTCTGTCCACTTTAACTGATTTACCCTCAATTTCTCTATTAGCATAAAATATAAGGATCCATGCAAGGGATCCTTGAGCATAACGTAGTCAGTTATAATTTTAGCAAGGTTCCAATTCTGTGGCTTCCCAGTACCATCAGTGAGGGGCACAGGATTATTTGGAATCTTATTTCTGAGGTTGACACTGGAGCTTGGATTCCAGTGTGGACTCCCAGTTGGTAGGGAAAAAAACCGTGCTGGCTTCTTCTCTGAGGATGCAACTGGGTCTCAGGGAGGCCATGGGGCAAGGACAGAAGGTGGCTGGGGCTAACAGCTTCTGCCAGTTCTTATTGGTGCCCCGGTCTCCTTCCCTTTCTCCCTCGCACTTCATTTAGATAGTCAAAACTGACTGTCTAAATGGAATGCACGGAATGAGGCGCCATGGCATCAGAGAGCACCATCACACCTTGCTGAGTACTACACACACATAAATCTGCAAATTTTAGGGTTTATTTGTTACCTTCATGTTGAATGTAGCATGATTGCAGGAATGCAAGTGACCACAGAAGGTCTGTGCACACAACCCCTACAAAAACAAGAAAAGCAAAAAATCAGAATAGCCAAACAGATATTTGGCAGCAATGCACTTTTTATACATTTTAACAGTTTTATCAAAACTAAAGCTGAACAGTCCTCTGATAGTGATCTTAGAAGCAAACAGGCAGCTAATCACCATGTAAAGCATACGTCAAATAGGTTTCCATCTTTTTCCTTTACCCAGAAGTTATAGTTTTCTGTACAAAAGGAAGTTTCCCATCTATCGGAAGGTAAACATAATTTACTCCAGCAATTGAGGTAAATTAAGAGAACCAACCAAAAATTCCCTCTTCAATTTTAGTTAGATATATAACATCATGTGATGAAACCCAGGAAGCCTACAAGAATATAAACCAGTGAGGGAATGTGAAGAAGACATTGATTACCAGCAATAAGGCAAAATGGCTTTTTGGGAAAGAAGGTATTATTTACTTTTGTAATGGCCTTCCAGAAAACATGATACTGATGAGTGGCTTCCAAACAAATTCAATAATTAAACGATGGATTCGGCCTGCTATGCTCATTTATTCGGCCCGCCTCAGAGGTTTTGGACTCGCTCAGAGAAAACGATCTGTGAGCAAGTCCGAAAGCTCTGAGCCGGCGCAGGCATTATTTGAAACTGAGCAGAGGGCCGGCGCATGTGCCAAATTGCAACAGCTCAACTATGCATGCGCCAGCTCTCACCCCCACCCCATTGCACGCATATGCAGAGTGGGAAACAGAAGAGAGAAGGGCGGAAGAGAGAGACGACGAAGAAGAAACTAAAAAAGGATCAAATGTATGAAAAATATAACTTTTAAAATCTATTTTTAATTATGTGAGCCACGTCCCTGGGCTGCAGGCCTTCTCCAAGTAAGCCACGGCTGCCTCACTGAGCCCTGGGCGGACAGGCTGAGGCGGAGCAGCTTACTCAGAGAAAGCCGTGGGGCTCCTGCGCTCCCTCTGTGCCTTTCTCCAAGTAAGCCGTGCTCACATGGCTGAGCCCGGGGCAGACAGGCTGAGGCAGAGTGGGGCCAGGGCCCCACTCTGTTTGTAACAGAGTTTGTTTGTTTGTAACAAACAAACAAATATTAAGAATAAAAAAGCTCTGCTCAGCTTTGTGCCAAGCATGGATTGCTGTTAAATGTATTTCTTATCAGGGAACAGATTACAGAGCATGCACAGCCACCATTTAAACTTTGGTTTATCTGATATCCTAAACTGATCAAACTCTTTTCTTTCAGGAGGAAAAGTGATCATGTCACTTTAACCCTTTGGGGAAAGTTGGCAATTGTACTCTTTCATAGTGCAATAATGTTCCAAAAAACAGCCACACAGGCTGTATCACCCCCATTTACTGATTCTCTCTCTCTCCTTCATATACTGATTGGTGATGTGGGTAAGCATTACATACAAAGAACATGTAGAAATAATGAAGCAGGAAGTTTTACATAATATGGTGGTGTCTGATGTCATGACACAACACTCTAAATTATGCCAAAGTACAGCCCCAAAGTGGAGTATGATATTGCATGTGTGTAAAATCTCTTAAGAGAGAATTTTGAATCCTCTCAGATCTCTTATGAGAGAATTTTGAATCCTTCCTCCAGTGATGGTAACGGTGTGTCTAGCAGTCAACCTTCTTCTACCCCTGCAGACCTCCCTCTCAGTGCACAGACAGGAAGGTCTACAATATTATATGGACTCCAGGTTGCCCCTCTAGGTCTGATAGGATTGTGCCCTTAGAAGAGACTGACAGATTGAAAAATGCAAATATAGGGCAAACTATAGGTTGGATCCAAACTAAGGGTACTTCCAAACAGAAGGCTGCATATGCCACCACTGTATCCTTCTTTAATGTTTTTGCTTTCTGTGGAAAGAAAAAAGATGGAGGAAGCAATGGGAAAACTTAGGAGGGTTACATTGATTGCATTCCATGAATGAGGCAGATCAATTACATGATAAAGTCCTCATCTAGAAGTACCCTAAGTTACCTGCTGTTGGATTCAATTGAAATAAATTGGATATCTTAAGCAATGTTCTAGTTCCATGGATTTCAAAGGGTTTCAATTCAGCTTATTTAGTCTAGCTCCAATTCTATGATCTGAAGTAAAAAACAAATCCAAAGCAATTCTATTTGGTTCGAAAGGAGGAAAAGGACTAGATAAGAACAATAATCAGAACAATTACAAATGATTAAGAGAGTCTAAGGTGAAGTTTATATCTTTAAGGAGAAACTAATCGTTATTTTATGAGGAGTACATTACTATAAATCTTCCATTAGCTACTAGACGGGAATAATCATGTAATTTATGGAGTAAAGCTAATCTTTTTAATTGAAGTGAAGTGGATAGCCAAGGTACTGATACTATACAACTCATTTATCTTACGGTTGTTAACTGTTAGTTCACATCACTATTTCTAACTTATATATGAAACTTATATATTTCATAATTTGTTATGAAAGAGACACAAATAATCCAAAAAAGCTGCACAAAAATGGCCAGTTGACTTTATACTGTTGACAACAGGCATGTTTATTCAGATGCTTTTGGGGCCCTAGGCAGCCATTGAACCTTTCACAGTATAAGTACCTTTGGCAGTCTTTGAGAACTGTTACTTTTTTACATAATATTTTTCAAAAATCCATGCAAATGTGTATGCATCTGTCATAATATACACGTAACTGTGCACATTTTGTGTGTTTCAAACTTACATGTTTCGACACAAGCACTTATTGACTCAAGTATATTTGTATTTTAGAAATGTGTTCATTTGTCAAACATGTACGTATTGTCAACATAGTTTTGTTCTGTTTTGCATAACATGTTGAAAGCTCAGAAATATACAGATTTCTAGTTGTAATTTGTAGTTTGAGAACACATTACAAACCAGGAAGTGCAAACGGGGTAAATCTGTCTTTAAAACCCCAACAACTCTGAATGGTGCAAGTCTCTCAAATATCCTTATTGCCCTCATGTACTGGAGGATAAACATAGCAGTGAAAGCCTGTTGTACTTGTGGAGGTGCCTCATGGGGGCAATCAGGACAATAGGTCTAACTTATTTTCATAATGTAGGTATTAAATTATTTTAAGGAAGGAGAAGGCTGGATCCAAAGTTCACAACTTACCAGCTCTACACATCTTGTGCTTGCCAGAATGACCACTAGCACAACGGGAAAAATATTGTCTACTAGTGCAGCCCAAGAAACTACACAAGTTACAATTGCCAGAATGGGACAAGTTGAGAGAGCTCCCTTCCACAGCCACCACTGGCACACCCCAGTCTGGAAATGGTAGCAATTGATACCTTCCAGCTCTACTAGCAGGCACTACCTTCCCACTGCACTAGCAGTATTGAGTACTGTCATCCTGGGCAAGAAATTCAAATTCAAAAGCATTCTGACCATTATTATAGGGTTAGTATATGCTATTTACTTATGCATACTGGAATGCCTCTAATTCCTTCAGTACTTATCCTCATAAAACTGTCTTACATAACCTCAATAGTATGGCCATTAATTGCACAGTAGGGTTAATATAAATGTGTTCTAATATATGGATAGTTTCTTTGTTTTTAGGGATTCCTGTCTAAGTTTATACATTGAACTCAGCAATATTTGTCCATGCTAAAGGCATTTCTCTATGTTAATCTTCTAAAGCACAACCTAGCATTAGTTGTAGATTTACACATGAAAAGAAAAAAATTTATAATAATTTGAGATTTTCCCAGCTATTGACAGGGTTACTGAAGTTTGCAAGACTTATGGTTACCATTTATTTTTCAACAGAATGATAGTTGAATTAAATTTAGAAAAGGAATCTGGTCCTTCTATTTCCAATCTACCTCTCAATGTATATATGTTCCATCACCAATAATGCAACTTTTGGAACCAAATCAGTAACTAATATATGGATGCTTTGGGTTCAGTTCATTCAAATATGATTGTAAACTTTCATTTAGCCTTTCAGAAGTCAGAAACTACAATGGAAATACAAATCTGGAATCAGATTCTAGAACTAGATCTACATGCATCAGAGGATCTAGCTTAACTCTGGATTTAGACTGCAATTGTACTGAGACATGTTATAAGAACTCATAAATTTTGCTGAATAAGATTCATCATTATTAATCTTTCACACTGAGAACATGCAAAAGGAATTTTTATCAATGCATGTGAAGGACGCATTAAACTAAAACACAGAATTAACACAAGCATTTTGTTATAATGATTTTATTTTTGTTACTTATAATTTTGTTTTTAGAATGTACAACTACAGCATACCCTGTTGCTGTAAAACATATATAAGGTTGCATTTGGCAAGTTAAGATAAGCTAAGCAAGACCATACTAGTGCTTTCCGAACCTACAGAGGAAATGACTGCAAAAAGGAAGCAAAAAAAAAAAAAAAAAAAACCTAGGGAAATGTGAGTACATGGAGAATAAATTATAAGCAACATTGTTGTTGTTGCTGCAGTACATTATATGAGATGGTCCTTTTTTTACTGTTTCCATAGCACAACCATTAAAGAAGATTCTTCATTGTACAATATCCATGCTATTTGCTCTTTGGAAAATAGGCGAGGTTTCCCCGAAACCAGCTTTTTCTGATACTGGAATGTTCTTTTCTTTTTTTAAAGGGAAAGTAATGGAATCATACAAGGTTTTTTTTAGTGGGAGCAAAATTTATTCTAACCAAGGTTAAGTTACTATAAACAATATGCTAGTATCTATTTGCACTTTATTGTTTTAAAGGCAATTTATATTACTTCATGTATTTATTTTCTCAGTTATGTTTATATCCACCAACTGAATGTTATACCTTTTTCTCTTCATCCTTAGTCAATGGTTCATTAATTGTACTACACAAGTATGAAAGTATTGCTCATTTTTACTAACCTCATATTGGCCCACATGCGTGTGATTGGTGTATAGACATAGTACTTTATGAAAGAAGTCTAGTCCCCTGTTGTCACACACTGACTATCAAGTAAATGGCAAATAGCTCAAAAGAAATGCAGAGCAGATCACTCAACCTGGAGGGCAAATCAGGGGACTTCATGGCAGCTCATTTATGCACATACACACATACCACACATATATGGAAAAGCACTCACAAAGACACATCAATGCCACAAGCACACATAATTGCCCTCACTTACCGTGATCTTTTTCAGCTCTGAATCATTTGCCATCAGTGACTGATTAAAATGGGAGCTTGAATGAATTTTCAGCAAGCTAGCAAGCAGGGTGTGCAAACAAATATGCATTTTTATATAATTTAAACTGTCTAAAGGGTAAATTCAAGGTATTTGTGTATGTATTTTTTAAAAGGCACATAGGACACCATATCCCTAATAGATAAAAAAATGAAGAGCTATAACTCAGCAATTCTTCACCAGAATTTTTGGAACTTATCCAGATCCCTTGATCAGGAAGAATCTTCATACCAAACTACATACTCCTAGAATGCTGGAAAAGCCAGTTGCAGCAGTATAAATTATAGGAACTGCATTTCTTTGCAGTTCAATTGCATATATGCACATGTGAACAGAGATCCTTCTTTGAGAAAATCACTTAGTCTATACTTTACAAATGAACTGTGTGCTCTCATAAGTTGAGACACTGGCAAAGCTTCCAATCACAGCCCTGGATAAAAGTTCTGGGGGCCCAAAGATGAAAAGAACACTGCAAAGCTTATCTCATCACACAGAATTATTTTCTAAATTCCTGAAGAATGACTTGTTTATCTCCCCTTCCAGCTACCCAGGCAGCTCACACCCTCTCAGCCCTACCACTCCACTGCTTCCCTTTTCTTTAGACCAGAGTTATGCAGCTGGACTTCCAGTTGGGGAAGTGGGCTGGGTGTTGCTGCACACAATGCTGTGTTGAACTCTATGCACCAGTTTTGCAAAGCTCTCATGTCTTGCAAAAGAGGCATTCTACCCTTTTGGTAGGCAGTGGTAAAGAGTTCTGAGGAAATTTTGTGGGGGCAAGTTGGTGAACTTGGCATTTACTTGAGTAATTCATATTATATGATTTTGTAGTGAGCTTCACCTCTTTGGTCAGCATATTTCCAGGAATGCCCATGGGAGGAAGTTATAGCATGACATCCTCCCAGGGGGCAATCCGAAGTGCTATTAGTGAGAAGCCCACTAGATTAGAGCCCCTAATTGCTGATGTGAAGGCCCCCAATTTCTGGGAGACCATCAGTTCTCACCATGCTGCTGTCCAGAGATACTTGCCAAAATAAAGGTACAAGGATCTTGTTGATGTCACTGGTTTCTGGTCCGCTGGATGAGTTGGCTTTTGTCTCTATGTGCTTCCACTCCTGCTGCCCACTCCTTGAAACCTTCTGCCTGAGTTTTTTTTTTCTTGAAATCAGATGCCCTCTTCTCCTCTGCTTTCCATATATTCATTTTTACAAACAGGTGTGCCCTTAGAAGATAGGGTGCTTAAAGGCACACAGACCTGAGAGTATACTTAAATGAGCATAATCAGATTTGAGGGGTTTTGCTGCCTGTGGACCTGAGCCACAGATCTCTTTGGTATCTAGCACTGTTCCTGGAAGTGTACTAGCCAGGAAGGTGGTTGCAGAGCATCATGAAAGGTTTACCAGCAATAAAAATTACACAGAGGTGCAAACCTAACCCCCTTGGGAAATACATTATTAAAGCAAATGCCGACCTCCTCCACTTTTCCACAATGTTCTCCTCTTTGTTTCCAAAGAGGCAATTTTTCCTCTAGTGAAGGGCCAAATAAACATTGGTCAAAATTTTCAGAAAAGGGTCATCTGCATAAATTGAGGTTGAGGGTGGGGTGTTGGATCAGGACAGAAGTTCATCCATAGTGAAGCAAGTTCAGTTAAATTGTCACTACTTTTCAATTTACTCTTCTTTTGGAGAAGAAGCAACCAAAAAGCTTGAACTGCCTTCCAACAGCCAGGAGTGGTACAACCACTAACTGGTTTGCTTTACTTTCCCCTTGGTCTAAACCTCTAGCAAAAACAGAAACAAAAATAAAAGCAAACAAACCAAAACCCCCAAACCAGGTGCACACATAAGAGAATCAGCCACTGAGCATGTTAAAAGCACACAGTCATCATCCAAGTTTCAGAACAGACTTAAAGTTAAGAAGGGGCAGTGAGAAGTACAAAGAGAGGAAATAGGTAAGTAGCATATAAAGCAACAAAAGTTAAGTCCTGTAGCCTAAATAACATGCAATTAACATAGACATCTTATATCAAGCAAGAGAGAATTTTCCATAAAATATGGCTCCTCATTTTAAACTACATGGGATCAAAATATCCTAATAAATTAACACTTACTACTCAACTGTTCTTGTTTCAAACTGCTAATTGCACTATGGCAGTATTGGCTGTTAGTGTAGCTAATATTTAAAATACATTTAAAACAATCTTTCCAGCATTCTAAATGTTCCAGTAAGTGATTCTTACCTGGGCTAACCCTGGATTAAAGAAATCAAATTTTATTCATGAAGTGAGTTTTAAATGACTTTCTGCGTACCAAGTCCTCAGACTATAACCATGGTTCCAGGCTTTTAAAATATACCAGCTTATAGATTTTTAGATAATTTATATTGACTAAACACTGAAAAAACTAAGAAACACTAAAAGTGAGGGGTGTGGGGAGGAAAAGAGATAAAACTCTCAAGGCTTTCATTCCAGGTTGCATATGTCATGTGGTGGGTACAAGGAGTTGTAGGTAAAGAACAAGCTCCGTTTCTAAGAAAATAGAAATTCATCTTTACGTCAACTTTGTACATAAATTGGATCATGTATAGTCAGTCCTCCACATTCGTGGGGTTGTATTTACATATAAGGGGTTACATAAAGACATGCAGGACCTGTGTACAAGTGGAAAAACTGCAAATATCTTTAGGGCCTGCCCCCCACCAAACTCACCTGTGCCTCCTCTTTGCAGCAAGGAAATGCTAGAGAGATTGCCCTCTCTGGATGAGCAGGGCAGGAAGGCATGCTTTGCAGGCCTCCCTCTCTCCCACTTTCACTTCTTCTCTCTCCATTGTGATGACAGTTTTTGCAGTAATTTTTAAAATTAACACGCTGCACTGTATGGCAGTTTGTTTGTAAGCATGGGTTCTTAACTTGAACATTAATAAATTGGGGACTGTCTATATGTGTGTGGGAGAAGGTTTGTCAGGCCTCCAGAAATAAGTATATAGCCAAACAATTCCATTCATCCTAATTTTGATGGTGATTTTCATACAGAATAAAACCTGCTTCCAGTTGTAGTTTGCTGGGGGTTAATAATTCTTATTAACTATGAAAGCAAATCTGTGGTCACTAGGGATGTGTCCCATGGGGCACAAAATAGGGTGAATTATCTTTTCTGAGGAAGGATAGCGAAAAGTGCACCATTAGAGGACAAGATCCCATCATGGATCCTCTGAGCCATCATAGAACCCACTTTCTGTGCCCAGCTGGTACACTGGATTGTTAGTTAAGGAATGGTTCCATAAAGCTGGCTGGTGGTGACCCAGCCTGGCCCAACTTCTGACTTATCAGTCAGGAAAACTCACTAGAGTGGCGGGGTCTAACCTTCCCCTCTCTGACATGCTGGTGTCCATCTACAAAAAATCTCTCCACACAGGACAAGTTTCAGTAATTTGAGCTCCACCTATGGTGTGAAGTGGTACTAAAGCTTAAGGAGAACTAGATCTAAATTAGGTAGGCAAGAGCTTGGAATGCTTGGAAGTATTAATGAGCAAACACATAACATATTTTCACTGGAGAACTATTTGCAAAAAGGAGGTGCATTTTCTTTCTTATTTTAAAATGCTATCTGGGAATTCAGGGATTTTGAGTTGCTTAATTATAAAACTTCTCAGATTACCTCATTTCCCATTCCTGCTCACTTCCCAAGTTAGAAACTGAAAGGGTGGACAACATTTGTTCTACACCATTTGTTGCATCTCTTCTGTTGAATGTAATGGCTTCTATGAATGAAGGAAATTATGTTAATCTTGCAAGACTTGGGCTGAAATCCTAGAAGTAAGCTTCACTGAACTCAGTGGGACTTACTTTTGAGTCTGCGTGCACAGGATCACACTACTAACCTCAACAAATAAATCTAAAATCATAATATGAAATGAAATATATTCCATGCTACTATTCACTTCATTATAATGATTTGGCTTGCTGTTTTGTTTTCCATTTCTCAGGTATTGCTAGCAGATGAACTCATTTATAATTCCCTTGATCATTCTACTTCTCATTTTAATCTAAAGAAACTGTATTAGCTCTTCTCCAGTCTTTATAAACGATGCTAGTTCTCAATGGGTTCGCAGCTGATGTACTGTTTTGGCCTTTGAACTCTCACAGAATGCAGCATTATTACCTTTCATACTTCACCCAACCAAAAAAACAGCGCAACTGCTATTTCCCTAATTAGGAAAGGGGTGGGAATAAACCATAGTCCTAGGCTCAAATACGTGAAAGTAATTTCACTAAGCCTTTAAGGCTTTCATTTAAACAAGGCTTTATAAGAGAACTGCTGACAGGCCACATCTGTGGTATTATAATATAACCTGTCTCTGAAATAAATGTTTCATGAATTAGGAAGTTGAAAAAGCTTCTCACTTCAGCTTTGTTCTCCAGATAAAAGTGAATTATGTTTCTGTCTTCTATCAACACATGCATTTTAAGTACTGCAGTTACTACACTCTTTCAAAAAGGTGGTATTTAACTAGACAGAGGGATTCTTTCCTTTACTGAATCCTACAGGACTCATCAACTTCTAACATAGGAGGGTGTTTAACTGCAAACATAAACAGGAATGGGAAATGAAACAGTTTGAAAAGTTTATGACATTAAGCAATCCAAATCCCCAGATAACATTTTAAAATAGGAATGACAATGTAAAATCTTTTCACAAATGCATATACAACAAAATGTTTGCTTTTTAATACTTTCAAACATCCTGTATTTATAATTTGCTGTATTGTGGACATTTGGGCTATATGTTTACACGTAGAGAGAGGTCAGGGTGGTGTACTGCTATGGGCCATTTAATGTCCTTCTCCATCATCAGGAAATAATTTTGCTCAGGAACTAGACTGCACAGCCTGCATCTGGTGTTGGGCCAGAGAGGCATACTGGGGAAGCTCCCTAAGTCTCCAAGGATGGGCCTCTCACCCCTGTAGGGGAGACTGCCATCACAACAATAGAAGGCAGTTCAACCCATATAATATGGTCTGTCTTGCACCTCCATGAGTAGGCTACCTATCATCACCTGGATCAAATACTAAATTTGTGGTGTGTACTGCTCTGTTCATAAGCTGATGACAACTTCAGACAGCCCTATGCTTGTCAGAGAGGTCAGTCAATCTGAACATGGCAATCTAAGATCTTCCTTTGTGTCTGCCTCTCATGAAAAACAAGTGTAAATGAGGCTTTGCTGAGAATTCTGAAGGTATCCAAAAGACAGGCAGAGAACACTACAGGGGACTATAGACTTCCATCCACTGCCCATTTATTGTCCTTATTCCCTTCCAGCCCAGTTCCTAGACACACAGATTGTAGTCCTCTACGCATTTTCCTGGGCTTGTTCCATTAAACCCACTGGGGCCTACTTCTGAGGACACATGTATAAGAATGCACTGTAACAGAAAAAAATCAAAACCCACACAAACCAAATAACAAATTTTAAAACTTTAATAATGAATGTGATAGCAACGTTTACTAAAACTTCAAAGAGCTTTTCTGAAAGCCTGCATCTTCCTTCCTGCTTTCACTACTAGAGTATCTGATTATAAAGCAACTATCCCAGAGAGTAAATGTGACAGTAATGAACAACCATGGGACAGGACTACTACAGACAGTCACTA
The DNA here is from genome assembly GCF_004798865.1 of Varanus komodoensis. Lineage (NCBI taxonomy): Eukaryota > Metazoa > Chordata > Lepidosauria > Squamata > Varanidae > Varanus > Varanus komodoensis. The sequence goes on from NW_025335627.1 coordinate 13,504,997, forward strand.
CAATCAAGATTCAGACATGACTTTTAGCATTGTGTCCTATGGGTCAGATCCATCTACTTGGGAACAGATTTTCCTTGCACAATGAAAATCTTCTTCTTCCTCCTCTTCACCCCCGCCCCCAAATCTATTCATTTAGTTGAACCCACTATGATGGGCAGATGGATATGACTAGATACAACCCTATATATTTCAACAGGAAAAATGAAATTAGCCACTTTTCTGGTTAGAATTACCCTTCTCTCCTTCAGTTCCCATTAAGAAACAAGTATGTTCAGGCTGTATCAATTTAGATTTCAGATAGAAGGTTGCATGAGAAAATAATTGCATATAAAAATAATCAGAGGTGTGTGCAGAAGAAATGCAATGTGAAGGTTTGTAGGTGATTATAAAAACATTGCATTCCTTCATTGTTAGCAATAGAATCTTCCTGATGCAGGTTAAGTAACAGAGGTCTCATTAACAAAAGCTAGAGCTTTTATTAGATCATATAAATAACAAAGCCAGTCTGAAAAAGATCTATCATAGCCTTTAAAACATTTGCAAAATCTGTGTTTAATTAAAATCATTTTAGTATGCAAATGAATCCTAATCATCCTCATTTTTTAATGTTAGTCTGTCTGCAGGGGCTCTAAACAGCATAAATGGCTTCAGCTGTGACTATGCTTAATAGAATCACATTTGCTATTGCATTTTTTTTCTGGGGGTAACTGCAGAGGAAACAATCCAGCTTTGCATGTATTAAAGATTTCAAAACTGCTTTTGTGTGTATAATATGGCTGTGAAGGTCAAAACAGTGTTCAGTGAAGCATAAATCTAGTTGAGATGCTATGTGTCCCTTCATATATTTTTACATGCAGTATTAATTAAAACACATATCAATGCAAACAAAACCTCAGGGAGCTACTTCTAATGAAATATCTTCCCTTGTTCACTGTGATGATATAGACCACTGCCAATTAGAAACTGTACCCTGTTGGCTCTGGCTTTTTTTTCTTTTTCTTTTGAGCTCCTGGAAGCTCCATTCCAGTGTCAGATGGGGGGCCAAAGGCAAAGAGGAAGCAGCCAAAATACAAAACATGCCAGTATAGTTTAGCTTAAATCTTTTACTGCAGGAAGCTAGCCATAAGAGAGGCATTTAACCTTCTAGAATGGGGAAAATGTGGGAAACCACCAATCAGAGATTGAGCAAAAGAGAATGGCCCAGGAATTGGAATGGGGCATGGCCACCTGGGGAACCCCTAAAGGCTAGATGTAAACCACAGGCAGGTAAGATTTTGCCTTAGGCCTGATGTTCTACAGGCTTAAATATCTACCTATAGCTGCTGGAAGAAGCTATAAAGGAGTTGTGGGTATGGTCTAATGAACATGCAGATGATACCTAACTCTCCACTCAATTAATTTCAAGAGGACAGTGGGATGTAACTAAATTCTGGGTGTTTGTGGCTGGGTCAGACTGCTTCAGGAATAGGCTCTAGTCTCAGTTGTCTAAATACAGTACTGGCCACCCTTGACACCTGGATATCCAGGAACTGGCTTTAGGGTCAAGTCCAAGAGTACACCCAAACTGCAAGACTGAATCTTTAGAGTGAGGGTAACTCTATCTTGCACTGGTTGAATCCCTATTCTGGAGCCTCCTTCAGACTGACCAAAGGTACTTCTATCTTATCTGGATTAAGCTTCAATTTGTTGCTTCATTCACTCCATCAGGCAGAAATAGTGCAGCTACCTTGGCCTTAGCTGGAAAGGAGAGATAAAGCTGTGTGTGATCAGCATACCAGTGATACCAAACCCCAGAGTGGTTTCATGTATATGTTCAATAGTGTAGGGAATAACCTGGAGCCAGAGGGACATCACAGGCCAACAGTTATGGCACTGGACAGGAATCCTCCAATGCTGCCTTTTGAAATTATACCTTCAAGGACCTGAACCACCACATACCAGTGCCTCCCAGTCCCAACTCCAGCAAGCAACTCATCAGGATTCCATGGTCAGTGGCATTACAGGCTGCTGAAAGGTCCAGCACAACAAACAGGGCCACCCATTCTGTCTAGTTCCTGGCACAGATCATCCATCAAGGCATCAAAAGCAGTCTCTCCCGGAGTTAGGCCTGAAGCCAGACTGAAATGGATCTAAATGATTTGCCACATCCAGAAACTCAGGAGCACCCAAACTTCAGCAGCTTGCCCTAAAATGTAATATTAGATATCTGGAAATTATAAAATAAGTTTTATAATTCAAGAAGTTTCTTTTAAACGAAGGTCTTATCACTGCCTAGCAGCACCGCCTTGCAGTTACAACTAAAAGACAGAGGAGATGTGCAATCTGACTGATTCATCCAGTAATCTGAAAAGGCAGATTACACTTTTGCACAGGTACAGGAAGAAATTTTTTATCCCTTTTTGCTTTGAAAAAATTGTGCTGCAACCTCCACTTTGTAACATCCAAACTCAATGGTTGCATAATTAAGAGTAGTAATTATTTTACCTACTATATAATGCAACTGTAACACACACGGCTGATTATAGGGGATGATCTTTGCTCCTTCACAGACATATCTTTCTTGTCTCCAAAATGCAGAAGTCAAATATCCAGGAAGATTTTGCTTAAATGCACTCTTTCTTGTACCACACTATAAATAATACTCTCATTAAAATTCTGCCTTGGACGAAAGGCAAGTCCATTAGTCTGGGAGCTAATTTTTACTGGCTCCTGAGATGTATGCATATTAAAATGCAGCTTTTGTAATTGCCAGACATCAACCACCTAGTCAATGCTCCTCTTGGAGTTTTTAATTATTTACTTCATTTGCATAAACATTCCAATTTATGATCGACTGTTTAGTTATCAAGGGACAGTTTTTGTAATGTCTCTTCTGTATTTTATTTAGCCCTCTTGCATCCTTGGCAAATGCTCTGTGATTGTTTTACCCAGAAGTGAATAACATTAGACAATATTTAGTACTAACCCAGCCTCTTTTTCCATATTTCATCATGTATTCAGCCCTTATTAAATGTGTGCTATAATCATTGCTAGCTCAGCATAAATTAAGGCTGCAGGAAACTGACCCCAAACTCTTCTTCCACCCTCTTGCAAACTCCAGCACTCTTGTGGAGGATAATGCTACCAGTAGCTGCTAGTACTGATGGCTATATGCCGCCCCCAGTGTCAAAGTGCCTATGTATACCAGTCGTTGGGAATTATGAGTGAAAGGATGCTGTTACACACAGGTCCTGCCTGCGAGTTTTCCGTGAAGAAGAGCTGGTTGGTTGTTATGTGCACAGAATGATGGACTAGATGGTCTTATCCAGCACAGTTCTTATAATCTTATGTTCAGTTACAGAAACAACCCATTGTTATTTCACCTGATTCTCTCTCTGTGATGACACAGAACCTACAGAATTCCTCCCAAAGAACTGGCAAATTTGATGATTCCTTTTTGCAGGGTAGAAATCTTGAGTTGAGTCAAGTCACTTGCTTGGTGCTCCCAAGTTGAGTCTGAATTGGGTCACTGACATGACTTGAGTTGGACTTGGAAGCAACTTATTCAACTGCAGTCCTCAACAGTGGGGAAACAGTAGGGCAGAACTTGATATAGAACTTGATATATTTTCAGTGGCAGCACTGCATCATATGTAACATCAGCTTCCACCAAGGTGATTACCATACACTTCACTTGCTACAAATTGAGTTCTCAGTTGTTCCTATACTGTATCAACTAAAGTTGATTTTTGGTTTGGAAAAGCATTTTTCGTCTTGTCCACTGTGCATGCATGCAAAGCACACACTTTCATCCTACACTTCTATCCTGAGAATTAAACTAGCATATAATATGGTGCATGCAAGAGTATAGTTTTCAATGTAAACTTTGGTTATGCTTCCATAGGACTGATCTTACTTTTCTGATAGACCAACTATTTCTGTGCAGTAAAACTCACTGTTATAATATGAAGTCAGCAATGAGACACCAATGCATTTTGAAAAAAAAAGATTGTCAAGTTCTTTTCTTGCTTGTTAAAAAAGAGCCACAGTCTTCAACAAAGACTTCCTTGGCCTATCATTGACATTCAACTCCCAGCTCCAGCTACAATAGAAGAGATTGATTTGTAAACTCCATTATTTTTGTGTTTCCTCCCCTTGGTACACTTCTAGAGACTTTCTGCAGGAAGGGGACTGAAGAGCAAATGTGGACAGAGTAAAATCATTGTGCCTGGCAGGGAGAAAATTGATTACCAATTCCCTTCTCAACCAGGGAAAAGATTTCTGCAAAACTCAGACATCCCCAGGGATTCCTCTAGATAGCCCCCAGCTAGAAGTCTGAGTAGGTGGTATGACGAAGGTAGTACATCAGAGATCAACAAATCAAGTCATTGTTATAAAGCTTGTAATTAGCAACAGTTTTAACAGCATCTACACGGATAAATGTGAATAATTAGTAGTTCTTGCTTTCTTTGGTCTCTACTCATATCATCCCCTGCCTATGCCTATTTCTTCACTTGTGAGGAATCACTAATGCCATGTGAAGTGCAATAGACTAAGAGTCTTATGGTAGAATGAAACCATAAGAGGTTGGTTAGATATACAGAAAAGGCCTTTCACACATTTTATTATAATGTGGGCAGCCGACATGCTTTTTCCATAATGGTCAAATTCTGAGGCTGAGCCTTATTTTTATTTATTTATTTTTGACCTACCAATTAACCAATTTTGCCACCATGGCAACTGTATACTAACAGAATAATATGTAATTTACTTACAATATTCACTGTGTGGAAACCTCTGATCAAGCACACAACTGAACACATACAGAACTTGAGATTCCATCCACTCACCCAACAATCTGTGCAATCAATTTCCCATTTAAAACACGTGTAATCATACCATTTGCACCCTCTGAAACTAGAGGGTCTGTATCACATATAGACCTGGTTTGCTAGATCACTGCAGCCCACTGTGACTTGTTTAATCACAGCAGATTGTGGTTTCTAGGAGTGCCAGGTTACCAATTGAAGCCTGCAGTTACAGCTTCACATATCAACTGAACTCAGTAATGGTGGCTTTTTGGGGTGGTTAACAAAAACACTCCACACCTCTACAGCAGGCCATGGCTTCTGGATGGCTTTAAATCATCCCCAGAAGCCACTTGGTTCAGAGGACCTGAGAAGCTTTGCCCAGTGAGCATAATTATGTAAACTAGGCCAGCATGAAACAGGTGTGTGTGGGGGGGGGGGTTAAAAACCCACACACATGTCTAGTGAATAAGATCATAGGGAGCTTATTCAAGTGTGGGTGTTCATGGATGGATGACTGTGCAAACTGGATATTCAGTTCTTTGCTCAAATATATGCAAAGACCTTTTGCAAAATATATGCAAAGACTCAGTCCTACCCAGGAACTGCATATACTTCTAAGAAGTCTGAATGCAGAATTTCTGTGAATATAAGATCCTCACTGAATTCACATTGGCCCCTGAGGTTTGGCCAGTGGGTGAAGGTTTTGGCGAATGTCTTAGTTAAAGGAGGCAGAAAAATTAAGAACCTGTTATGTGGAATATGGATGACTGAAATGGTCATCAGATAGAGTCTAAACAAAAAAAACCCAAACAATCCACTTTATGTTTGAGGGAGCCAAAACTGCCAGACATACTGCATCATGACCTTGGAACCCAGCAGTGACTTGATCATGGTCCTGGGGCTGATGAACAGACATTTATTCATCAACCCATTCCCAACCTATGCTTTCATACACACAGTGCAAACCTTAAAGAGATAAAGCTACACTTCTTGTTGCTGTCCGCTGTGACAGCTGCAACATGTTTGCCCTTTTCCCCCAGGAGAGGCAGGGATACACTTGCCCTTGGTGCAAACTGGTGGTCCTGCTAGAGGAGAAGTTGAGGTGCCTGAGGGCTGAGAGAGCCCTCCAGGCCCCCTGGGAGCAGCCCCCCTCTGGACAGAGGGTTGAGGGAGAGGCCACGGCAGGAGCAGCCGTGGAAACATGGAGGCATGTCACCCACAGGAGGAGGACGCCAGCACGGCCTCCTCCTTCTCCTGGCACCAATCTGGAGCTGGGACACAAGTTCTCTCCACTTGGGGAGGCTGGGACTGATAAGGCCTTGGGGACCAGCAGGACCCCCAGCCTGGGACCACAAGTGGCAAGGGGGCCGCTGCAGGAGAGGCAAGGGCCAGGGCACAGCCGCTGTCCACCACCGGGAAGACACGGCAGCGGGTGATTGTTGTTGGAGACTCCCTGCTGAGGGGCACTGAGGCGGCGGTGTGCCATCCCAAACTGGAGACAAGGGAGGTCTGCTGCCTGCCAGGTGCACACATCCGGCATGTGAAGGACAGAGTGGAGCATCTTGTTCGCTCTGGGGGTCACCAGCCGCTCCTGGTGATCCATGTGGGCACAAACGACGTGGCCAGGCAGGGTGTGGTCGGGATCACCAGGGACTTTGAGGCCTTGGGGAAGAAACTCAGGGAGCTAAAGGCCCAAGTGGCCTTCTCATCGATCTTACCAGTCTGGGGATTTGGACCAGGAAGGGACAGGAGGGTCGCCGAGGTGAACGACTGGCTTAGGGTGTGGTGCCAGAAGGAACACTTTGGGTTCCTCGACCACAGCACCTGGTTTCTTGCCAATGGACTTCTGGCAAGGGACGGGTTGCACCTCACGAGGACAGGGAAAAAGGTCCTTTGGAGATGCTCTAGCGAGCTCGTCTGGAAGACTTTAAACTGAGCTGGGGAGGGGGTTCAGGCCCCCCAGAAATGAGTCTGCACTGGACAAGTTTGGGGAGAAGATCAGGGCTCTGGGAGCAGGGTTTTAGAGGTACTGCAGGGAATGACAGGACTCCTACAGAGAGGGGCCAGGTATCAGGGAGGAAGGAGGAGGCTGGGGACTCCAAGGAAAGGAAGTGGTGAGAAGGAATTGAGGTACACTAATGCTAGGAGCATGTACACTAATGTTAGGAGCATGGGTAATAAGCAGGAAGAGCTTGAAGCTCTCCTGGGAATAGGAGGGTATGATCTGGTGGGAGTCACAGAAACTTGGTGGGATGAAAGGCAAGTCTGGAATGTGAACATAGAAGGGTATCACCTTTTTAGAAAGGACAGGAAGGGAAAGAGGGGTGGGGGCATGGCTTTATATATGTCAGGGAAGGGATAGGATCCAGGGAGATAGAATGCAGCACAGATGGGGATTCGGTAGAGGCAGTCTGAGTGAAACTTAGGGGTTTTGACAGGGAAAGAGACCTGACAGTGGGGATATGTTACTGTCCTCCCAGTCAACTTGAGACCCTGGATGATGTCCTGACAGGCCAGATTCTAAGGATATCTCGGGGGAGAGACACAGTAATTATGGGAGATTTCAATCTCCCGGATATTAGTTGGGAGACTCACTTGGCGGTGACAGCCAGGTCATGTTGCTTCCTAGAAGCTATAGAGGGAGGGTTTTTCACACAGAGGGTCCAAGAGGCAATGAGGGGGAAAACATCCTTGACTTGGTCTTGACCAATAGGGAGGAGCTGATAGATGAAGTACAGATTAGGGGAGCTCTGGATGCAAGTGATCACTCCATCCTTTGCTTTGAGATCAGGGGACTGGGGACATACAGCAGGTCAAGCACTAGAAGCTGGGACTTCAAGAGGACCAACTTTGGCCAACTGAAGGCCAGACTGGGGAAAGTCTCCTGGGATCGGTTACTGGAAGGTAAGCGAGTTGAAGAGGGGTGGGTGGCACTCAAAAGGGAGGTTTTGGAGGCGCAAGCCTTGACGATACCTCTAGTTAGTAAGGTGGGGAGGCGGAGGAGAGTGCCACCATGGATGCAAAAGGAGGTGGTTAGAGGGATTAGATGAAAGAGGAACCTCCGTAGGAAATGGGTGCTGGGGGAAATAGACAAAAGGGTATACTGGAAGGAGGAGGCCCGTTGCAGAAGGATTCTTCGCAAGGCTAAGGCTGATTACGAGCTGAGATTTGCCAAGAATATGAAGAGCAACAAAAAGGGCTTCTTTCAGCATGTAAATAGGAAGAGGAAGGGGAGGCAAGTAGTGGGGCCACTAAATAAGGAGGAAGGAGATCCAGTGACCTATATGAGGGAAGAGGCACAGATGCTAAATGACTATTTTGCCTCTGTGTTCTCCCCAAAGCAGGACAGGGGATATCCGCATAGGAGATTAGATGAGGCTGGGGACTTAGGGGCACAGATTAGAGTCACCCCCCTTGAGGTCGAGGGGCTCCTCAGGGCATTGGACATTACAAAGGCGTCAGGCCCTGATGGGTTACACCCGAGAGTACTTTGAGAGTTGACAGGGGTTCTCTCATGCCTGCTGGCCTCCATTTTTGAGGCCTCGTGGAGAACAGGTGAAATTCCAGAGGACTGGAGGGTGGCATCAGTGGTCCCAATTTTCAAAAAGGGTAGTAGAAGAGACATGGGGAATTACAGATCTGTTAGCCTTACGTCCATTGTAGGAAAAACAGTGGAAAGGCTCATAATAGAGAGAGATCTAGTGATGCTAGATAGGGAAAGGAGGCTGGCAGGCACATAACACGGCTTCTGTGGGCAGGAGACAACAGGATGGCTTTCAATGTGGATAAGTGCAAAGTCTTGCATTTGGGGCATAGGAATAGGTGTCATAAGTACAGGTTAGGTGACAAGTGACTGGAGAGCAGCACTTGTAAAAGGGACCTCGGGGTACTGGTTGACTGCAGGCTAAACCTGAATCAGCAGTGTGATGCGGTGGCCAAGAGGGTGAACAGCGCCCTTGGTTGCATAGCTAGAAGTGTGGCTTCTTAATCGAGAGAGGTATTACTACCACTCTATACGACTCTGGTGCGCCCGCAACTGGAGTACTGTGCTTAGTTCTGGGCCCCTCATTACAGAAGGATATAGCCAGGTTAGAGTCAGTGCAGTGTAGGGCCACAAGGTTGGTGGCCGGTTTGCAGGGGGTGGGGTATGAGGCGAGACTGAGGGAACTGGGTCTCTTCAGCCTGGAGAAGAGGAGACTCAGAGGGGATCTGTTGGCGACATACAGGTATGTGAGGGGATGTCACATGGAGGTGGGTAGAGACCTGTTCTCCCCTGCAGAGGAAGGCAGGACGCGCTCCAACAAAGCAAAGCTCAGGGAGCCAAGGTTCCATTTGGATGCCAGGAAGCACTTCCTGACAGTCAGGACCCCGAGGGTGTGGAATGGGCTTCCACAAGAGGTGGTTGAGGCCACATCGGTGAGGGTGTTCAAAGATAGGCTGGACATGCACATGGTGGGCATGTCTTGAGCGGAGCCGGTTAGAGCTGGAGGTCAGACTAGATGGCCCGGGAGACCCCTTCTGACTCACTCTGTTTCTGTGTTTCTATGTTTCTCCCTTTCTCTTAATGCTCATGGGAGTACATTGCAGTATTGAAGTGCATTGGATCTTGAATTACCTCTGTTGGCAGTTCTTGTTCTCAGACTCAGAGTAAAATGTTCACAAGGAGCTCTCCTAGGTATTGTTGGTCTGACCTATGCTGCTGCTCTGAACTGAGCTCCATGTGGTTGTGCTCAGTGAAGAACCTGACATGATGCAATATGCAAGTATATGAGTCAGCATGGTGAGAGGCGGCATAGCAAGTGAAACATGACCATTTTGTCTCACAGGACTGTGTTTCAGCCAGTTTTCTTGCAGGTTCAATTATTTTGAGTGTGCCCTAGGCAATGCCTATCTGGGTAAATCCACCATGCAACCAAACAAAATATCTGTAGATCTGGGTGGTATAAGTGACCTTTTTCCTGTATATACTACGTCAGACATAAGTAGCAGCTAAAGGTTATTCCTGGATGACGTGTTTATGAAGATTGCAAATCAGAGGTTTTTTGAAATGCCATCACCAAAATTCAGTCCACTGTCCTGCTGTACTTTTACAAGAAAGTTTGATCAGTGTGAATGGGGATATTGTAAAGAAGGGTCCCATCCAAGAGTACAGGAACACACTTCCTGGAATACTGAGCAATTTGTCTTACTCAGCTGCAAAAAACAGCAATGGCTTGAGGGCTGTGATTTCTCCCATTTCCTGAAGGATGTACTACAGCTCTACTCATAGAATACCATTGAACAAGCAGGGAGTTTAGATAAGGATGCTGAACACACTGCATTAGAATTAATTTTCGTTTAATAACCAGTGCTTTAGTGGAACCATATTTTCATCCTGCCCAAAACCATAACTGGTCATCTTTAAGATATTAGGTTTGGACAAAATATACTACACTTAGAGTGTTGGACCAAGGACTTGGAAGATCTGGATCCTAGTCCCTATTTGATCAAGAAGTTTACTGGATGTTTTTGGGTCAGTCACTGACTCTCAGCTTAGAAATAGCATCTACTGATCCCCTTATACTAGATATGAAATTATATATATAACAACTTTAATTATTCTATTTGACAGAAGAATCTTTTACTTCAACTATTTATTGTTGTGGCACTTCTCTAGAAACTGAATATTAATAAAATTAATATATTGAGGCAATTATTTTAATTTCTGTGTTGCCCATTAATTTAAAGTAATGTTATGTTCCATACAGACCATTACAAAATCATCTGTTAGAGCTAAAGCAAGCAGCACTTTATCTATTTTAACAAGAACAGCTATTAACATTACTAAACAATGCAATCAGAAAGGACAACGACATGCCATTTCTGTTTTTATGATTTTTGGGATATTAAACTAAGTCAAGGTAACAAGCAGGATCCTAAGTCAGTTTATCTATATGGCACATTTCCCACATATACATTGTGCTCAAAGTAGTTCACAGAAAACAAAATTACAAAAATCTAAATACAATAACAGTACATGCCATTGTCCCCAATAACCATAGTACATTAATACACAATGATTAGACATTACAATATAATGTTGACTGTTCAACAATGTATTAATTGTTCATTTAAACTACATCAAAACTTTAAATATCCATAAAACCTTCCAATAGGTCAATTAAGAATATTTAACACCAGTACCAGAACATTATAGCTACATTAAGCAACCCATCAGTAATTCATAAGAGACATAACAAGAACTAAAAAAAATACAGCTATCAAAATATAACTGCCCTTAGTACTAGCTCACAACCATGCCAGGCTGGTTATGTTGCTACACATAAATAGAGCAAAAATACCCAGCAACAAGAAGTCCCACTGCACCCTGGATGAGACCCTCCTCTTCTCTGCAGGGCCTTAGTTCTAAGCCCCAAAGAGAATGCATCACAGTCTTCAGTAAGGCCAAGAGTGGCATAAGGCATTTTACAGAAGAACCTTCCAGAAAGCAACGAGGAAGGGACGCGCTCTCTGTAGGACCAAGTGGCAGAAGCGCAGCGTTTCAGCAGAAAGGCTCAGGTTGCAAGCAACAGCGAATGAAGTAGATCATGGCTATTTTCCCCATCAGCCCTGAGTAAAGATTAGTTCTCATTGAAGCTGAGCAGCATCAGTCCTATAGGAAAAAGAAGGGCTTAGTAGTCAGACTACTTGAACAAACTGGAAATAGGTGCTTCTAGTTCTTCACAATAGCATAGAACATCCATTTAGTAAATGGATAGGCCTACCTACTTATTATTAATGGATGAGGGTTTTTTCCCCTGACAATTGAGATGGAAGCCTTGTCTGATGTCTTTGTCTACAGAAATGATTCTGTTTCTCCATATTCTGTCCTGACAATGGCTTTTTGTCCATGATACAGGTTACACATCAGAACACTCAAGGGCTGATGCATACTCATTTCTTTCAGGACCATCCATAGCTTCTCATGATCCATGCAGTCAAAGGCTTTGATGGAGTTTATAAAGCACAGACTGATCATCTTCTGAAATTCTTTGCTGCACTCCTGCAACCAGTGTAGATTTGCAATGTGATCTCCAGTGCCTTGGCCTCTGTGGAGTCCAACTCTTTCTTCTCCAGCACCATGTTTTGAACTTACAAATTTTCTTCCTATCAGCCTTCTTCACTGTACGGCTTTCACACCCATTCAAAGTGATCGGGAATACAATGCTGTGAATGATCTTTGCCTTGGTCTCCAGTGAAACATCCTTGCATTTGATTATCTTTTCTAGTTCCTTCATTATTGTCCTCCCAAATCTCTGCCTTCTTCAAATTTCTTGGCTGCATTCTCCCTTTGAATTGATCTGAAATTCTTCAGTGCATGCCAGTAGCCAATGTAGTTTTGTAATGTAATTGCAAGTGCCTCTTCCTTTGTGGAATACAACTTGAACATCAGGCATTTCTCTCTTTTTATAAGGTAATACCATGCAGGACGGCTTGTCATGAGGTGTGAACCCAGCCATTGTTTATATTCATTTCTTCTGACTGGGTAGGCTAAATACATTTGGGATATATATAAAAACTCAAATAGTATGTAGTATTCCTCTAATTATATCTGGCAAGAATTTCCCAAAATGGAATGGTTTGATTCATAAATTTCTATGGAGTTCTATTATACCATGAATAATCTTGAAAAGGATACAACTTCTAATTAACAGCAGTGAATTTGGCTTCCCTGACCTCTCTTTAAATCATTGTTCCTATTTGTTGACTTGTACTAAATTTTGGTATTTTCTGCTCAGATTAGCTTTGCTCCCTGGTCAGTTTCCTCCTCTCTGCAAGTTACCTGTACTGCAAATTACCTGTACTCTCAATATATTAAAACAATTGCAGTTTGATCTATTTTTGACATAAAATTAACTGCTTGTGGAAAACTAGATTTAAATATTAGGAAGAAAATGTTTTGTTTGGTGGACTTGGATGGGCGGCTTGATTTTTACTTTGGATCAGCTTGTAGGTCCCAATGATAACTTTTTGTCCTTCTCTGCTTTGCCAGGTACAACTGAACAGCAACTGAAGCAGCTCTTCCTTGCTGCTTTTACAACTTCTGAACCCCTTTATTACTGGAAGTATTGATGAAGGCTCAATAACTATACTGACTCACAATCCACAGTGATAACTATTATCAGCAAATAACTATGATACATTCTTAAGCATGAATGGAATAATGAATCCAAGTATCCTATTTTGCCCAAACAATGGATTCCTCTGTTGGTGTCTATCTCAGAAGGGGTAATCAGGCTATGCTTAATTCATCAAAAATTGTTAGAGTATTACATCTTCATGGGTACCTCATCTTTTCTTTATATGTATAGTATGCAGAGGTACATAGTGTATGTGTTTATGGGAGTTGAACAGACCTCCTCCCTTTTTCCCTTTCCAGTAGACTCAAACAAAGCCTTAGCTGGTTACAGAACAGAATAAATCACAGTAGTGTTCTCTTTGAAATGTGGAAGAAGCATCTGTCCATGTAAAGAGTTGAATCCAAATGGAAACTTCCTGCCCTTTCAGAAAGATTCTGGCTCCTGCTGCTTGCCAGCAAGACTGTGGGAATGCCAGACACTTTGCAATTGGTCTGCTCAGTTTCCCTGTCATCTCCTGACCAGTTCACAGAGAACTATAACACTCTTTTATAGTGTTATAAAATACCGAGGGCAGAGCCAGGGAGCTTCAGCTATTTGGTGGAAGAGAAAATAAATAAATACACAAATACAACTTGGTTTTGATTTTTGAAATAATTAATAAATTAATTAATAAAATGCAGCCGTTATCTTCTATACAAGAACATACCACTCAGACATGTTTTGCACCTTCAAAGAAAAGTTCTTAAAAATGGGTGAGAACAGAAAAATGAAAATTGGAGAAAGGTATAAGAAAAAGAAAGAGAAGCAACAAAAGTGACCTGCTGATGAAGCTGGCAAATACCACATCAATGAACAGGCTGATCTATAAATGAAAGCTACATCACTGGAGGCAAAAACAAATGTTACAGAATAACACGAAGCTGAATCAGGTGAAGCACCGCAATACAAAGAATGCACCCCCCCCCACCACCCACTTTACAGTTTTGATCAGGGCTGAGCAACATATGACTTAGCAAGAGCAGCCAAAACAACAGCAACAACAACAACAACACAAATTCACCATGCTGCTCTTCCTCCCTCGTCAGTGACTCCCTTCTACCAATGCCAAAACTGCACTTTGTAAGGAACATCACTCATTAGCCAATTTTTTGGCGCCTTGGTCCACACAAATGGGGTTGTACCCTGTCCCTATTACAGGTCCCACAAAAGTACACATTTTCTGATATGTGGATCTTCCCTGGTCAACTTCTTCGTATGTTTCAGCTGTCGACAGATGCACCAAGGTGGAGTCAGTAACATTCAAGGAATGCTCCAGAGATGTCTTAAATGAGCATGCTGCTGACAATGCTACAGAAAAGAACATGTGTACCAGCAGAGAAAATGGTATGGCCATTTCTGGTACTGAGGATGGATGATTCTGCAATGCTGTTTGCTCTGGGGCCCTCTATTGCACCAGCATTGCGAAGACTTGTGGACTGGGTTATATTCTACATTATCATGAGGGGAAACGTTGTCCTGACTCACTGGCTCAGGCCTTTGTTCCATTTTACCACATTAAAATTACAAGGGCAGATGAGCAATATGAAAACATTCCACCACTCCAAAGCATCAGCAAAACAGAATTCATTACATGGGAAGGGTATAGCTTAGCTAATCTGGTTACATTGTTTTAAACCTACGTCTTCATTCTCAGCTAAATATCTAAATTAAAGGTAATCTCTAGCCAGAAAAACACCACAGTAATTTGGACTGCATTTTATTCCACTATTTTCAGTTCTTTCTAATTCTCCAAAGTCTACTAATTGTGTTTTTAACACTTTTGGGTAAAAGATAAAATGACAAACAATTGTAAGACAATTACACTGAGATGGAGCAAAACATAGTCAAGATACACACACTCAGCTAAAGAGTACAAAAACTGCTTCACATACTTGTAATACTCATTTCCCCCAGTCATTGCAGAAAATGTGGTAGCCCTGAGAACAAGTCCAGGTTGTAGAGAACAGAACCAAGAGGGAGGTAAGGGAGTGGAAAATAAATTGCCAATGTCTAAGGCTATTCATGCAGGCTTCAAGTAATTTGTCAACCAAACTAAAGTGCCAAAGAAGAAGAAACACTGGCTGCATACTTAAACACTTAACTAGTGAGTAAGCCTTACTAGATACAGTGGACCTGCTTCTAAGCAGACATGAAGATGACTGTGCTGTTAGAAAGGCAATCCTCAACATACTCTGTCATTGGATTCAGTCACAGAAATACAGGGCTAATGTCAGCTCCTGACTTGTGGGGCAGCTAGTGGAGCCCCAGAGGGCCTTCCAGGGCCCAGTGCTGTTGCCTGTGTTGGGCCCCAGTTAACAACATTTTCCTGACTCGACATTTCAAGCTGCACCAGCCAGGTGGTTCCAGGCAGGTTTTAAATTCTTCACATTGCTGCTAACCTAGCACCACTCTGGAAAACTCTGGGAAATTAAAAGGCTGCCTAGACTCAGCATGCCAGTGCATCTTGGAGTGCTGTCACTGCAGCTATTTAAGTCCCCCAGGCTCTAATGCCATAGGAAGGAGGCCACCCAAGAACATTTTGCCCACACTCCCCTCATACATGCAGTCAGCCATGAGAAAACATCTCATACACAGGCCTTGGGGCACATATATCCGAGAGGTTAACATGCCTCTGTATTACCTAGTATGGAGAAGAAGAATGGCTGGGTGAGGGTGGGGGCTTCTTCAACATAACAAGCTGAGGAAAACCTATTTCCCATCTCCAGATCCAGCGTTCTGTCCATGAGACCACACAAAAAGAGGTCTTCATTTTTGTTCAGAATAAAAAGAGGCACAAAGTAAACTATAGCAACACATACTGTGTAGCTTTAAAACAGGGGTCTCAAACTCAACTCACCTGGGGGCCGCTGGAAGTAAGAGTCTGCGTGAGGCTGGGCCGCATCGAGTATTCCACCACCACTGCGGTGGTGGTGGGCCGCTCATCCCGCGTTGCTCCCGGAGGCCGGCCTGGGCGCCGCCGGCACTTTGAAGGCCACAGGGCCCCTCCCCCGTGCCCCGCCCGTCCCGGCAACTGGCCCGCGGGCTGCGAGTTTGAGACCCCTGCTTTAAAATATCTGAAAACCAGTCTTCATGTCTTTATTCTGCTTATTAATTTAATAAACTCACATACTGCAGCCTTTTCACATTATAAAATACTGCTCCCTTCTTATTCTACTAATATGTTTTGTTCTATGTGACTGTTTTTTCACTATCAACCACTGTGTCACAGGGACAGGGCAGGTACATGGGACCTCAGTCAGCTCAGATGGACACCTAAACATAAAACATTCTCATTAAGAGCATACTCTTATGAATTTTCTTTATGGCCATGAATGCTGGAATCAGGCCACAGACCACAGAATAAGATAAAATGTGTGTGTGTGTGCATGCATTTTCCAAGGGGGAAATTAAAGTCACAATGAATGATCCAAGCACAGTTTACCAGCACATATTTGCTGTAACCAAAAACACGGTCCAATATGAAGGAACAGCCAGTTCTTGGTGGATCAGCCCACAGCGCCTTCCTGGCAGCTTCTTATCCCTTCTGCTTGTCATGCCAGTGTACTCCATGTTCTGCAACAATTAATTTCTAATAACACAGCTGCAAGCCATTGCCAGCAAATTGGGAACTTCATAGAAAACTTGGCATTGGATTCAGCATGAAATGACTTTTCAGGCATACCAATGTGTGGAATTCCAACAATTTTGGTCAAACCCAAATTGCAACATCTAACGAAGAAATACCCTGATTTCCTTGATATAGTGTGGCTAGAACTGCCAACCTTTAGAATAAAACTTTAAAATATGGTACTTGGGCAAGGCCGAAGGAGGCAGATCCTGTAGACTCAGCGAGGAACAAGGGTTTTCAGTCTGCCCTGTGGCCGGCAGATATGAGATACAAGATAGGAGTTGAACCTACATTTCGGTCCTAGTGCAGGGTGAGGGGGCTGTGTATGTGAGTGAGTGCTAAGTTCAGTCCCCAGATGTGTTTCCCTGAAATCATGTCATACCACTGCTCTGCTGGCATTACCAAAATGCATCCTCAGTTCAACAGGAAACATGCCTGCAATGTCTCACAAATCCATACTGGAAGCAGGATATTAGAGCTGTAATTAACAATATGGCTCTTTGATGCACACACAACACAATGTCAGCAAAAACACCAAGCAGAAACAATGCTGCTGCCTTTTACTAAAATTATTCGAGCTTTGTTTAAAAAAAAACAACCCCAAAACATTCTGCCAGCCAGTCCCAAATTCTGTTTTCCATACAAAATATTCTGTCAACTGGTCTGGAAGTAAATGGAAAGATTCACTATCTGGGTAAGTGGCAGCCCTAATGGAAAAGTAACTTCTAGCAGTTCCTCTCCTACGTAGGCAATCACAGAGCAGTGGTTTTGTTCCCCCCCTCCTCCGTTGCATGTTCTAGGGAAACAAGTCTATCACATTATCATCCTGTGAGACCTTCTGATTCACAAGCAGAATACTTTGAACATGAATTGCTGGGGAGCTACTGGATATAGCTATTGCCTTCAATATTGCCTGGCTAGCCACTCAGAGAAGGAGGATAGTGGGCTAGCTGAACCTTTGCTCTAATCTTATGTTAGGTACTTATATTTTAATCCTAGAGTTCTTTGGAAGTCTGCCACAGGTTTCCTGGAAGAGCGCTTATCTATCACTAATGGTCTTAACCTGGAATGCACAGATATAAGGAGTCCAAAAACTCAGTAGGAGACTGATCATGCTGGTCAAGATCAAACATGTAATTGACAGTTCAACCTGCCAACTACTGGCATTTCTTTCACACTAATACAGCCAGTGGGGCATATCCGAAGAACACAGGAAGCTGCCTTATACTGAGTCTGGTCTCTCTAATCTGGTACTGTTCTCATGGAATGTCAGAAGCCCACCAAGAGCCTTTCCTCTCCTGAAGATGCCAGGGACTGGACCTGGGACTTGGGTGATTCCCACTCAGCTATCATTCAGCAGCAATGGAACCTGGTTGAGAGACAGAAGGCCTGTTTTATAGCTGAGACACTGGGCTGAGGCTGCTTGTCTCATTTTTTCCTTCCCCTGTGACGTACTTAAAGGCTGCTCCTGACAGAAACCTGATCTCTTGGCCCTTTGCTCTGTCAGGATCCAGGCATCAAGTTAAGCAATTGGAGTGGTGCTGTCCTAGTATTGAGGGCCGCATCATCTCCTCTACCCATCCATGTACTACACTCGTCAGCTGACTCCCACAGAATGTAACTATGAGATTTCTGAGAGAGTACTCCCAGCCATCAAGGTAACCTTTGAGGAATGACATTTTCTGGAAGGCACTGCATACCTAACGAAGTACTAGCAGGCCATCACAACTTGGAGCATTTCCAATCTATGAAATGCCTGTGGCCATTCTAACCCAAATGTGTTGGGTCCTGTTTTTCTCATGCCTTAATTGCCAAATGGCCTATTGGTCTGTCCCAAAGAATGGCAAAGCATTTGGATTGCAGGGTGAGTCACTGGTGGATACTGCTTCTCTGACCTTGTGTTATACACAGGCTGCCTGCACTACAAGGGCCGCCTCTATATCCCTGAGAGGAGTCTCCAGTTCCAGGTTCTCTAGCAATGTCAAGAGGACCATGGTGTTCCACCTAGTAGCATGGGCTTCTTGGTAGCCAACCCTCTGACCTAATAGCTGCAGATAGCTTCAGTCATGTGAGACATGGACTTGAGCCAAGATCCCTTGCCTGGAGTTCCAAGGCCTCTTACAAACTGGCAGTTCCCAACTCAAGTTTTCCATCTTCATGGACTGCTAGATGCCATAGTCTCTGACTGCAAAACTCAACTTATGTCCTGGTTCTGGACATGGTGGGCATGTCATGAGCAGAGCCAGCTGGAGCCAGGGGTCAGACTAGGTAGCCCGGGAGGCCCCTTCTGACTCACTCTGTTTCTATGTTTCTTGAAATCAAGTTAAAGCTATCATCAGCATACCAGCCTCAGATGAATGGAGAGATGGCATATGTGAATCAAGTAGCAGAATGATACCTCAGCTGCTTCCTAAGCTATCATCAGCTAAGGAAGGATGGAGCTGGTGTCCCTTGCTGCACTGTCTTACAAGAATGCTAATCGTACATCTGTAGGGTAAAGTCTGCTGCTTGCTACCTACCCTTGCAACGTCTACACACCAGCTACTTCTCTCCCCGCCAGCCAATGTGCATGTGGCTGGCTGAAGCTTCTTCAACATGTGGAACAAGTTAAAGCCACATACAAACACAGGTGGCTTACAAGAGTCAGGAAGAGCCCTAGTTGCAGATGGGGGCCAGAGTGTGGCTGTCAATGGAGAACTACCACTTGCAAACTACAGGTTCCAGGGTCCTTTTTGGTGATCAAACAAGTCAGTCCAGTCAACTATGAACTAGACCATCCCCACATATCTTTAAGTCTGTCCAGTCATCCATGTGTCCTAACTGAAGCAGTATCAACAGACCGCAACTGTAAAGCTCCACCACCCCAGCAGTAAAGGTCCAGGATCACAATAACCATCATGTTGTGAATATCCTGGATTCCAAGTGAATCTGAGGCAAGGTCCATTATTTGGTGGAGCAGGAGGGATACAGTCACAAGGAGCAATCATGGGAAACTGTAAACTACACCCTTGTTCCAAGCCTTCCATAGAATCCACCCTGATAAACCCAGACCTTGAGTAGGGAAGGGACTCTCTCATTTTTAAGGCAGGGGTGGAGAGGCTACTGTCAGGATCTGGGCAGCTCCAGGGCTCCATCTATTCACCAGTTCCAGAATGGCTACTGTAGTCCCAGATGCTGCAGGAGCTCTCAGCATTGTTGATGAGTGCCAGCAGGGACATCTGGGGGAAGAGCTTTTAAGGCCAAACTCTTTCTTCCACTGTCTCCTGCAGAAGCACAGGCCTTCCTGCTTGTTGTTCCAGTTCCAGCATCACTGTAACCAAGCTGATTTAACTCTAAAAGGGCATCAAACTTTTAGTTGCACTACAGTAAATTCAAGTTATAGTTATATCCATTTGGTTAGACAGGAACACTGAAAAATTATAACTTGGCACTGAGATATTCACAGAGACCCATAAAAGTATATATTGCAGGACATTTTCCTTAGAAAATATAATGGAAAGAAGCAAAATATTCTCAATGAGGTTTGGATAACTAGTGAAGCAGAATGCTGGTGTTTATCCAACCTGGAAGACGATTATCGCTTCATATGCAATATTATTCACTTTTAAATATTTATTGCTTAAGTAAAACAGTAATTTCATCAGGATTACATATCCCTTTGCTATATGCCACTCTGCACAGTCTTCTGCTCACAGATCATTGACATAATGGAAAAGAAAATATTATGTGTTGATCAGAGACAGCATGATCATAAAGAAGTAAGCAGCTTGTTCTTTCAAGCTGAAAAAAGAAAATATTTCCGTTATTATCATACATGCATTACAAGGGATTAACAGGGGGTGCTGTTTTCTTTGTTTGTTTTTGTTTTGGAGTTGTGCAAAGCATGCCAGGTATTTTACTTAGCAAGGTTTGTAAGCAAAGTATGTCTCTACTTTGAAATATAACAAGGATCTGGTGCCTTGTGCCCACTTCTGGATCTAGAACACTAACCTTTACTTGACTGTCCTTTCCACATTATTTCTAGACATTAACACTCCAGCTACACAGAGGTCTCTTGCTAAGTGATGGACTCATCTCCCTGTTTTGCTTTATAAAATGATGGCAATTTTTTTCAGACACACACTAATTCCATTCTGTTTCTGCATCAGATTTTTAAAACTGTGCATAAAAATTTGGACAAATATGGATGAAAACATGCATGGAATGTTGCATGTATATGCTTGTTCTAATATATGCATTTTGCAAACAATTTCCCCTAATTTATGTGTATTTGCATTTATCTTCCCTAAAGTATGCATACCTCTTTTTAAATCAGTTAACTGCATTGCAAAATGCAGACAAGTGTGAAAATGGAAGGTTAATTGCATTCTGTTACACATACTATTACTTTGGAAACTGAACTGGTTCAGTTCATATTTGAATGCAAACTAAAATATTTTCTCCCTCTGCTCCTTTAATGGCTGTTTCTCAGTTGCTACTAATGCCAATAAAGTGTCTGCCAGGAAGTACTGCTATCTCTCTGTATCCCCACTTTCAAATCCCACCCTCTCAAGCCCATTTTTTCCACATTCTGTCTTCCATCATGTCTTGAAACTAGGCTTAAGTATCTTCACCTCAAGGAAGCACATGGTTTATCCTCCCATTCCACCCTCGAGTCTCCTGTTACTTGGGCTGGATTTTAGTTGCAAGTTACTCAGAGCATGGACCTGCCTTTTCATTTTTGCTTTTATTTTAAAATACCATGCATATTGAAGGAACATGGCAATAGTAGGACTAGAGCAAGAATAATGTAAAATTAAAGAACAACTGATTTCTTTCATGCACAATTGCTGCTGTTGCTAGAACTGCAATGGTTTATGAAACATTTAGCAACAACCATTTGGACTTCCAATAAATCAAAGTTGTTTGTATCACAGGAATACAAACTCAGTTATGAAGTGAAGCAATCGCCTCCCCATGCATCTGAATTTGATTTTGAACTTTTGCGAAAATAGGTTAAAACACAATGAAGATACATCAGTAACAAAACAATATTTAGCACCCAGCCTAAGCCCATGGCTATCACATAGTTCACACAGGGCAGTGGCTAAGCCTAAATAAGTGGTTTCAAGGTCATCTTGTCACAGTGCACTGACACTCTCTGGAGGGTGTGCAAATTCTTTCTGGCAACCTTGAATCTGTAGACATGGGTGGGTATGGTGATCCCCATCCCTTACTGGCCCTCCCCTGTCTAGAGAATGAGTTTGCTTGGATCCCATTGCTTGAAGCAGCTCAGAGTACCTTCAAGTAGCAACATCAAAGCCAACACAATCCTCTCACTGTTGGTTCTTCCCCTCAGGGTTAGGTCCTGCTTAAACTCACTTGTCCATGAATCCCCAAGACCTTCCTGAAGAAAAGTTTGTGGGGACAGCTTGCGAGGAGATTAGGGCTGGTGAGCATAATTTTTGACTTGGCCAGAAAGACCAGCCAAAAAATATAAACACCTGTATATTACTCAGACATGAGTCAAAATAAATAAAGTGAAACCATTTTTCAAGGGGTTTAGGAAAGGCTGCCTACAAACTGGCATTTTCATAGGATTCCTGACCCTGAAGTTCGAATTAAAGTATCGATTATGAAATTGGCTGCTTTCCTGGTATATTTTAATGTAACAATTAAAGCAATAAGTAACTAATTTTGGAAGAAGCAGTTACAAATACAATGTTTAAAAGGTCACAGTCTCACAATAATTTTGCTTACTGTTCTGGCATCCCAAAGAGACAGAGTCTTGTCTGCAGAGCTGGTGAGAATGATGTTGGAGAAAGGAAGAAATTCAATGCTGTTTACTGAATCCTTATGGCCACGCAAGGTGTATCTGCATCTCTCACTATTAAAATAAAAAAATAATACAATGACATATCCTAAACAACTCTTGCTGTAGAATAAATGAGCTAACAAAAGGGTAACAGTAAATAAGCTTACCATGTCTTGGCATACACAGTATTTATGTGGACAATACATTTTTATTTTGAATATTCATATTCTGCCTTTTTATATACATGATCAAGGTAGCTGGCAAGAGAGTTGGCATCCATTTTTGAGGTCTCGTGGAGAACAGGTGAAGTTCCAGAGGACTGGAGGGTGGCATCAGTGGTCCCAATTTTCAAAAAGGGTAGTAGAAGGGACATGGGGAATTACAGACCTGTTAGCCTTACGTCCATTGTAGGAAAAACAATGGAAAGGCTCATAATCAAGAGAGATCTAGTGATGCTAGATAGGGAAGGGAGGCTGACAGCCACACAACACGGCTTCCTCAAAAACAGGTCCTGCCAGACAAACCTTGTGGAATTCTATGACAAGGTTTCGAGATGGCTAGATGGAGGGGATGCAGTGGATGTGGTATACCTGGATTTCAGCAAGGCCTTTAACAAAGTGCCCCATGATATCCTGGTGGAGAAACTGAGGAGTTTTGGGATACGCCAAAGCACTGTCCGGTGGATTAGGGCATGGTTGACTGACTGAAAGCAGAAGGGAACCTTAAGTGGGGAATCACTGGGATGGCAGCCAGTGACAAGCGAGGTCCCCCAGGGCTCTGTCCTGGGGCCAGTCCTGTTTAATCTTCTCATTAATGACATGGAAGAAGGGGTGAACAGTCTGCTGATCAAATTCGCAGATGACACTAAAACTGGAGCAGTGGCCACAACTGAGGAGCAGGTACTCCAGATCCAAAAGGATCTGGACAGACTATGGAAGTGGGCAAGAGACAACAGGATGGCGTTCAACGTGGATAAGTGCAAAGTCTTGCACTTGGGGCATAGGAATAGCTGTCATAAGTACAGGTTAGGGGATAAGTGGCTGGAGAGCAGCACTTGTGAAAGGGGCCTTGGGGTACTGGTTGACTGCAGGTTAAACATGAGTCAGCAGTGTGATGCGGTGGTCAAGAGGGTGAATGCCACCCTTGGTTGCATAGCCAGAAGTGTGGCTTCTAGATCGAGAGAGGTATTACTACCACTCAATACGACTCTGGTGCGTCCGCAACTGGAGTATTGTGTTCAGTTTTGGGCCCCTCATTACAGAAAGGATATAGCCAGGTTAGAGTCAGTGCAGCGTAGGGCCACAAGGTTGGTGGCCAGTTTGCAGGGGATGCGGTATGAGGCGAGACTCAGGGAACTGGGTCTCTTCAGCTTGGAGAAGAGGAGACTCAGAGGGGATATGAGCTGCCAGGCTGCTGACGGGGACTGGGCGTTATGTTCACATGACTCCAGTTCTCCGTCAGCTTCACTGACTTCCCATTGAAGTCCGGGCCCAATTCAAGGTGTTGGTGATGACCTATAAAGCCCTTAACAGCTTGGGTCCTGGTTACCTGACGGAGCGCTTACGTCCATATATGCCCGCCCACCCCTTGAGATCAGCAGGAGAGGCCCTTCTCCGGGAACCTTCTGTGAAGGAAATTAGGAGGGTAAGTACTCGGAGGAGGCTTTCTCTGTGGTGGTGCCCAATCTATGGAATGCGCTCCCCAGAGAGGTCTGCCCGGTGCCATCGTTATTTGTTTTTCGGCGCCAAGCAAAGACCTTTTTATTCAAATGTTATTTTAATTGTTAATATTATTTATTTATTTTATTCTTTGGCCAGGGCAACTTAATTTATACTGTTAAATTATATTGTTTTATATGATGTTATTTATTTCCGTTTGTGAGCCACCCTGAGGCTTCAGCGAATGGGGTGGCATAGAAGTTCCCTAAATAATAAGTAAATAAATAAATATGTTGGCGACATACAGGTATGTGAGGGGCTGTCACAGGGAGATGGGTAGAGACCTGTTCTCCCCTGCAGAGGAAGGCAGGACGCGCTCCAATGGAGCAAAGCTTAGGGAGCCAAGATTCCATTTGGATGCCAGGAAGCACTTCCTGACAGTTAGGACCCTGAGGGTGTGGAATGGGCTTCCAAGAGAGGTTGCTGAGGCACCATTGGTGCGGGTGTTCAAGGATAGGCTGGATGTGCACATGGTGGGCATGTCTTGAGCGGAGCCGGTTAGAGCTGGGGGTCAGACTAGATGGCCCGGAAGACCCCTTCTGACTCGCTCTATTTCTATGTTTCTATGTTACTCACCAAACCCCTGGCGATGTAGCTATGGGACTATGTAGAATATCATCCTGTCCCCAATGTTATTTAACATCTGTATGCAGTTGCTGAAAGTGGTTATAGCAGTTGTTGTTAGTTGCAAAGTTGTGTCCAACCCATCGCAACCCCATGGACAACATTCCTCCAGGTCTTCCTGTCCTTCACCATCCCCTGGAGTCCACTTAAGCTCACACCAACTGCTTCAGTGACTCCATCCAGTCACCTCATCCTCTGCCGTCCCCTTCTTCTTTTGCCATCTAATGTTCCCAGCATTAGGGAACATTATGTTCCATCTAATGTTCCCAGGGAGTCCTTCCTTCTCATTAGGTGGCCAAAGTATTTGAGTTTCATCTTCAGGATCTGGCCTTCTAAAGAGCAGTCAGGGTTGATCTCCTCTAGGACTGACCGGTTTGATTGCCTTGCGGTCCAGGGGACTCGCAGGAGTCTCCTCCAGCACCACAATTCAAAGGCCTCTGGCACTCATACTTCCTTATGGTCCAGCTTTCACAGCCATACATTGCAACTCGGAAAACCATAACCTTGACTATACGCACTTTTGTCAGCAGGGTGATGTCTCTGCTTTTTCATATGCAGTCTAGATTTGCCATAGCTCTCCTCCCAAGGAGCAAGCATCTATTAATTTCTTGGCTGCAGTCACCATCTGCAGTGATCTTGGAGCCCAGGAAAATAAAATCTGTCACTACCTCCATTTCTTTCTCATCTATTTGCCAGGAAGTGATAGGGCCAGATGCCATGACCTTGGTTTTTTTAATGTTGAGTTTTAAGCCAACTTTTGTGCTCTCCTCTTTCACCCGCATCAGGAGGCTCTTTAGTTCCTCTTCACTTTCTGCCATTAGAATGGTATCATCTGCGTATCACCTGGAATACTGTGTCCAGTTCTGGGCAACAACATTTAAGAAAGATGCAGGTAAATTAGAAAGGGTCCGGGGGGGGGGGGGGGGGCAACAAAAATGATGCAGGGTTTGGAAACAGTGCCCTATGAGGAGAGACTGAGAGAACTGGGCATGTTCAGCCTTGAGAAGAGAAGACTGAGGTGGGACACGATATCCCTCTATTAGTACCTCAAAGGCTGTCACAAAGAGGAAGGTCAAGATCTCTTCTTGCTGATGCCAGAGGGTAGGATACGGAATAATCAATTCAATTTGTGGCAACCCAGATTCAGACTGGACAACAGGAAAAGCTTCCTCACTGTCAGAGCAATACGACAGTGGTATACTCTGCATATCTGAGGTTGTTGATATTTCTTCCAGCAATCTTAATTCCAACTTGTGATTCATCTATCCTGGCCTTTCTCATGATGTGCTCTACATATAAGTTAAATAGGCAGAGGGACAATATACAGCCTTGCCAAACTCCTTTTCCAGTTTTAAACCAATCAGTGGTTCCGTGTCCAGTTCTCACTGTTGCTTCTTGACCCACAGAGGTTTCTCAAGAGACAAATAAGATGGTCTGGTACTCCCATCTCTCGGCACAATTTGTTGTGATCTACACAATCAAAGGCTTTAGCATAGTCAATGAAGCAGAAATAGATGTTTTTCTGGAACTCCCTAGCTTTCTTCATGATCCAGCGTATGTTGGCAATTTGATCTCTAGTTCCTCTGCCTCTTCGAAACCCTGCCTCTACTTCTGGTAGTTCATGGTCCATATACTGCTTAAGCCTAGCTTGTAGGATTTTGAGCATAAATTTGATTGCATCTGAGATGAGCGCAATGGTGCGGTAGTTTGAACTTTCTTTGGCAGTGCCCTTCTTTGGATTTGGAATTGGAATGTAAACTGACCTTTTCCAATCCTGTTGAGTGGCCACTGTTGAGTTTTCCAAAGTTGCTGGCATATTGAGTGTGGCAGCACTTTAACTACATTGTCTTTTAGGATTTGGAATAGCTCAGCTGGAATACTGTCTCTTCCACCAGCTTTGTTGTTGCTCAGACTTCCTAAGGCCCATTTGACTTCACATTCCAGAATGTCTGGCTTGAGGTCAGTTATCAGAGATGTTAAGATCCTTCTTGTATAGTTCTTCTGTGTAATCTTGCCACCTCTTCTTAATCTCTTCTGCCTCTGTTAGGTCCCTGCCATTTTGGTCCTTTATCATGCCCATCTTTGCATGAAACGTTCCCTTCATATCTCCAATTTTCTGGAAGAGATCTCTGGTCCTCCCTATTCTATTGTTTTCTTCTATTTCTTTGCACTATTCATTTAAGAAGGCATTCATATCTCTTCTAGCTATTCTCTGGAATTCTGCGTTTCATTGGGTGTATCTTTCTCCCTTGCCCTTTGCTTCCCTTCTTTCCTCAGCTATTTGTAAAGCTTCCTCAGACAGCCATTTTGCTTTCCTGCATTTCTTTTTCTTTGGGATGGTTTTAGTTGCTACCTCTTGTACAATGTTGCAAACCTCCGTCCATAGTTCATCAGGCACTCTGTCTATCAGATCTAATTCCTTAAATCTATTTGTCACCTCTACTGTATCAGGGATATGATTTAGGTCATACCTGAGTGGCCTAGTGCTTTTCCCTACTTTCTTCAATTTAAGCCTAAATTTTGCAAGAAGCTCATGATCAGAGCCACAGTCAGCTCCTGGTCTAGTTTTTACTGACTGTATAGAGTTTCTCCATCTTTGACTGCAGAGCACATAGTCAATCTGATTTCTGTGTTGACCATCTGGTGATATCCATGTGTAGAGTTGTCTCTTGGGTTGCTGGAAAAGAGTGTTTGCTATGACCATCATCTTGACAAAATTCTGCCAGCCTGTGCCCTGCTTCATTTTGTACTCCAAGGCCAAACTTGCCTGTTATTCTGGCTATCTTTTGGCTTCCTACTTTAGCATTCCAATCCCCCATGAGGATAAGGACATCATTTTTGGTGTTAATTCTAGAAGGTGTTGTAGGCCTTCATAGAACTTCAGCCTGTTCAGCATCTGTGGTTGGGGTATAGACCTGGACTACTGTGATGTTGAATGGTTTTCCTTGGATTCAAACTGAGATCATTCTGCCATTTACTGTCTATTTTAGTTCACTGATTCCTAAGATCGCGATTCCTAAGATCTCGATGTTCAGTCTTGTCATCTCTTGCTTGACCATGTCCAGCTTGCCTTGATTCATGGATCTTACATTCCAGGTTCCTATGGAGTATGGATCTTTGCAGCATCAGACTCTCCTTTCAGCACCAGATACATCTGCAACTGAGTGTCCTTTCGGCTTTGACCCAGTCGCTTCATTCTTTCTGGTGCTACTAGTACTAGCCCTCTGCTCTTCCCCAGTAGCACACTGGACACCTTCTGACCTGAGGGGCTCATCTTCCGGTGTCATATCTTTTTGCCTTTTGCTACTGTCCATGGGATTTTCATGGCAAGGATACTGGAGTGGGTTGCCATTTCCTTCTCCAGTGGATCACCTTTTGTCAGAGCTCTCTGCTATGACCTGTCCGTCTTGGGTGGCCCTGCACGGCATAGCTCATAGCTTCATTAAGCTACACAAAACCCTTCACCACAGGTAATTTAATACTTTATCTTTCCTCCAGCTATGCCTAACAATAAAAACTGCGTAAGAATGATCACCTATTGACCTTATATTTGCATAACAATACTTTGACCTAAAATCTTCAAATTATCATACAGACACTTTCCCTTAGTGGATTTAAGTTAGGTGGCTGGCAGTTTTAGTTCAAACGTGACTTTTTTGTTCAAACAAAAAGACAAAGATGACCTGTCTTTTCTTCCTTTGTTTGGGATATAAAAGTACCCCACAGAGCTATTCTTATGCAGCCTGGGGAACACTTTTGTTTTAGTTTATAGGAAGAAAAATTCAAAAGAGTGGAGGCTGCCACTGATAGACATTTTTCACTTGGCTAATTTTAACAATGTTCTAGAAGGCCTAGATTATAGATTGAGTTATGTGTAAAATTATACAATAGTATGTGAGCTTTGGGTTGTCCAGACATCCCATGATGTAGGATGAGAATAATAACCAGAATGCCAGTTCAGATGTAATGAGAAATTGCAATTAGCAGCAAATGTAATCAAAGCTTCCAATATGAGTCCTATTCTTGAGAGAAAGGAATGGTTAGCACAGGCAAGGCTCAACCAGTAAGAGCAAACACCAGTGCTTTTTTTGTCATAGAATGCACCGGAACAGAGTTTCGGCACTTTTTTTCAACAGATTTTCCAAATTTTAAAAGTAACTTTTGAAAATTTGATGTTTGGTCCATGTGGATTTGAATCTCTCTGTCAAGCGAAGCAGGTCGGTGGCAAAATCATTAAAACGGTGCATGCAGGCTGCTTCTGTGTCGAATCTGATGCATGCATTCTTTGTCCATGCTGGTTGTGATGGTGCTGCTCGGCTTGTTATTAATTGTGTGGTCGCACGCTGAGTGCTTACTGGTGGTGGTGACCGTTATGTTTCGTTACACAACTGATGTATGTGGGTGTGTGTACAGTGACTGACTATGTGCGAAAGGTAAATAATTTCATGAGTTCCGGCACCATTTTTCTTACAAAAAAAGCACTGGCAAACACAATCCGCATGTTGTTTCTTTGGGGGAAATGGATGTGTACACCCAGCATACCTAGGTCTGCAAAAACAAATACAGAAGAGGCTCAGGCCCTTGACAGATGTGGTGAGGATGACTGCAGAATCGGGCCAGATAGTACAATCTGCATGGAGAGCATTAGCCCTTCAGCACAGAGATGCACTGAGGAGAAAAAGGTGCCCTTCTTCACAGACATTTGCTGGATCTAATTGGGAATGCCAATGGAAGCAGGTGCCACTTGTTCCACAAGACAGGGAGCACATTTTACATTCAACAAAGTACAAATAACTTGATCATCTTTAAACTGTGTTATTCTGACTTGTCCATGGTTTTCTGAACAGCACTTCTGCAGAGCAAGAATGAAGCATGCTTCACTGTCAGATGACAGCAGGGTTATCATGAATTAGCACCGCAGCTGAGATCAGCAGTGAGCTGTGCCCTTTTTCTGTAACTCTTTCTAAAAGATTTATACTGAAGCTGTCCCTCTTTGTTTTCACTCACAGCCATAAATTTCATTAACAAACCTTTTCTTGTTCAATAAAGTAATAATAATTAGCAATTATATAGTGCTTTCAAGTTTCCAAAGCACTTCATCTACGTTACTGTGTTGCAATCATTCAGCTAGCCCAGGGGTCGGCAACCCACGGCTCCAGAGCCGCACGTGGCTCTTGAACCCCTCTGCTGCAGCCCCATTGCTCAAAACACGCGCCGGCACAGCCGCTGATCTGCTCGAAGCTCCACTCAGGAACGCAGCGCTAGCTAGTTAAGTAAATCAGCTAGTTAAGTAAATCGCTACATTCCTCTGCTCAACAAGCTTCCTGCAGGCTCTCATGTTACAGGAAATGCTGCTGAAAGGATTCTCTTTGTCCCAATGTAATCTCCTTCATCTGAATGTTAAAAGCTGGGCTTGGAACCTGTCACAATTCACAGCACTTGACTGTTTATCTGCTAATCAGTCACTAAACACACCTATATCTCTGGCACAGCTGCCAATCTGCGGACCTGCGCCGATTTACTGAGCTCCCCCCCGCCCCCCCATAGGCCAACCATGGATAAATTGATGAAAAGTTTCTGAAGAAAACCAGACCTTTAATGGTACGTGGGTAGATTCATTTGCTTTTACTGCTGATGAACTTATGGGGTTTGCTGTTTAATGCATGCAGCCCTTTAGCACTGACTTTGACTCTTCAGGAAGCGCTTCTCCTATTCAAAAAATATGAAAGGAGTCCTACTAGTTTATAATGTAAGATTAAAAATAACAGTTTTTAGTGACTGAACAAGAGCTGCAGCTGAATCATAATGAAGATATACATAGCAAAAACCAATATATGTAGTGTTATCTTCATTTTAGATGTCAAAAGGATTGTGCGGCTCCCAGTGTTTTCTTTTGTGTGGGAAACGGGTCCAAATGGCTCTTTGAGTGTTAAAGGTTGCCGACCCCTGAGCTAGCCCTATAAACAGTCCAATATTGTCCTCATATTTTAGAGGAGATGCTGAGGCTGATAAAATGGTGGTTGGCTTAAGGCAACTGGTTAGTTAACAGGATAGGTAGAATTCAAGTCAGGGTCTTCTCGAATTATAGCCCAGTGTATTAGCCAATGTACTATTCCAGTTAATATCCTTCGCCATATTCAAATTTGTCTCCCACTTTATTTTTCAGAGCTTATACTCTTATGAGTTACCCTGAAACAATCATATGATGGAATCTGGGATCCATGAGAATTTCAATTTACAAATCACTCAAATGCTGCATTCATAACAGGTGACCAGAGGCTCATGTTCTCCAAACATTGTTTTCAAATTCAGAAAAATGCTTTTAGTTGCAAAAACATGCACTTAAAAAATGCACCATTCAAATTGTTCATTTTAAAAGTGTGCTTTCTAAGCTTGTGCACTTTAACACTTTAGTCATTGACAAGTATGTGTGATCTTTTAAAAAACAGCAGAATGAACTGAAAGAAGAGGTTGTAAGTAAAAACAGAAACAGCCTGAAATGAATTTTGGAGTGAAGTTCAGAGAATTCTGGCAAGCTCAAAAATCCTTGGATCTCTCTTAGTACAGAAAACAACCTGTTATTGTGCAAATGTATATTATTTAGGTAAAAATATCTTTACTGCTCTGATGTGGGTTGAAAATAATATTCAAGCATTTAGGCAAAGTTTTTGTTTTGTAGGTTGTGTTTCTTCTTTACACTTCTTTCTATTCAAACAGAAGAAAGCACATTTTAAAAGCACAGTAATATTCATACTAATCCAATTAATTCTTAAACTGCTTTATTTTTAGATGTAAATCTTACTATATTATTCTTTGAATGTTGGAACCAAGATTTAAAGCAATCTACAAATAGTACAACCTGCTGTTATATGTATAAATAAAACTAAGAGCCCTTTATTCACATTAGATAGGATCTTGATTAAGCAGATCCTGCAGCATATCTTGAATGGTGGGCTACTCTATTTGGTCATGTTAATACAATAATTTATCTGTTATCTCAATTTGCCATCCAAACATGGTTCAATATTTTCAGTTGATGAATGCGTTGTTAAGATAGCTGTCTACTTTAAGTCTGCTGACTTCAGCAGGAAGTGCCTAACAGTGTTTCAGAATTAATGGTAGCCTAGCAGGCTCTCCTCTGAGCAGCATTCTTGACGTGTGGAAGGGATATACTTCCCACATGGATTATTATAGCATCTTTAAATTCTTCCAACCTACCCATGCTTTTTCATCAAGGAATGTTGGAATCTCATTCTGAGAGAGCTCCCACAATGATTAAGATGAATGTTAACTGTCACACAACTTTCTCTGTGGTTGCCCCTAAACTGTGGAATGGTCTGCTGGAGAGATGCTTTTGATATCTCAGACTGCTACCTTCAAGAGGGAGTTAAAGACATATCTCTTCTGGTGGGCCTTCCCAGATCAGTTTTGTTTGTTTTTAGTAAAATTTTAATCATTGTTAGTTTAAATTTCTTGTAAACCACCCACAGCCTATGTAATGGGGTGGTATATAAAATAAAAATAAATAAATAATTATCTCACAGATACCCAGGATTTGTGAGTTTGGATAGCATTAATCACAATTTGGCCATGTCGTATGGGGCCAGATAGTTTCTTTGGGTCTGGATCTAGGCAGTCGTTTTCTAGCGATAAAGTTGCACTAAGTACTGCTTGGGAGTCTGAAGCTACAAAGGCTTTAACTCTCCTTGTCTTGAAGCAGCACATTCTGGCCATTCTATTGGTTACCATGTCAGCAATGCAAGGGAACCCAGTCTTCCATTTTGGTATAAAATAAGGGACTTTGGATGTAGATATATGGGAAAAGGAAACTAAAACAATATGCTTTTTCTCATTCTAATAGGAGCTAAGAGTCTTGATACATCCTGCCTGACAGCACAAAAACCTTTCTGTCCTGAAGTTTTCAAAGCAGGGAAATTAAAGTGTATATGATTGCTGATTCACTTTTCTGATCAGTGTTTTTCTGAGCTGGTACTTTTCAGTAGCTATTATTATTTTAATCCAGTTGTGGTACACATGAAGCTAGATATAAAGCATTTCATTCCATTTTATTAGCAATTACCTTTGATTCCAATTGATAGAGAAAAGTATTATAAAATAGGGGAGTATGTGAAAATCAAACTGTACAAATTTAACAGAATTAAAAAGTGATGAGTTTCTTTAGATATGCTTTATTCATTCCTACACCCCTCTTCATCACAAGGTTCTAAGGTTAAGATAGCCTTCTCCATTCTTTGCTAATATTATGTAGCAGAAAAAGAGATACTTCACTATGCTGCTGTAAATTAGCATGAAGATATAATTATGTAGCATATTAATGGCTATGTTTAATCTGCCTACCAGTGACTCATTACATTTTAAGATCGCTAAATATTCATTATGGATCACACTGCAGTACTCTCAGGTTTCTGTCTAGCTTGCCCCCTCCTCCACTAAACTTGCCTGAAATAGCTTAGCTCTTGTTCAATCAGCTGCTACTTTCAAATGGTTAAAATGCAATAAATATCATTGCTTAAACATTTAAGTGAGTAAAATGAATTTCAGGGTGTTTTAAATTGCCTTTCTTCAGAGTGGAGTTTAGTTATTTGTCCCAATAAAATAGATTTCAAATGGGTGGCCTTCTTCAGCAAAACAACAGCATTGTGTCACTGGGTCTGGGAACTGGGAGAGAGATTATGAATAATGGATTTGCTGTACTCTTCAGCACAGCATCACAACAACAATCTCATTCTGGTTCATCTAATAAGCAACTGTTGGAGTGCAAAATAAAACCTCCACCAACTATCTAACCTACTAATGAAATAATTTTCATTCTGTTTGTTTTCTAAAAACTATTTCAACATGTTGCTACAGGGGGTTCCACAGCCTCTCTGTGCCTAAAAGATGCCTTTAAAAAGGACTGCATAACTGAAATATACAGAAAATATCTTTCATCTCTTCATCTGCTTGACTGTACTGAAACAGCTAAAAGAAATGCAGCTAGATATTAAGTTGTTGTGGACAAGTATGCTCTATATGGCACAGCTCTGTAGCCACCAGTACTGACCAGATGGCCATATGAAAACTCAGCACCCCACCTCTGACCTTGGAAAAGCCCTCTGAGGTTGCACCTGGGCTCTAAGTTCAGTGCAAACTCCGGACACCCTCACAGCCAGTGCAGTTGTTTCCCTCACAGCTGGTGGCACCTCTGACTCCACAAGTGCAACTTTGGAGCTGGCATGGGAGGATTCTGGGGGGCAGAAAGGGAAAGAGTGAGGGGCTCTGGGCAATGGCTCAGCTCCTCCTCCTCATGAGCAGGGTTAGGAGGCTGCGAAAGGGTTATGGAAGTGTTTTGGAGCAGAAGGGAAACACTGAGCCCCTGCTCTCCCACGGATGTCTGCAGTCCTCCAAATTTGAAGGGTTACAGGCAGCCACACTGGATGGAGCTCATACTGACTGAAACATTTGATCTGCTCTAAATGAACTGTCTATTGCTCTGTAGTAAATGGTATATTGTAGTAATACTTTATGTCTTTTGTCTATTGTGCTATTGGAGTTAAATTGTATGTTTTCTGAGAACCTTTTTCAACATTTCCACAATATATATATGAGGACAATGCAGAATACCAGAACAGAGACTATGCCTACAATCTCAAAAGGTATTTGTGTTGAGCTGAGCTGAAGAGGTTGAGCTGAGCTGAAACTGTAGGAAAGGATTTTAATGATAATAGACTTCCCAACTATCCATAATTCTTTAGGAGAACCTGCTTTGTCTTGCTTGTGTGCAAAAAAGTGAAGCCTCTCTCCAAACAGAATTCTGCCTGTAATGTCAAAAAAGAATGCTGCCTCTGGGATCTTCTCTAAGGCATACATTGGGTTTGTGGGAGTTTTCACAACATTGCCATTCTCCAGAGCCTCTCCCATGTTTTTCATCCCTCTTAGCAGGTGTTATTTAGAGCACAGAAAGTCTGGTATTAAATGTTCCACAACGTAACCGGAAGAAGTCACACATTATTAGGTGCAGCTGCAGCATAGCACCGCTTTGTGGTTGCTTAATATAGAAAGGTAGAAAAATACAAACCCTGAGAAATATTGCCATGTCAGACAGACTTTTTATCTCCCACAACAAACATGGAAGACGAACACCAACAAACACCAAAGCAGCAGAATAAAGCCCTCTTGTAGAGAACTAGAGCAGCGACTCCTCTGACAACATTCAGAGAGCATGGTAGAATGGTGTAGGGCGGAAGAGTAAAATCACACTTTTACAATAAGTGTGGGAAGAGGTGTTGCCTCCTTGAAAGAGATTCCTTCTTGACTAGTCACTTAGACACTGCACTTGCTCCTTGCTTTCCCACAGCACAGCAGAAAGTTCATAAATCATAGAATAGTTGAGCTGAAAGGGACCAGAAGGCCATTAGGTCCAACCCCCTGCTCAGTGCAACTACTCAGTAATCTTATGTCTTTTGCTGGCTGGCTTGGCTTGGCCATGCCTGCACTGACATTCCCTCAGTCTTTATGCAGTAGTAAGCCAGGGAAAAGGACATCAGGCAGAGCAAACATTTGCCTGCATCCCATATATAATGTGCTTCTGTTCATGATACATCTACATGGAGAACCTAGCTTGTACTTGAGGAATTGGGCATTGATGGAGAATGTCCACAGCCAATGTCTGTCTGCCTGGTTGATTTTATTCCCCAGTGTGACTTCTGTGCAGAGCAGGTCAATACTTTGTTCCTCAATTCAAGCAGGAGTTTGCTGAAAGGCACTCAGGCTTCTAACCATGAGATAGCACTACTGATGGTAAACTAAAGGGATGATAATCAGCATCGGCACTTCGACACAGGAAGCAATGAAACCTGGAACTTAAAACTTTCTGTGCTGAGTTCTGAGACCTGGAGATTAAACTATTTACATGATCTGGTCAAAAAGTGGCCTAGATCTTTGGATGCAGAAGCAAGGTCCTCGTTTCCAAATGCTAGATTAGGAGATGAGATTGAAGGTGCCACAGGCAAAGATGACAAGTCAGAAGCGTAATCTTTTCCTGTGGAGTGTCTTGGGTTCTGTTCTGTAAGCAGCTAGGTAGAAAAGCTACAGAACCTTCCATCTGAAGATAATATTGGTGCAGGTGGTAGAGGCACTGGATGTGATGGTGACAGTACCAAGGCTGAAGCCAACAGCTGTGCTCTGGGAAACACAGGAAGAAATGATGTTGGTGGCACAGGGGAGAGAAATAATTCTCTTCCAGTGGCTGATGATTGAGTGAGGCCAAATGGGCAGATTGGGTCTGAGAAGACACCCACCTAGATATTTGAAAATGCACTTCCTGACTTCATATGGCCCACCAATCATCCCAGTAGTAAGAATGTTGAGTGATAAAGAATTGAGAGTGCCTGTCTGATAAAGGAGACTGGAAACATTCCTTGTACGATCTCAGTTTTTTCTCTTTGCACAATATAAATCCAGTGGTAAGGTCATGAGAACTAGGATGTTAGGAAGGAGTCCTGACTGCTATTCCTCTGCTATTTACATTTTCTATACTGAAACTCTGTGCAGGCAAAGTGCACATGTGCATATGTGTTATATACAGATATCAGAAAAAACAAAGTGTTTTCCATTTTCACATCAAAGACTAAACAGTGCATAAAGCAAGAAAGAGCTCACTCTTCATGAAATGCCTGTCACTATGATTGGCAGGGTGTGTTTTGAAGAGTGCAGTGATTTTACCCAGGAAAGAAGCACAGAAACACACCTTGTCCACAGTGAAATTCCTTAGTAGGGGCCAGGTCACCCCATTACCCAGGAATGGTTCATGGATCACCCACTTCCTATAACATTGCCTTCAAGTTGAATGTGCTAATCTTCAAAACATAGGGGATGGCAGTCACCCATTTCCAAGGAAGATGCTAAATGAGTGCCTTCACCAATACAAACTGCCTGTATTATAGACCTGGAGAGCTATAAAAGGGCTCTTACCACCTTGCCATTAGTTGCTCTATATAAATATTCTTGGATTTCTGCTCAAGCTGACATCTGACAACTGGTGTATTCAGGAGGTCATTCACGCTAATGGCTATGATTGGTATTCTTCCATATGTAATCTGCTGCCAAAATTTTGGGTAATGGACCATAGTGGCACAGAGGAACCTGATGGGACTGATCTACAAACTGAGTACATATATATAATATATGTAAAAGCAGATATATATAAAATAGTTCACCTCAGTAGAGTAGTCACAACATAATGTGATTTCAGACAGGCTCTGCATATTTGTTGTTATATGAAGATCCAAGTGTAATCAATTATCCTTTTGACTTATCTTGCTTATTTTGTTAAATATATGCTATATGGATTCAGTTTGGTCCTTGGATCACCATACTCCTCTGGGTAGGTCCCACTTTACCTCACTGGGAATCATAGCACAAGACATTTTATTTTTCTGATTTACAAGGCTGAGTGTAAAGTGGCTCACCCACCAAATTTGGACCATCATGAGCACCCAAAGGAAGGGTGAAGAAGCACAAATGTGAATGCCATTTCTGTGCTTGTCCCGGCCTGCAAAATACTTTCAGTCATCTAAGTCTTTGTGCCCCAGAGTTCAAGGAGGAGAGGCTGAAGGACTGCCAGGATGCTCCTGTAAAGGATCTGGGTGCCAGTAGAATATAGGCAGACACCTGTCTTGAACTGCTGTTCTTTTGAGTGGTCTGAGTATGTGCATACAAAACATTTGTCCTCACAATTTTCTGGAAAGCTCAAGATAAGCAGGTTGCTTACCTGTAACTGATGTTCTTCGAGTGGCCATCTGTGCAGTCACACATATGGGTGCTGCGCCTGCGCAGTGCCTGTGACCGGGAGATTGATACCTAACGGTTTTGGCGGGAAAACTCCACTCCCATCCCCCCCCCAGTAGTACATATGGGGTGGAGTGTCTGCCATTTTCCAGTCTTTGATAGACCAGATGCCTCTAGAGAAAAAAAATCTAAACTAAGGAAAAAACGTTGTAGGTACCGATGACAAGTTAAGAAATACGGTGTAGGTACCAAGAATAAAGAACAGTATGGTACCGATAACAAGTTCCCCCCATTGACACCGAGCGGGGCTGGCGGGTGGGTTGCGTGACTGCACAGATGGCCACTCGAAGAACATCAGTTACAGGTAAGCAACCTGCTTTTCTTCGTCGTGGCGTCTGTGCATCACCCATATGGGTAGATTAGCAAGCTTATCCTGACTGGAGGAGGGGAGGTGTCATCAATGAAGAACAGCTGAAAGAACGGCTCTGCCAAAGGAACAGTCCTGTCTTGCACAGACATCAAGATGATAATGTTTAGCAAATGTGCATGGAGTGGCCCAGGTGGCCTCCCTGCAGACATCGTCAATCGGGACCCCCGCCACAAAGGCTGAAGAAGCAGCTACTGCTCGTGTAGAATGACCCCTTGTGGTTGTAGGTAAGTTTATCTTAGCCAACTGGTAGGACAGAGTAGTAGTGTGAACTATCCATTTGGAGAGTCTTTGAGGGGTAACAGGAGAACCTTGGTCCTGCTCAGAGTATTTAACAAAGAGTCGATTGGGGTGTCGGATGGATTCAGTCCTCGATCTATAAAAGGCGAAGCAGCGCTGTACGTCGAGCGTGTGTAAGGATCTCTCAATTGGATTCGATGGAGATGGAAAAAAAGCAGGTAAGATGATCTCTTGACTCATGTGAAAAGTAGTAGCCACTTTCGGTAGAAAAGACGGATCCATTCGCAGAACTTTCTCCCTATGGAAATTCAAATAGGGAGGGTCTACCCTGAGGGCACAGAGCTCACTAGCTCTTTGAGCTGATGTAACCGCTACAAGAAATGATGTCTTCCAAGAAACAAGGCGCAAATCAATAGTCACCAAAGGTTCAAATGGAGCTCTCGTTAGTGCTTGTAATACCACTGAAAGATTCCAAGTAGGCATAACTGGTCTGATCGTTGGATGAAGATTATGCAGCCCTTTAAGGAATCTCTTTATCAATATTTGAGAAAAAAATGCAGGATCCCTGAATTGTACCACGGTAGTAAGAAATTGCCGCCGTGTACACCTTTATGGAAGATGGTTTAAGTCCTAAATGGTGGAGTTCTAAGAGAAATTGAAGAATATTCTCTATGGATGCTGAATATGGAAGAAACGAAGGAGACTCAGAAAAAGTAGAGAATCGCCGCCCCTTAGGCGCATATGATTTTTGCGTTGACGGTCTTAACGCAGATTCGAGAATGCTCTGAACTTCCGGGTGGAAAACCATCGAACCCGATGGAAAACTTGTCAAATCTGATGAAGCAGGGAAAAACAATGGATTCGAAGCCTCGATTCAAGTGTCAGATCCGGGGACACGATCTGTAGAAGAGGTAGACGCCGTCGGTACCGAGTCAGTACCGACTGTTATCAAATCCACCAAGCTGTTAATTTCAGCGATGTTAAATCCGGGTGGCGAACTGTGCCCTCTCGCTGAGTTGAAGATATTCGTCGTGAGATATTCGAAGAAGTGTTGAAAACCATGCTTGGCTTGGCCACCATGGAGTTATCAGCAGTCCTGTGGCCCTGTCGTGAACTGTCTTCGATATTACTCTCATAATGAGAGCAATCGGAGGGAAAGCGTAAAAGTTCATATTGTCCCAAGGGATCATAAAAGCATCCCCTGATGATCCTTGTCCGATTCCCACTCTTGAGCAAAAATTCTCGCATCCCCTGTGCTGCTGGGTAGCGAACAAGTCCATGTCCGGATGTCCCCAGCGATGGAAGAGTTGGTCGCATATCTGTCGATCCAGCTCCCATTTGTGAGATGTCGACATTTGTCTGCTTAGAAGATCGGCCTCGACATTGTCCGTACCAGCTAGATGTACTGCTACAAGAGCAATGTCTCTCGGGATGCACCAGTTCCATATCTGCATCGATAGCTGAGCCAACAGGGGGACTTTGTCCTGCCTTGTTTGTTCAGATAAAAGACTGTAGCAGTGTTGTCCGAGGTTATCTGAATGACTCGGTGCCGAAGAACGTCCTCAGACGATCGTAGGGCCTTGAATACTGCCAGAAGTTCCAGGAAATTGATATGATTCTTGGACTCCTGTTGATCCCAAACACCTTGAGTGCGTAGATTGGAACACACTGCTCCCCATCCGAGCAGGGATGCATCGGTACCGAGAGTCACTGTAGGGCACCGGGGTCGGAATGGAACCCCAACATTTAAGTTGGCTGGAACTGTTCACCATATCAGAAATTGTAGAACAGAGGACGGGAGCCGAATTAACTTTCTAGGCAAGTCCTTTTGTGGTCGAAACATCTTGTTGAAGTAGAGCTGGAGAGGGCTAAGCTGAAGCCTGGCATGTGGAACGACAGTGACCGACACGGCCATGTGTCCCACAAGTCTTTGGATCGATCGGGCGGGAACCGTCCTGGCTCATTGCATTCAATGGATGTGTCAAGCAAGAGTGTGCTGTCTGTCTCGCGGAAAGAATGCTCTTGCCACCGTGGAATCCAGACAGGCTCCGATGAAATTGATAATCTGCGCAAGAACAAGAGAGGATTTCTCGGAGTTAATGCAAAGTCCAAGATCCTGCAGCAGGGTGCAAGTCATATGTATAGAGATAAAAAGTCCTTCTCTGGTCTGAGAGACTAATAACCAATCGTCGAGATAAGGGTAAATTTGAACACCACGTAGTCGTA
Source organism: Varanus komodoensis (assembly GCF_004798865.1). Taxonomy (NCBI): domain Eukaryota; kingdom Metazoa; phylum Chordata; class Lepidosauria; order Squamata; family Varanidae; genus Varanus; species Varanus komodoensis. The sequence continues at coordinate 13,545,392 of NW_025335627.1, forward strand.
GAAATGCACAGACCAGAGCCATGCACTTCATAAAAACCCTTGGTGCGGTAGCCAGCCCAAAAGGTAACGTCGTGAATTCAAAAATTTCAGATGCAACAGCAAAACAGAGGAAATACCTGACACAGATGGATCGAAATGTGGAAATAGGCATCCCTCAAGTCCAATGAGGCGAACCAGTCCTCTCTCCTCAGCAACGGCAGAATATTTTGAATGGTGGTCATCCTGAATTTCTTTGTTGTGATAAACTTATTGACGTTTCATAAGTCCAGTATCGGGCAGAGACCACCGTCCCGCTTCGGGATAGTAAAATATCTCAAATAGAATCCGTGAAGTCCTTCAGATCGAGCTATTTGATGAATTGCTCCTTTACGAAGAAGCTGTTGAACTTTGTCGAGCAATACCGGCAAGCATGGTGTAAACCGGATCGGGCTCGATGGAGGCATGATGTCGAATTCTATCCGATATCTGTGCTGAATGATGGATAACACCCACCTATCAGATGTGATGGACTCCCAAGTGGGGAGTTGGCCTTTTAGCCGGTCCCCAAATGAGAGAGGGGTAGGTGGAAGAGGGAGTAAAGGTTCGCCCGTCCCGTCAATGTTGGTGCTTGTCACCATCGAAACGGCGACGGCCCTGTTGGAAATGTTGCGGCGGCTGTTGGTGGCGTTGTTGGTGGTGTTGAGGCTGCTGTCTGGATTGATACGGCTGCCGATAGGACGGTCAGGTCCAAGACCACTTACAACGAGGTTGAGGCTGCATCTCCATGCGCCAAGCCATCCTGGACTCATGGATTTTCTTCAGTTTGTGGTCAGTCTTAGAGTGGAAGAGTCCGGACCCGTCAAAGGGCATCTCCTCGATAAGCCTCTTCATCTCCTCTGGGACATTGCAGTTACGCAATCAAGCATGTCGCCGGAGGGAGATGGCACCGACCAGAGCCCTGGAGTTGGTGTCGACGTGATGTCTTGCCGTGGAGAGCTGTTGAATTGCGACCTGCATAGCCTCCTTTATGAATACTTTTGCAAGGTCGCCTTGGTTGTCTGGGAGAGTGGAGATAACATTATTTAGGCGCTGCATGATAAAATACTGGTAGTGCGCCAGTGTCGCCTCGTAATTTGATATTCGCAAGCCGGGTCCAAAGACCACATAGACTCGGTGTGCTAGAGAGTCAATCTTTCTCCCCTCCTTGTCGCGGGGAATGGTGTGACCCCTTGACTCCTTGCCCTGCAAAAACACCACAACCAAGTTCGGTTTAGGATGATGTAGGAGGAACGGAATGTTCTCCTACCGAACCTGGTACATGGCTTTGTACCTCCTCGATGTCGATTGAGGATGGGCGGGCAGGTCCCATGGCTGGGTCATAGCTTGCCGTAGAGTGGTAATAAGCAGCAATGCTACAGAAGTTGACTGCTCCCCCTGAATCACATCGTAGAATCTGTCAGTGCTGGGACTGGGCCATTGTTGAGCCTTGATCTCCACCAACTGAACCAGACAAGACATCAGCTCCGCGAAGGAGATATGTGATTTGTCGGGGGATCCAGGGACCTGAGATGTCACCACAACATCTGGGGAAGTGGAGTCGACGTTGGACTCATCCAAGTCCATCCCATAACATGGGGGAGCACTGGAGAAAGACTCTCTGGGCAACACGGACCGACTGCTCTCCCTAATCGGTACCGTTGGTGCATCCCTCGGAACTGGATATGCTGAACGGTCCCAAGGAGCTGGTGGAGAGGGATGGTCTTGAGGAGCTGGATAGCATCCAAAAGAGTGGTAGTCCCCTCATCCCTGATAGAATGAAAATTGGGGATGGTACCAGTCGTCAGATCTTCTGTCAGACGAGCAGCTTCTACGGCTCCTCGGAGGAGACATCTCCATCTCTACCTCCAGTCTTGCTGGGGGCATAGGTGTGGGAGACCTAGCCCTGGGCGGGGAGTCTCGAATCTCTCCATCAGAGATCGATTCCTGATTTGGAGCTTGTGAAGGCTCACTTGTTGGTCCGCCCATGCGCCGAAGGGACCCCGGAGGGGTAACCCTCATAGCCGCTTGGAGTGTCGGGCCCGATGGGGTTGGTACCGCGACAGCAGTCGGGACCAAGGGCGCCGACGAACCTGAGTCTCGGTGTTTGGAGTGCTCGGGCTTTTTCAGCTCACAAACCGGCTTCTCGGCCTTGTCTTTTCTGGCCTTTTTATGGACGGCTTCTCGGAGCTGCTGTACTTCCTCTTTTCTCGCTGCTTCTTGGGTTGGGAAGTAGGCCAGTCACCCATGGTGGACGCGCCTTCATCCGAAGGGCGTGAGGGTGGAGCAACAGAGGAAGAGGCTGGACGTTGCGGCAGCACAGACGAAGCTGGATGGGTAGTTGCAGCTGAAGTCGAAGTAGGGCAAGCAAGCAGTGGATCAGACTGCAGAAGCGCCTGGTTCCACAAGAGCTTACGCAGGTGATTCTTGTGGTTCTTTCTGGCCTGCTTCGTAAAGGCCAGACAATGGCTGCACTTGTCTGTCCTATGACCTTCCTCCAAACAGAGGAGGCATAGGTCGTGCAGGTCTACCGGGGACATTTTGGACCCGCAGTCCATGCACTTGTGGAAAGCTGCTTGTTGCGCCATCGTAGAAAGGAAAAAGAGGAGATGATGCAGAGGGAGAAGATAATATTTTTGTTTTTTGTTTAGGAAACTAGAAGAAAGAGTGAACGAACGAGAGAACAACAGAGAACTATCAGAAGGGGATATAGAAACTTGGAAAAGAGAGCAAGGAAAGAATCGCAAATGTGATAAAAGAATGAGGAACGATCAGAGTGAGAGTGAAAGTTGCATGAGGCACAATGAATGGCGGTCGCAAAGACTGGAAAATGGCGGACACTCTGCTCCATATATACTACTGGGGGGGAGGGGAGGGGAGGGCAGTTTTCTTGCCAAAACCGTTAGCTATCAATCTCCTGGCCATAGGCACTGCGCAGGTGCAGCACCCATATGTGTGATGCACAGAGGCCACGACGAAGAAGTATTATTGTTCTCTGGTCATGAAGGAAGGCCTTCCTTTGATAATCTTTGATTATGCATTTTAGAGAGCTCTAAAGGGGCAGGGACATGTGATTTTATAGTAGACCCTCTCAAAGAATAATAGCAACAGGGAAACATAACACCCTCTTCTTCATGGTCTTTCTACAGTCCAATTTAGTAAAGAGTGACCCCTCTCATCCAGATTAATCTAGACTGAGTCAAACTTAATTTAAACTTGGTCCCATTCTAAACAGTAACCTTGTTACACTTCCACTACGTCATCAAAAGCACAATGAGGCTCAAGGAAAAGAGTTCATGACTCCTCATTATTCTTTTATAATATATGATTGAGTCTGATTTTTCTAAATTCCCCTAACAATGACAGAGAAATTTGGTTTGAGAGCACTGAAATCTGCCAGTTCCTTCTATTCTATTTCTGGCCTAATGTTTTTATCTTTGCATCATTATACTTAAGATCCCATTCTTATGTTCCATCTCATCCAAAACAAAGACCTAACACTGCGTGTACAAGACAGAACTTCTATAACATGTTCTGGGATTTAAACAACTGGTTTGATGCAGAATTCCAGGCCAGAACCAGACGTTAAGATGACAAACATTTTCTCCTGTTAGACCTAATGGAGTACACAGGAATCAGTATTCCAATAAATAGCCTATATTTGATCTTTACATAAGTTTTTCTGTGAAAAATCCATGGTAAGAAGAATTCTGAAGTGCACGAATAGGAATGGGAATAATCCCAGCCAGACTACAAAAGCATAAAAATTGCAGCATAGTTGCTTGTTCATTTAAGAACAGGAATATAGAAATGGCAGGGGAGATATGTTTGAGTAGAAATTGTATCCATGATGCCAGAATGCATTCTTATGCCAAATGATACTTAGCATATTTTCAAGGACTGTTAATATATTCTCACTTAACTTTGTTACCACCTGTGGAAGAACTTTCTGTCTTAATAGTTAACTGTCTGAGGGCAGTTATAGGATTCATGCTCATCTTCCACCTAATTAAAGATTAGCATAGGTAGCTTTTATAGGATACACGTGAAGAACAGAAGAGAAGACTTTGAGCTATTCTGTAGAAAAATCATTTAACAGCATACAATTTTATGCAAAGTTTCTCCTTTCTGAATTCTTGGGGTGGGACAGGGGGGAGATCCATTTCAGAAGAGTGCCTGGATCTAAGAAAGCTAGAATTGAAATGAGAAGAATTAATAAATATAGAAGCATCCATTACAATGGTCTTTCCTTTCAATAGCAAATGACCAGCTCATCTAATTTCAAACTAGAATCCATTATAGTTTACAATGGCTTCAGGATTCCAATTGCCACCACTAGCCAAGTACAGCTTCTGAATTAGAAATGGATAGGTTCATGTCATACAGCTGCTGTAAACAGTGGAGCTATTTGGAATTATATTTGATGCGGCATTGTGTATTTTTCAATGAAACGGTACCGTTCAAAAACATAACAAAGGGTGTGTACGTAAAATGTGACTTGACTAGTCCTGCCAAAGTACTGCTGTGATGATTGAGATACTTAATCTTAATGAACTGTTGTCTATGCTGAATATATTACAGCGCCTAGTGCACTGCAATTCTCTATCTCATTCTCTCTCTCTCTCTCTCGCCCACCCCCTTCTCACAATTTCAGTTCTGAATTCAGAGAAAGACAAGTGTTCTCTAAAAGAAAAAGAATGGTGGGGGAAAGCTACAAAAACAGAATGTAGATACCAAGAATGGTCACTTAAGCAATATTAACATGGTAGAATTTCCCTGCCATGATTCTAGATACTTTGAACCTCCTCTCTAGTTATTGCACTTTGAGATGCTGCCTCCTCCTGAAGTGTGGAGGCAAAGCCCATTAACTGCTTCTGTAGGGGAAGAGCTGCCATGTTTTCCCAGACTGAACTGGACATGTCCAAGATTCCTCAAATCCAAACTGGAATTGAAGGAAGAACAATAATTATGCCAATAGACATATTATATAAGACACAGCTTACCAAAAATCTACAGGAGAAACTCAGGAATGGAGGCATCCAAAGGGATTCCTCTCTCCCTCCCCACATGCATGACATTGTCATAAATTACCTGGAGTACGGCTGCCTGGCGACAGTGACACACGCGCTGGTGACTTCCCGCCTTGACTTCTGTAATGCGCTCTACGTTGAAGACGGTCCGGATATTTCAATTGGTTCAAAATAGAGCTGCCAGGCTGCTGACGGGGACTGGGCGTTATGTTCACATGACTCCAGTCCTCCGTCAGCTTCACTGGCTTCCCATTGAAGTCCGGGCCCACTTCAAGGTGTTGGTGATGAGCTATAAAGCCCTAAACGGCTTGGGTCCTGGTTACCTGAAGCAGCGCTTACATCCATATACGCCCGCCCGCCCCCTGAGATCTGCGGGAGAGGCCCTTCTCCGGGAACCCGCTGTGAAAGAAATCAGGAGGGTAGGTGTTGTAACACACCCCTCATAATAGAACATGCAGCCAGGGCATGGTTCGTCAAGGGTAAAAAGCATGATCAGGGTGTCCTGTTTGCGTGAGAACAAGAACAAGAACCCCAACGAATGTGCACGCTACGCAAGGATGAAAACAAAGCAGGCTACGCTCAAGCATAACCGCAGACGTTACGCCTTTGTACCCTCGCTTGCTTGCTTTAGCATGAAAAATGTGCAAATGTAGCTCAGTGGGGTTCCCCTATTGTTCGCTGTTATTCAAGCACCTGCATAGTTGTAAAAGAGTATAAAAAAGCTGCTTTCTTCTGCTCGGGACTGCACTCCAACGAGTGTGGTCCCTGCAGGTAATAAATCTCCTCTCGAAAATTCCAACTAGTCTCTGGTCTCATCTGTAAAACCGCGGGGTACAACAGTAGGTACTCGGAGGAGGGCTTTCTCTGCAGTGGCGCCCAATCTATGGAATGCGCTCCCCAGAGAGGTCCACCTGGTGCCGTCGTTATTTGTTTTTCGGCGCCAGGCGAAGACCTTTTTATTTAAGCATCATTTTAATTGTTAATATTATTTGCTTATTTTATCTGGCCAGGGCAACTTATTTTATATTGTTATTTCTTGTATTTTAATTTTATGTTGTGAGCCCCCGAGGCTTTGGCGAATGGGGTGGCATAGAAAAGTTTTAATAAATAAATAAATAAATAAATAAATAAATAAATAAATAAATAAATTCTCCAGCTTCTCCAGCTTAGGGCCAGATCCTGACTACGGGTGGGGAAAGTTCTCCTGGAACCTCAGAGAACAGTAAGGAAACTTCAATTTTCTCCAGAGTTTCCTGCTTAGGTTTCAGCAGGTGCAGGACTTTTCAGAGCAGTGAAAGTAGAGGGTGAGCATAGAGCCCAGCAAGTTGTGTTTATGAACATTTAAATCTTTTTATAATTTGTAATGGTTAATTATTTAGAAATGTTGCTATATTTTATTATGTTATATTTTAATTTGTTGTAAACCATCTCCAGGAATGTGTTACGAAGGGACAGTAGCATACAAATGATAAAACCAGTCACTCTAGCAGCCTTTTGGCTAAGTTGTAGGTAAAAATGCTGTAAAGAAAACAAATAATAATAATACTGAAATCAACGGGGGATGAGATTTCATTTTACATGCACATTGTTAGTTGGGAGTTTTCAGGCCAACAAGAAATGCCCCCTTTCTTCTTTCTCCTGCTACTTGTATTTGTCCAACAACAGAGTACAACTTCAGAGTTTCCTTCATCGTTTCTGCCTGTACTTTGCTTCCTTAAAGTTACTGTAGCAACTTCTACAGACAAGCCTACATGAATTTTTGCTTAAAATTTGGCCCCATGCAGGATATTTTACTCAAACTGTGGGTTCTATATTAGTTTTATTAACTTAACTCCAGTTGATGCCCCTTTCATCAAAAGCTGATGTGCTCAGATTGACACTAGTAAAATTGTCTAGTATGGAGCCAGCAAAGACTATCTACAATTGGCTTCACATGCAAAAGATGGGCGGGAGGAACAAGCAGAGATATCAAAAGAAGAAGTGATATCATCAACAAAGTGGGAAAGCCACACAATTGTAACAATTGCATTTTGAACAAAAGGTGAAAGAGTTAGACAAGACAAGAAAGAAAGAAGTTTCAAAAGTCATAATAAAATATAAACATTCTGAGACATTGTTCAGTACTCAAAATGAAACAATGTCTAAACAGGGTTTTTTTTGCCACATTATTGAACACCAGCTCCTTATATGACCTGTGTCACCAGGAGATGAATAAAATGGATACACCAGAGACAAGGTATAAGTTTCTATGCACCTGCAATTCTTTTCAGGTATGCATAATAATATTACATTGTTATTTAAAAAAGACAGGCCAAAAAAACTGGTGACTGATGGTTGCCCATAAAAAAGAGCCCTTCGATAGGAAATACTCCTTCACAGATCACTGCCTTGTCGTTGCGAAGGGGCTTGCGTGGCTCAATGAAGCTATGAGCTATGCCATACAGGGTGACCCAAGAAGACAGGTCATAGCAGAGAGCTCTGACAAAAAGTGATCCACTGCAGAAGGAAATGGCAAGCCACTCCAGTATCTTTGCCATGAAAACCCCATGTACAGTAGCAAAAGGCAAAAATATATGACGCCGGAAGATGAGCCCCTCAGGTCGGAAGGTGTCCAATGTGTTAATGGAGAAGAGCAGAGAGCTAGTATTAGTAGCGCCAGAAAGAATGAAGTGACTGGGTCAAAGCCGAAAGGACACTCAGTTGCAGATGTATCTGGTGCTGAAAGCAGAGTCTGATGCTGCAAAGATCCATACTCCATAGGAACCTGGAATGTAAGATCCATGAATCAAGGCAAGCTGGATGTGGTCAAGCAAGAGATGACAAGACTGAACATTGACATCTTAGGAATCAGTGAACTAAAATGGACAGGAATGGGTGAATTTAATTCAGATGACCATCAGGTATACTACTGTGGGCAAGAATCCCTCAGAAGAAATGGAGTAGCCTTCATAGTCAATAAAAGAGTAGGAAAAGCAGTACTGGGATACAATCTCCAAAATGACAGAATGATCTCAGTTTGAATCCAAGGCAAACCATTCATCATAACAGTAGTCCAAGTCTGTGCCCCAACCACTGGTGCTGAAGAGACTGAAGTTGACCGGTTCTATGAAGGCCTGCAACAACTTCTAGAATTAACACCAAAAATGATGTCCTTATCATCATGGGGGATTGGAATGCTAAAGTAGGAAGCCAAAAGATAGCCAGAATAACAGGCAAGTTTGGCCTTGGAGTACAAAATGAAGCAGGGCACAGGCTGGCAGAATTTTGTCAAGAGAATATGATGGTCATAGCAAACACTCTTTTCCAACAACACAAGAGACAACTCTACACAGGGACATCACCAGACAGTCAACACAGAAATCAGATTGACTATGTGCTCTGCAGTCAAAGATGGAGAAGCTCTATACCGTCAGTAAAAACTAGACCAGGAGCTGACTGTGGCTCTGATCATGAGCTTCTCGCAAAATTTAGGCTTAAATTGAAGAAAGTAGGGAAAAGCACTAGGCCACTCAGGTATGACCTAAATCATATCCCTGATACAGTAGAGGTGACAAATAGATTTAAGGAATTAGATCTGATAGGCAGAGTGCCTGACAAGCTATGGATGTAGGTTTGCAACATTGTACAAGAAGTAGCAACTAAAACCATCCCAAAGAAAAAGAAATGCAAGAAAGCAAAATGGCTGTCTGAGGAAGCTTTACAAATAGCTGAGAAAAGAAAGGAAGTGAAAGGCAAGGGAGAACGAGAAAGATACACCAAACTGAATGCAAAATTCCAGAGTATAGGTAGAAGAGATGAGAAGGCCTTCTTAAATGAACAGTGTAAAGAAACAGAAGAAACCATAGAATAGGGAAGACTAGAGATCTCTTCCAGAAAATTGGAGATATGAAGGGAATGTATCATGCAAAGATGGGCATGATAAAGGACCAAAATGGCAGGGACCTAACAGAGGAAGAAGAGATTAAGAAGAGGTGGCAAGATTACACAGGAGAACTATACAAGAAAGAGCTTAACATCCCTGATAATCACTATGGGTTGGTCACTGACCTCAAGCCAGACATTCTGGAATGTGAAGTCAAATGGGCCTTAGGAAGTCTGAGCAACAACAAAGCTAGTGGAGGTGACAGTATTCCAGCTGAGCTATTCAAAATCTTAAAAATGATGCAGTAATAGTGCTACATCGTACACTCAATATGTCAGCAAACTTGGAAGACTCAACAGTGGCCACAGGATTGGAAAAAGTCAGTTTACATTCAGATCCCAAAGAAGGACAACGTCAAAGAATGTTCAAACTACCGCACCATTGCACTCATTTCACATGCTAGCGAAGTTATGCTCAAAATCCTACAAGCTAGGCTCCAGCAGTATGTGGACCGAGAACTACCAGAAGCAGAGGCAGGATTTCGAAGAGGCAGAGGAACTAGAGATACTAGAGATCAAATTGCCAACATATGCTGGATCACGGAGAAAGCTAGGGAGTTCCAGAAAAACATCTACTTCTGCTTCATTGACTATGCTAAAGCCTTTGATTGTGTGGATCACAACAAATTGTGGCAAGTTCTTAAAGAGATGGGAGTTGAGTTGAGGAGGGGTGGATAGCACTCAAAAGGGAGGTTTTGGAGGCGCAAGCCTTGACGATACCTCTAGTCAGTAAGGTGAGGTGGCGGAGGAGAGTGCCGCCATGGATGCAAAAGGAGGTGGTTAGAGGGATTAGACAAAAGAGGAACTTCCGTAGGAAATGGGTACCGGGGCAACTGGACAAAAGGGTATACCGGAAGAAGGAGGCCCTTTGCAGAAGGATTCTTCGTCAGGCTAAAGCTGATTACGAGCTGAGACTTGCTAAGAATATCAAGAGCAACAAAAGAGCTTCTTTCAGCATGTAAATAGGAAGAGGAAGGGGAGACAAGTGGTGGGACCACTAAATAAGGAGGAAGGAGATCCAGTGACTGCTATGAGGGAACAGGCACAGATGCTAAATGACTATTTTGTCTCTGTGTTCTCCCCAAAGCAGGACGGGGGATATCCGCATAGGAGATTAAATGAGGCTGGGGACTTAGGGGAACAGATTAGAGCCACCCCCCCTTGAAGTCAAGGGGCTCCTCAGGGCATTGGACATTACAAAGGCGCCAGGCCCTGATGGGTTACACCCGAGAGTACTTAGAGACTTGGCAGGGGTTCTCTCACGCCCACTGGCCTCCATTTTTGAGGCCTCATGGAGAACGGGTGAAGTTCCAGAGGACTGAAGGGTGGTATCAGTGGTCCCAATTTTCAAAAAGGGTAGTAGAAGGGACATGGGGAATTATAGACCTTTTAGCCCGTAATTTTCATAGGAAAAACAATGGAAAGGCTCATAATTGAGAGAGATCTAGTGATGCTAGATAGGGAAGAGAGGCTGACAGTCACACAACATGGCTTCCGCAAAAACAGGTCCTGCCAGACAAACCTTGTAGAATTCTATGACAAGGATTTGAGATGGCTAGATGGAGGGGATGCAGTGGATGTGGTACACCTGGATTTCAGCAAGGCCTTTTACAAAGTGCCCTATGATATCCTGGTGCAGAAACTGAGGAATTTTGGGATACGCCAAAGCACTGTCCGGTGGATTAGGGCATAGTTGACTGACCAAAAGCTGAAGGTAACCATTAGCGGGGAATCATCGGGATGGCGGCCAGTGACAAGCGAGGTCCCCCAGGGCTCTGTCCTGGGGCCAATCCTGTTTAATCTTCTCATTAATGACATGGAAGAAGGGGTGAACAGTCTGCTGATCAAATTCGCAGACGACACTAAAACTGGAGCAGTGGCCACAACTGAGGAGCAGGTACTCCAGATCCAAAAGGATCTGGACAGACTATGGAAGTGGGCAAGAGACAACAGGATGGCGTTCTATGTGGATAAGTGCAAGGTCTTGCACTTGGGACATAGGAATAGCTGTCATAAGTACAGGTTAGGTGATAAGTGGCTGGAGAGCAGCACTTGTGAAAGGGAGCTGGGGGTACTGGTTGACTGCAGGCTGAACATGAGTCAGCAGTGCGATGCGGTGGTCAAGACGGTGAATGCCACACTTGGTTGCATAGACAGAAGTGTGGCTTCTAGATCAAGAATGGTATTACTACCACTCTACATGACTCTAGTACACCCTCGAATATTGTGCTCAGTTCTGGGCCCCTCATTACAGAAAGGATATAGCCAGGTTAGAGTCAGTGCAGTGCAGTGCAGGGCCACAAGGTTGGTGGCCGGTTTGCAGGGGATGCCGTATGAGGCGAGACTGAGGGAACTGGGTCTCTTCAGCCTGGAGAAGAGGAGATTTAGAGGGTATATGTTGGCGACATACAGGTATGTGAGGGGATGTCACAGGGAGATGGGCAGAGACCTGTTCTCCCCTGCAGAGGAAGGTAGGATGCGCTCCAACGGAGCAAAGCTCAGGGAGCCCAGGTTCCATTTGGATGCCAGGAAGCTCTTTCTGACAGTTAGGACCCATAGGGTGTGGAATGGGCTTCCACGAGAGGTCGTTGAGGCCCCATTGGTGCGGGTGTTCAAGGATAGGCTGCATGTGCACATTGTGGGCATGTCGTGAGCGGAGCCAGCTGGTGCCGGAGGTCTGACTAGATGGCCCAGGAGGCCCCTTCTGACTTGCTCTGTTTCTATCTTTCTACCAGACCATCTTATTTGTCTCTTGAGAAACCTATAGGCGGGTCAAGAAGCAACAGTGAGAACTGGACACAGAACCACTGATTGGTTCAAAATTGAGTAAGGAGTTCGGCAAGGCTGTATACTGTTGCCCTGCCTATTTAACTTAT